>NC_046223.1:64942883-65307616 GCF_009819885.2 Catharus ustulatus | reverse complement strand
TTGTGGGATGCACCAGATGTTCATTAACTAACACCATTTTGTTTGCACTCAGTAGCTGCATAAAACTGGTGCTTTCTGTACTGTTGTTTATCTTTTGCCACAAATATTTCAGTGAAGCCTATTGTTGTCATATTCTATTTTATTCTTACTTAAATCCTTAGCAGACACTTAGCTTGGTCTTATAGTTTTGTAATCTTGGTTTAATAAGCAATATATAAAACTTCTCAGATCTTCATATCATGCTGGTTAATTAAAACCAAATAAGACAGAGTGGTAAAGCTCTCCAAAATATCCTGTCATTAAGAATATTGTGAATATACGCATTTAGATAAAGAGGAGATCCCTTTAGTCCCCTCTGCCGAAGAGAAATGTTGCAATATGAGTTACATTGTTAAACCTGAGATAATCCACATGAGAGTCTTGCATCAAGCTAGATTTTTCCTGTTCTTCTGGTACCAAGGAGTATGTGTTTTGCTATATTTCACTGCTAGTCTTACTTTCTTGATCATTGCAGAAAACTTCACCGTTATACTTTGATTTATAAAGGTCATCAACTGTACAAATACATTTCTTCCAGGAGTAAGAATACAGCAAAGAAACCTCTTGCATT
The DNA here is from genome assembly GCF_009819885.2 of Catharus ustulatus. Taxonomy (NCBI): domain Eukaryota; kingdom Metazoa; phylum Chordata; class Aves; order Passeriformes; family Turdidae; genus Catharus; species Catharus ustulatus. Next base: position 65,307,006 of record NC_046223.1, on the reverse strand, counting down.
GTGAAATCATGCCACACATATAATAGCTCCTCTATATATGATCATCTTTTGAGAAGGGCAACAAACAATTTTCCTGATTGGTTTTTGTGAAGAAAATGAAAGCAGGTGACAGTTTTCTGTATCAGTATCTTAGAAATCTGCTACCTTGTTGGGAAATATCTGAGAAAATTTTTGTGCAAAGAAAAGAAAGAAAAGCTTGGATGAAATGCAACTGTATCCAGCTCTATCTATTTGGTCTGAGGTTTTTCTTCAAAGGTAGAACGCAATGGCATCAGAACTGTCCATCAGAAATTGTAGATGTAATATAAGCATATATGTTATAGAAAACTCTAATCCACACCACTGCTCCCCTGCAAATCAAGCAGCATTTTCATAATGATTGAAATGAACTGGATTTATTCCCATTCTCACAAAGTGAAGTTGGTACCACTTCCAAAACATTAATGCTTGGAAACATAATTATATCTGTAGTGTAGGAATAGTCTGGAACCAATAAAGTTTAAGCATGACCTTGAATGCTTTGCTGGGTGACCCTCCTGGTAGATGCAGGAAAGGCTATGGGTGTTGTCTATTTGGACTTCAGTGAGGCTTTTGGCACTGTCTCCCACAAAAAACTCCTGGAAAAGCTGGCATCCCGAGGCTTGGACAGGAGCACTCTTTGCTGGGTAAGGAACTGGCTGGATGGCTGGGCCCAGAGAGTGGTGTGAACAGTGCTGCATCCAGCTGGGGATCAGTCATCAGTGGTGCCCATCAGGGGTCTGTGCTGGGCCAGTCCTGTTCAATATTGTCATTGATGACATGGATGGGAGTATTGAGTCCTTCATTGGTAAATTTGCAGATGACACTAAGCTGGGAGCATGTGTCGATCTGTTGGAAAGGAGGAGGGCTCTGCAGAGAGACCTGGAATGGTTGGATGGATGGGCAGAGTCCAATGGGATGAGGTTTAATAAGTCCAAGTGCCAAGTCCTGCATTTTGGCCACAATAACCCCCTGCAGTGCTGTGGGCTAGGGACGATGTGGCTGGACAGTGTCCAGGCAGAAAAAGGGACCTGGGGGTGTTGGTCAGCAGGGTTGGACATGAGCCAGCAGAGTGCCCTGGTGGCCAAGAAGGCCAATGCCCCCGGCCTGGATCAGGAACAGTGTGTCCAGCAGGAGCAGGGAGGTCATTCTTCCCCTCTGCTCAGCACTGGTGAGGCCACACCTCGAGTGCTGTGTCCTGTTATGGCCCCTCAGTATAGGAAGGACCTTGAGATGCTTGAGCCTGTCCAGAGGAAGCAACGAGGCTGGTGAGGGGCTTGGAACACAAACCCTGTGAGGAATGGCTGAGGGAGCTGGGGTTGTTCAGCCTGGAGGAAAGGAGGCTCAGAGGTGACCTCATCACTCTCTACAGCTCCCTGAAAGGTGGCTGTAGGCAGGTGGGGTTGGCCTCTTTCACCAGGGAGGGACTGACAGAACCAGACACAGTCTCAAGCTGCGCCAGGGGAGATACAGGTTGGATCTTAGGAAAAAGTTTTTCACGGAAAGAGTGATAAAGTACTGGAATGGTCTGCCCAGGGAGATGGTGGAGTCACCATCCCTGAATGTGTTTAAAAAAAGACTGGATGTGGCACTCGGCGCCATGGTCTAGTTGAGGTGTTAGGACATGGGTTGGACTCCATGATCTTGAAGGTCTCTTCCAGCCCAGTCACTCTGTGAACTCCAGATGGAGTTAAAGATATACTAAATCCTTGTTGAAATTAGGCCCAATTCTAGGCAAAAGTGCACTTAAATAATTAAAAAAGTTCAGGGTGATGAAAGTTTCCCGGTCTGCGAACAAAGCACCTAAAAATGCCTTTTCTGTGAAGAGTGGACACTTCTATAATCCTTTTAGCTCTGGTTTTTAAATTGCACTTAATTTGACCCTCTTTTATTGACATTATTGTTACTTTCATGTATGAATAAAAATCATTTTTGTAGTTAACTTGCTCCCCCTGCCTTGCTCTTAAAGTAGTGCCATCTTTGTGTTAGCAATACAAAAGTGCTTTGATGCATAGCAAATATCTGATGACAAAAAAAGAAACAAGGATTCATTTACAGTACAGCTGTCTTCACACACACTGTGTTCTGAAAGGAAGTATTGGAAATTATTTTAACTCTATATTATCCTGAAACACAGGATACTCTAAGGAAAGCATAAATGCAAAATAATGTGCCAAGCTATGGGACAGGTAATTTCAGCATCCTAGCAAAAGTAGTAAAAATATAATGAATTTTAGGCCATTTAGCCAAAAACATTTTTTTAATGGTGAATGAAAACTGGATTTCAGATTTGAAAGCTTAATGTAAAATAAACTATTTCATGCTCTATTTAAATAAATCCTATATATGAAGAATTCATGGTTGTAAAGTAAAATCTAACATCAGAAAATTCTTCCCCTTTCAGGGCATCATCTATTGTGATGTAAGTAAAGAACTCATTTTTGCTTTCCCATTCAGAGTCAGATAATGGCTCATCTTACATAATCCTGTGGAATTTCAGACATCATGTTCTGTAATATTTTCTCAGACTGCAACTGGGATGAAAATGTCAGTGGATTGAAATGATTTGTGGAATACGTCTCCATCCACATAATAGATTCCTGCAGATATTAAGTGGCTGAGTGATGGGCTACTGCACCAGCACAAGAAGGTTTTAGCTGCTGCAGATACAGTGCATTCCTGACAGACCAGGAGCAGAGTCAGCCCTGAGGCTTCAGTAAAGCCTAGTGGAAAAACCCTGGGACAAACAGTTTAGGACCAAGACCCAGTTTCTCCTGTCCTTCAGCATACTGCTGGGGATTGAGATCAGATAATTTCCAGCTACTGTGCAAAATCAGGCAAGTCTGGAAGCATCCCACTGAAACCAGAAAGAAAATTACTAAGTCAGAGAAGATACGATATTTAACTTCCCAAAGAACTGAGGTGGGACAGAGGAAGAATTATGCTAAAAAGGACTCAAAAGAATGTTTTGGTGATTCGGAAAGACTACAGAACGATCCTGGATCTAAATCCAAGGACTCTGAGCAGCAGTATTAATACAGGTAGGGCTTCATTATTTTATTTACTGCTGCACAAACACCTGCTGAGTGAAGATTTATTTTGTACAGAAATAAACTGCAAAGCTGGTCCTTCTGCATTCAGTAAGTTACCTCTAACATTTATCCCCAAAGAAATGGACTGTAAACCTGGAATATAAAGCCTGAGAATGCCTGTGCTTATGTTCTGGAGAAGTCTGAGAGGGTTAACTTCAGGGAGCAGAAAATTGAAATGTCTACTCCAGCTACCAGAATAATTTTCTTGGTAACATCAATATGACAGAAATACATGCAGAGATGCTTTCACCAGGCGCTTATAAAGAGAAATTTCAGGGCATACAGAGGCACTCAGATATAAGACGCTGAGGAGAATGCAGGATGGAAAACTTTACTATGCCCCTATAGAGCGAGAGAGACGGCCCTTTCTTCTTTCTCTAAAAGTACTTTTACAGAGGGTGTGTAACATAAACTTGACCCTGATTTTTGAAGTCTCTCCTCTTGGACTGACTACACATATCTACAGAAGATGAGAATACATAGTTTGGTAGATAGATGGATGATGCAGAGGGTGCTGTGAGTAAAATACATCCCTGGTGTGTGGCTTGAGACCTGAATCTGAGACACCTGACAAATAGTGCATGATAAGTTTGCCTGTTCCACTGTGTTGCTAAATTATTCAATAGAAATGCTGAATTTTATTAATCTTCTGTAACATATGGTTTTAACTTTCTATATATTTGTGTTCTACAAGTGATAACTAAAAGATAATCAATAATCCAGCTCCTTGATAAACCTTTCTACATTTCAAACATACCGATTTTGCCACAAACTTACCTTATGGACCCATTTCCTATATAATTTCATACAAAATATCTTCTTTCTGCTTCTTAAAAAGAGTGGAAAGATTGGTGGCATAATAAAGTAATAATTCTAGTACAACTGGCAGTCAGTTTGGACATTGAATGCAGCTGACATCTGAGCACGTAAAATTTGCAATTGTCTTTCATACTTACTTTATTCTTTCTGGATCCAGACTACATTTTATTGATTTTCAGGGGGAAAATTGTGCTCAAAAAGAGTTTCTGTTAGGAACCCAAACCGAGTGATGAATAAGATTTTTCTTTTCATATGTATGGAGGGGAAAATGGGGAAAATTAGGCATTAAAACCCAGTAATTAGGCAGTTAAGTGGCAGTACAAAATCTGTTAAACATACTGGAAAATTAAATTAAAAATTTCAAGACTATTCCAGGGAAATTCTAAGCAGCAATTAGGATTTAATTTTTACAGTGTTGAAAAGAGTTAGGACTGGTTTTTAAATCAGGCAAATTATCAGGGGAAATGGTTGTCACTAGTGCTTAGAGAAGGTGCAGAAGTCTTGCCTATGGAGTGAGGACATCTCCTGAGAGGCACTCACAGGTGAGCTGTTCCCATCCCTCTCTCTAACTACAGGAGTGCCTGAGGTTAGTGGCACCGAAGTTCTTGCTGCCTGCCAGGGAATACAGTCACCCTCTTGCTGGTTTAGCTGGAAATGCTCTTTGCATGGCTTGAGCCTGTGCTTTCTCCCCTGTCCTGCATCTCCATGCACCTGCTTTTACCACAGTGGCAAAACAGACCCAGAAAACTTACTAAACCAAGGTGTGGTGGCTCTGTCCCATTGACATCTGGAACATTCGCCCAGCAGAATTAGCTACAGCTGCAGGGCACGATAAGGATTGAGGTGTGAGGCTCCAGAGGGATGGGAATAAGAGGGAGATTTCCCTCCTAGCATCCTCTTCTGACAAAGGATGTCAGGATGAGGCAGCTACTCACCACCTACACCCCTGGCTCTGAGAAACCGTTCAGAGAGAGCCTGCTGGGCCCAGCATACAAGGGGTGCCTGAGGAAATCCTGTGAAAGAAACCTGTGCCACTCCTCAGGGCAAAAGGACCGACTGATATTTTGTAAGGGTGGGTCACTCTCAGACCTGTTCTGCTGGCACAGCTGGGGAGACAATGCACCATGCAGGAAAAAAAAGAAGGAATGGCTGCAAGATTTAGAATGGGAATGACACAAAACAGGGTAACTGAGCAAGATGTGTAACAAACATCTTCAACTCTGATTTCTGCTTTTAGAACAACATCACAAAGAAACTATTCTGCTTTACAGCCAAATACTGGGATCTCAAGCCCAGTTTCTGATGATTGTCAGAGAGGTGATTTTTTCCAGTTAGAGCAATCTGGAAATATTTGAAAATATCCACTTTCAAAGTTAAGTGATGAAAATTTATTGAGGCTATTATTCCTAGAGCAGCTGCCAGCTTGAAGATCCAGAAGTTCTCATAGACTTTCAAGCTCCACATTCACTTTCTTTGCTTTCTCTGTATACATATACATATAGGGAGATAAAAATAGTGCATGTTGAATTAGGCAGGGATTTCTCAACCAGTGACATTAAGATCAGGAGCATATGTGATGAAGATGCACTGTGAGATGACCAGCTGTGCTCTCAGTCTGTTCAGTCTGTTAAGAGGAGTAAACCTTGGGCTTTAGGCATTCTTGGGTACAGGTTGTGGTGTAATAAGATATGTGGAAGAAAATGAAATATGAAATTGGATAATGTATTTAATTTACTGTGCTAATAGGCAACAGTCTACTTACGATGTTGCCAAACAAGCATATTTAATATTTTGCTATGGTGAGTTATTCTGATGGTGAATTAGTTTTCAGAGAACTGAAGGGGAAGCTAAAATTTAGAACTCGAAGCCTACTGCTCTTTATAATTTCTAAGGCAAACTAGATATTTAGAAATGTGTGAGAACAGACAAACTTATTTTATTTTTCCATAAGAAGCCATGCCATTTCCCTCCTTTCTTTATCTTAAGCAGATTACAGTCATCACCATTCTTGCCAACAAGCAGACTCATTGGAATATTTTTCAAATATGAACACAAATATTGGATGCAAGCAGGTGGAGTGAATTAATTATAAGCATATGGTTCTAACATAACGATTTCTACAGAGTAGTGTTGAGACTTCTAAGGGTCTAGCTATACAACACACTTTGGCAACAAAGCTGCTCTAAGAAATTATCAGTGACATGAATATAAATGTTTGTGGAGCCAGACTTACTGAAACGATCCAGGCTGAAAGCCTTGCCACACACACATTCCTAGGATAGCTTTCAGCTGTGAGTCATGGCAATGGTGAGGTTTACACTGCTCCCCCTGTTGTGTTAGCAGAGGTGAACATGGTGTCAGACAAACACAGCAGGCAGGGAAGGGGAGCACTGGTGGGGAAATGGTGCTTCCCAGGCCAGTTTCACACAGTGCATTGTACAGCCTCACAACATGTGCTGCAATAACCCACATCCTTGTGATTCGAGGCTATGAGTTCTGTAGCAGAGAACTGCAGGTGCTCCCTGCTGGCACTGATCCTTGACCAATTCTCAACCACCCCTACTGAGGCAAGTTACTGTTCCCTTTTTCAGTGGAGGAGAGGTCTGAGCTAGATTACTGAAACAGTCTGAATTAGAGAAAGATATCCAGAAAACAATTTTAAAGGAAAAAAAAAAAACAACAAAACCAAACCAAAAAGAAATAAAAAGACCTCAGATACATAGAGGAGGATCAACTGGAGACAAGAAACAGCAGAGGAAGTGTAGGGCTGGCTGATTCTGGGATGCCAGCACCTGGCACAGCTCACTAACACAGAGTCTGGGGCAGCACCAGCTATCCTGCTTTAGACTAGAATAATATTATGGTTTTATACCCTCCAGATTTTCATATGGGAATTCCTGAGGGGTTTTTTGATAGTTAATATAAAATGTAGTCAAAGTACTACTATGATGAGTATTCAGGTTGTTATTCATTGTACTGGGTTTTATTTAATTAAGCAGAAATGAAGGAGATGTCACGTTTTTGAAGATGGCTGTGAAGCAGATGAGATAATAAATAAAAATTATTAGATTTTTATAATCTGATTTAAATTCAGATAGGAATTTATACCATTATTTGTTTAAAAAGGTTTGCTTGTCTTTTCAGTGAATATTTATGATTATATAAGAGTTCAATTTTGATAACCTACTCTGAGATCAGCATTTTGAAATGTCAGATCCAATTCTCAAAGGGCTCGAATACAGCTTCACATGGAGACTAGTTTCTGTAAATATTGCTTTTAAAATTGGACTTCACGTTCAGATTAATTTTTTTATCTCAAGCCCTTCAAAATGGCCCAATATGTCACCCTCATAGCCACCATGGGAGGACAAGAAGCAAAAATAATGTTAGAAATCAGTGTTAAATACTTCTTTTCATAGCAAATATTTCACGTACGTATCACCATGATTTAGAGCAAAACAGGCAAAAAATTACCCTGACACCTAACAAAATCCACTGGCTTTTTCCAATCCAGCAGATGGCGCTATGATGCAATAAACTGCTTTGAGAGTACAAACACGCGTGCAAACATTTTTCTCCTTTACCTGGTGCTGCTGCTTTTTTGATGGCTGGGCTGGCTGCAGGAACTTTCGCTGGCTCTTAAAAACAAACAAACAAACAAACAAAAAACATTTATTACAAAGCATTATATTTTAAAACCCCGTAGAAATCTGAGGAAAGGCTTCCAGCCAGGAAGCCTGTACAATGTTTTAACTGAAGAGTTAAACAAAGAGATTACACAAAGGGAGAAGGGCTGAGTTGTCTTCAATAAACTCAAAGGCAACAACAGAGTAACCAGCTGAATGGCTAGTAAGCTCTGGGTTTTAGGCACTAAATCCCTTCTTTCAGCTTTTTCTACTTTCTAGTTCAATATTTATTGGCAAAGCAGAGGAAAGAAGGCATGTAGAGGTTTCAGCATGGCCTTGTCCCTCAGGCAGCAGCTCTGTGCTGAGAGCCTCTGCATCCTGCAGCTATGAGAGCAGAAGGTCCTGAACCAGCCTCTGGCAGCTGTTGAGGATTCCCTCTTGTGAATTCTGTAGTGGTGCTTCAGGGGATCCCACAGCTCTTCACAGTGGCATCCTTTCCCCTGGTCTGAAACTGGCCCTGGTTAGCAGAGGTGAAACTGGGCTGCTTTTGCAAGGTATCCACAAACTTGGTTATACCAGGAATCTCCCTCCATCCTGAAGAACGGAGGAGCTTTAGGAGAACATCCTCATGTCTAATCCTGCTATAAAAAGGGCAATTGCTGTGTTCTCCTAGCAGAGAGCTGCCCTCTCCAGACATTTAACTGTTCTTTGTCTTTTCATGAAGCATTTGCATTATACTGCCTTAGTTTGTAGAGCATGTCCTTGCAGAATGAAGGTCCTAGTGATGAATAGAATGTACATCCCCAAGTGTATTTGGGGAATCTCAGCCCCATATAGAAGAATCTAAATAACCTACTAGATTTATTTGTTCTTTATTAATATTTAGCTAATTGCTTTTATCCTCAGGAACTACCAAAACAAACTTTACTTAAACCAAAATAGTTTAACAAACATCCAAACTAAACTCCAGCAATGGTCATAAAGGATTTTTTGTATCAGCTAGAATATTTTTTTAATTAAAATTCACAATTTTGTATCTTGAGAAGAAAAAACTAATCATTTTAATCACAAGCTGAATTAGAGAATGCCAAAAAATGTTAGTTAATCCTTGACACCTGTCACTGTATTATTACAATGAAAAAGAATATGGCTAAATCAGGAGTGTAATTTTGAGTCCTTCCCCTCCAGTCTTTTGAGAAGTTCATAAAAGATGCATCAGATTGTCTTGTGAAACAGAATAAAAACAAAATATAGTTTGCATGTGTGGGATTGCTTTATTTCCATCCACTTAAAAGCCCACAGCTGATAATTATATCCTTAGTTATTATCACAGCATTGTAATTATTTGGGGTGCTTACCCCTCCTTCAGGGAAATTTGTAGAAGACCTTGAAGAATAATTTACTTTATATTGCTTTTCTGAGTGCCTGTTTTTGCAGAAGTAAGAGATCCAACACACATGTTCTACAAGTGTCAAATGGACCTAATACAAAATAGCAGGACTCTTTCATTTATCCCCTTCTGAGCTCTCAGCTAGAGTATGCTTGACAGTGATTTTTTTTAAAACTTTTTTTTTCATATCATCTGTGAAAACCAAATAAGTTAGGATTAGTTTTGTTGTACAAAGATTTTGATTTTTAATATTTAGTATCTGAACAGCTAAAATAATTTTAGAAAAAATAAAATTAAGGATATATTTGACTAAAAAATTCTTTATTTATTTATTTTATATATAACTTTAGTAACATTGAAACAAAAGTGTACAAAGCTGAAACTGGCTTTTGCCATTTTCAGTTTGTTATTCACAAATTATTTAAGTGCTAATGATTCTGCTTCTTTACACAAACTACTTTCAGCCGCAAATTTCACTCTGCAAATTCCACTCATATGGTGGAGATGGGAAGTTTTGCTGTGACAGCTGCCATGGAATTCTCTTAAAGGAGTTGCAGAATTATTTGGGTTGAAAAGGACCTTAAAGATCATCTCGTTCCAACAACCACCCCTGCCATGGGCAGGGACACCTTCCATGAGACCAGGCTGCTTAAAGCTCCATCCAGCCTGGCCTTGAGCACTGTCAGGGAGAGGACATCCACAACTTCTCTGGGCAACCTGTTCCAGCACCTCACCACCACCACAGTGAAGAATTTCTTCCTACTATCTGATCTAAACCTGCTCTCAGTTTAAAGCCATTACCTTTAGTCCTGTCATTGCACACCCTTGTGAGAAGTCCTTCTCCAGTTCTCCCTAGGCTCCTTTGAGGCACTCAAAGGCTGCTCTGAAGAATTGTGTGTCCAAATTAATAGGTCCTTTAAGACCTGCTTGAACACAGGTACTTATTTCACTAACAGGACATTACTTGTAGAGTAAATCTATGAAATGTTTTGTTAGATATTTCTACAAAATTTGCATAAGAACCCAATGTATAAGTTTCTTTTCATTGCCAAAAGAAATCTTTTGGCAAATTACCGTAAACCTGAGGATGGCGGGAGATTGTTCTGCCATAGAAATCATGAAAGTTCATACATGGAAATGAAAGTCAGTACACTTTTTAACTTGAATCAGATTTCGAAGCCTCATATTTTTCCTAATTTTTCTTTTATACTATACTTTCAGAAGAGAATGCTGAGTAGATGAAGTCTTACCAAAGAGACTGTCTTACTGTCCATACTGTGTTGAGGCATTGACACTTGCAAATTTGCAGAAAAGGAAGATGTAGCTCTTCCCTTTTAAACAATGCTATGTTGTCAGAGCATTTTTTGGCTATTTTTTTCAGAAGAGCGTTATTCCCATCTCTCTTCAGTCACAGAAGTTTTTCTGTTGGAACCAGAGCTACCTAGACAGAGCCCCTGTTTTGCATTTGTGAAGATAAATTTGGTGTTCCTCAGCATGCTGCACTCTGAGACTTCCCAGCCTATTTATGAAAATTGCTACCACTGAGATCACATTCAGCTGAGACCTCAATTTGACATTTCCTCCCCTATGAAACCTTTGTTTTTGAAGACAGTGATAGGAAAGAGGGGAAGGCAAAACTGTCAATCACAAAGAGGAGTGTGCAGTTAGAAGTAGGAAAAGAATGTATTAAGAAAGTAGGAGGCAGCTGAAGTCTAAACACGTCATTTTTCAATTATAAATAGTGTAGCTACTTTTTTCTTTGTATTTTCAATAACTCAATAACTATTATTTTTGGATTAATGAAATTCACTTTTTGAAACTGCATGACATGTAAAAGAGATACTAGTTACTTACTTTTGAGTTCTTTGGATACAGCAGCTTCTTTTTTATCTGTAAGAGAAAAAAAAAACCCAAACACATATGCATAAAAACATAGTAAGGATAAAGGTAGGCAGAAAACTGCAGTGTGTGCTTCAGAGGTGAAACTGCTTATTTGCTATAAAACGCATCAGAATCATACAGTGATTCATTCCACTTCTGTTTGTTTCATGGTACAGTGGCACTAATTTAAGCCTGTGTGACCCCGAACACCCTTGTTGAATTTTGGTATGGTAATACGTGGTGTTTGACACATGATTGAGCTACCATGGCTCACATGAGCTATGGTGGCTCACCATGGGCACGTTGTCAGGTTACAGAAACACAAGGGAGGATGTGCTAGCAGCCTAAGAACAGAGACATAATGAAAGGTACTCTCTTCCTGCAGTTGTTGGCAATCACACATCTGAGATTAGAAGACGTTCTGCCTAACACCTTTTGAACTTAGGGAAACTCAGTTCTACATATGGTCCATGTAAGAGCAGACAAAATTCATCCCTGGTTGACTTGAATAAAATAGAAGTTACTTAGCTGAATCAAAATGCAGCATGGCCAGGCAATCTACCAGAAAGACTTAACCAGGCTGCTCAGTCTCACTTTCACTTAAGGTAGGAATTTTGTGGAACTTTTTTGCAGGACTTTGTTTTTTCTGATGGCCGAGAGATTTGGAATCTTTACTGAGGTAATAAAAGTGTGCAGAAATATGCAGAGGTAGCTTCTCTCTCCATTATAATTCTTGGTGCTATTCTATCTCAGGGCTTTTAACTGGGTACAAAATCACCCGCTTCTAGAAACATTCTTGGTGCTTCCCATACCTTTTTCACTAGTGTCACCCGTACAACAAAGAAATTACTCGTGGAGATCCTGTGAGGAGCAAAAGCATGCATAGAGCAGTGGTAGAAAGTACTGCCCTGGTTATGAGGAAATTAACATCCTCTCTAACAAGCGATAGCGTGCCTGGAATACAGGCAGGATAATGCTTATGTCCATGACATATATGAATGATAAATGAATTGTACCCTTAAACACTAATGTAAGAAATACTTCAGGGCAGAAACTGTCAAATTAAATTGCTTGCGAGACTATCCCATTACTGCTAATAATACAAAGTTCCTTCTTTTTCTGCTGCTTTCTAAATTGCTGTGGAGAAGTTGATATGAGATAAGGTAATGCAAATGACTGCCAAGTAGTCTAATAATCTTGAAAAATTTGGAGGAAAAATATATTTCTACTTGGGTGATATGCTGCTCTGAACTAAAATATTTCTGGCTTAGTCCTCTGCTTCCACTAACTCTCTGTGAAAGTATGTTCTGCAGGCATTACTTCAAAGTATGATAATTACCACATTTAGATGAAATTAATCATAAAGCAGCTTCCAGCCATGTTATCTGGCTAAGGAGCCTATTGAAGCCTTCAAGAAATGCCTATTAGTTGCCAGATATGAAAATTTTGAAAGGTATGTATTGCAATGATATGAATCATTTATCACAATAATCTTCCATTGCTGGAGGTTATAAAAAAATAAATAAATTGACAGCATCATTTACAATAACAGAGTGGATATAAATAAAGTCCTCTTTATTTCTTCTTTTCATATAAGTTGCCATTTATTAGGGCAACATAGTTTCATATATTTGAAACCCATAATTTATTTTGAACGAATCAATGTGTTTTCTCATCATCTGAAATATATAGCATATAATAAATATAGTAAAAAGCTGGGCAATTTTTCCAGTAAGAAAATCTTATAATTTGCGGGGTTTGTGTTTAATTTTTTTTTATGTGCAGAAAAATGAACAATAATTGATTTCAATATCATATATTAATATGAAAATGTAAATAGTGTTAGGATATTCTTTTCAAGCAAGGTATCTCACATTTGATTTTTAAAACCGTATTTATCTAACTAGGCTGAAGTGTTTTCCAGAAAATTGTCCAGAGGAGGTTGTGTAGGACCTAGATAGATGGAAGTGCCTTTGAAGGCATATAGCATTTGCATCTACACACTTCAATGAAATAAATGACCTAGTTGCAAAGAAACAAACAACCGGTAGATCTTACAGAAGTAGGGAAAACTGATCATGACTTCTGAAGTCCCTATATATGGTTATCTGCTATAAGGCACAATTAACACATAACTTATCAACTCAGGGGAGAGGTGGGGGAACTCCCTCCTGCTGGCCTCCCGGCCCGGGAGAGAGGCAGGGGCTCTCTCCTGCTGGCCCCGCGGCTTGGGGGGAGGCAGGGGGCTCCCGTCCCCTCCTGCTACCGCTACCGTGGGAGCCGGGGGGCTCCGTGCCCCCCTTCCACCGCGGGGCAGCACTGGGCCGGGGCGAGCGAGCCCTGCGGCAGCCAGCCCCGAGCGGCCTCGCCGAGCGACTCCACCGAGCTGGGCCACCTGGCCCTGTTGGCAGCCCCGAGCGGACCGAGCCCTCACGGCCTGAGCCGAGCCAGTAAACCCCGCCCTGCCGCAATTTTGTTACTATTTGGCAACTTTGTTGCACGCTGCGAACGACAGAGCGGCTTATAATTGGGTGCGGCTTGTGTATGGACAAAGAACTAAATGTTTGCCAACACCCAGAGATGCGGCTTATAGTCAGTGCGGCTTGTAATCCTGAAATTACTGTATATTAAATCAGATTTTAAAATTCATTATGTCTTTTTCTTAAAAACAACAGCAATATGTTCTCTTGGTTCTTGGTGGACATTTTATTTTCATGTTAGTTAAGAAGAGGAATTTCCAAAAAAACAATTTCTTCAGAAAATTTTGAGACATATTTGATATTTAGGTCTTCTTAGAGGGCTCCTGTAAACCACCCAAACACTGTGCAATTCAAAGATTTGGGTACTTCTGACAACTCTATTCATTTCCTTCTCTTGAAAAAACCTGCAACAGACTTTAAAAGGCAAAGCTGATCAATTTATTCGTCATCTGTGGAGCACTGTGAAGCACCCTTTTTTTTACAGCTGTTCTCTGGAGGTGTTTGAAGACAATTGTATTCTGGTCTATATTCTCAAAAAGTAACCATGCTTATACGAGCTCTTCTCAGGTGACTGAACAGGTTTTTCTTTATTGACTCTGGTGAAAGACTAAACTACGGTAATACTTAAAATCATTTTATTAAAAATATATTTAAACAAATATGATCTGACTTTGTTCTTATCTCTACAGGCTAAAACAATCAATTTTGTATTCAAACTAGGAATGAGCATTTGGCAACCAGCATAGATGTATCTCAGTAGAAAAGAAAAGCAGCATCTTAATTTTTTGCCTCTTTTTAGCACATAGCTCGATCTTTTCCTCAGGCCTCAATCAACATCCTTTTGAAGTAAACTACCAGTACACAGTAACTACAAATGACATCTAAACTACACATGGGACAAGAAAAAAAAAAATCCCTGTAAGCTTATATAGTGCCTTTCATGGCAGTGAGTCCCTGGGAGGTTGGTAATAAGCTATTAGACAAGGATGCCCCAGTGCTTTCGTACAGAGTTTGGTTTTTTGAGTTTGAATAAACTTCCAAAACAGAATATTTCAAACACTGCTCTGAAGTGAATTCCAGATCCGGGGTTCACAAAACTTTTACACTTTTTGACAATGGACTTTTAATACAGTGTACATTGTACATTTCAGAACAGGAGATCTTCAGCAACTCCATTCAACCTACAATTTTGATAACTAAAAGGAAGTTCTGGGAAATAAATGGGTCTTGAATTGTACTCTCTTGAAAGGCTTCTCTATGCCTTTTTTTCCCAGAAATCTTGCTCTCAAGCATACCTAAGGGCATTAAAAAACTCCTAGAGTATTATTCAGATAAATGAGTATTTCAGAGACAATATATTGATAGCTCAGATAATGATGCACCATGTTAAGATAGCAGCTGAAACCCTTCTTCTTTTTAGAACCATTACTGTGTATGTTGTATTTAAAGCAACCTTTCTATTTGGAAGCATACAAAAGAACATGTTGGTAATATCAAATTTGCAAACTGAAACTAATTTCAACATCAGTGGGCAACCACAGTGTCCAAGTTGAATGGTAGCTAAAATCTTAATCAAACATGGTGGAACCCAATAGATTCCTCTGCTGCTGATCGGGACTAAGCACCAAGACCCTGGGGAATTGCTAGATGCCTCTGGAAGAGATGATTCACTGAATCAAAAACTACAGAAAAATTTAAAATGTTAAGCATTTACTGAAGGAGGAATTCTCACCCAAAACCTCAGCTAAAACTTTCAACATCTTCTGTTTTTTACCTGATGATCACATACTAGAATGAACTTAATCAAACCCCACTGACTGATCTACACATACCCACAGAAAACAGGTTCTGTGATGACAATGCTTCACACAATGTGACCATAATTCTTCAAGCAGAATATTCCTAGTGAGACTCGCACAAATCTTCCCTCATTTCCCAGTTCTATTGTTTATTTTGACATAGGTATTCAATTCATCTTGTGATTAAAAGTGGGAGAAGAAAATGGCAGAAAAATAAAGTAGCAGAAAAATGAACAGAAACTTCAAGAATCAGAAAGAATTGTGTTGAAAATAAAAATAATATTTTCCAGTGCTTTGAAGTCAAAACTGTATTGGTTTTTCAGAAATAAGAACAAAAACTGCTGACTGTTATTACCAACCAAAGCACAGTCAATCATGTGCATGCTTTGGGAGCTTGGCTCTGGCTTTGCAAATACAATGAAACAGCTGGGTTTTCATGACACTGCACCTTACAAGTGTGATAGCTAAAGTTCCCTTTGCTGCCCTGAGCAAGCATTCACATGACTGGAACTAAAAATGATACCAGGTGCCATCTGATGGCTGAGAACTTCCATCATGTGAATGGAAAACATAATCAAAGTCACCTAGAGACCAGTCTCACTACTGTCTGCTCCCAAGCTAGCAGATGTACCAGAATTTAGAAACAATTTATTAAGTGGCACAATTTGCAGCTGCTAATGTGATTTACAGTGGTAAAAGAGGAGCACACCCCAGACAGCTGAGCATTTTTCAAAATGAACTGCTGTTGAGCATACAGTAATTAAACAAGAACTGTCAAACCTATTAAAATACACTGTGATTTAATATTTTTTTCCATTTAC
The DNA here is from genome assembly GCF_009819885.2 of Catharus ustulatus. Classification (NCBI taxonomy): domain Eukaryota; kingdom Metazoa; phylum Chordata; class Aves; order Passeriformes; family Turdidae; genus Catharus; species Catharus ustulatus. Next base: position 65,291,080 of record NC_046223.1, on the reverse strand, counting down.
TTGGAGTCTCGGAGTTCTTAAAACTATTTTAAAAACTATTTTCCACAATGCAGTATTGATTTCAACTAACATTCCAACAATTCTGAGAAGGATTGATTTCTGAAGCGTCTTTAATAAATTCTTACTAAGTTGCTTTTTCATTTATATTGTTTTTGATAATTTTTCACTAATTACATGGCATTACTGAAGTAATTTTTACCTTATCCCATCTAAAAGCTTTTTGGAGTATTTTAAATTTTTATTACAGTCACTTTTGAAACAGCAGATGCCCACATATTGGGGTGTTATATCAGAGTATCTTCCCTTTCTGGTGTAATTGTCTCCATTTTACAATAAAGATTTAAAAAATTCCATGCAACATAGAAATAAATAATATTTCTTCTTAGTAGACCTAAAATCTGTGAAGGCTCTATCAAAACTGCTTATATTAATCTACAATTAATTTTTTAACTTGCCTGAACCCCTAAAATTTGACATCATAAAAGAGTTATTTAGAAATACCAGTATTTCTCTCACATTCAAAGTTCTGTGTTTGGACCAACATTTGATTTTGTTCCTTTTCTTAATCCCTGAGCATGGTATTCCATATGCTCTGTGGCAACTTCTGGCAAAAACTCTTCTTGCCTTTCCAAAATAACATTTCTTGGTGGGCATGAGAAAGGCATCTCATTTCGCCAACGAGGCTGAAGTTGTGCACCAGGGAAAGCAAGATACAGTGCCACTACTGCTTCAGAGCTGTTCCTGACACATTACATGACAACAATAAACTCTCTGGCCAGAGTTTGACTATCTTGCTTTGAGAATAACAGGGAAATTCATTGGCAGAGACCAATAAGTCTTGAATCTCAGACTGCAGGTTTTGAATTTCTATCTTTTGCCTGCAGAGATTTCCCCATGAAAAAAAAAAAAAAAGGGAAACTGCAGATAATGTTATTATAGCTGGGTAAAATTGGCAGATGCAGAGCTTCTGGGTGCTAAAATCAAATTTCCTCAAGCAACATGAGACTGGATTATTAGATAGAAATTTTAAAATTAACTGATAACTGATGTGGCATGTAAAGGTGCTTGAATAGTGTAGGACAATGAAAAAGGAGTTAGCTAACTAAAATTCCTCTCTTGTTGGTTACAATAGAAATATTGGTGATAGTAGTCTTAAATGTAGACAGATCATTTTCCACTGAAGCAGGAAAAACATGCAAAACTTTCCATCCACTCTCTGAGAAGGGTACTTTCTCACCTCAGCATTGTCTCTATTTCCTCTCCACTCAGCATCAGGATTTTTGACAGTTTCTAGATTTCATTGATGTCTCCAAGTCCCTTCTGATCACCAGCCCTTGGAGGTGTTGTTGCCTCTCTGCAGTGTCTCCTCACACCATCACATCTGTCACCATTTGCAAGGCACTTCTATATCCTGTGCAACCAGTGACTACTTGCAAACCCTGGGCACCAGAGCATCAGAAGCAGATAGCAGCCTAAACCCCTGAGCTTCTCAGAAAATGTTTTGGCAATGCACATGGATGAAATACTAAATGTTATCTCAAACAGATTTCCCAAGATCATTAAAAGGGTTCGCTCAATAGAGCAAAAAATAAAGCAAGTAGAGGAGGGATGTGAGCAGACAAGTGATTCAGTTACAGCAAGAAAAGCCTGGACTTGGGGAATGGCCAATTTCAAGTATAATAGTTGTTCATGATTCCACTAATTGATGATTTCTCCTTTCGACTTTGTAATTGCTGGAATGGATTCAGTTTTTCCTACTGCAGAGCAGGTAGAAACTTATTCATGTTAAATACATGCTTCATGCATGAACAGTATCCTGGTTTGTATCAGAAGTCCTGTGGCAAGACAGCCTAGGGCAGGGATCATCTCCCTGTGTTCGATACAGGTGAGGCTGCACCTTGAATTATCTCTCCAGTTTTGGGCCCCTCACTTCTTAAAAATCTCTGAGGGACTGGGATGAGTTCAAAGAAGGGCAATGGAGCTGGTGAAGGGTCTGAACCACAAGCCCTGTGAGGAGCAGTTGAGGAAGTTGGGGTTGTTTCACCTTGAGAAAAGGAGGCTCTGGGGAGTCCTTATCACTCTCTCTACAGCTACCTGAAGGAGGTTGTAGCAAGATGCAGGTTGGCTTCTTCTCCAAGGTAACAAGCAGTAGGACAAGAGAAAATGGCTTCAAGTTGTGCCAGAAAACGTTTAGATTGGATATCAGGGAAAATTTCTTTGCAAAAAGAATGCTCAATCATTGGAAGAAGCTGCCCAGAGAAATGGTTGAGTCATTATTGAGAGTATTTAAAGTGTATGTGTGTTCACTTGGAGAAATTGTTCACTTGGCAGTGATGAGTTTAAGGTAAGACTCAATAAGCTTAAAGGTCTTTTAGAGCCCAAAAGGCTCTATGTTTCCATATTATCTTCTGTGTTCATCAGGCATGGTTTAAAAACGCAAAACCAGGAGCATGATATGAGATTGCAGTCATCCACACAAGAAAGCTGTAAGTGCTGCTAGTTACACAAACAGCAGTCCTTTTGAGAAAAGGTAATGGTTTTGAGTATGTGAGTAATAACATTGCTTCCTAAAACTTAGGAAACAGATATTTCCCTGGAATAACCTGTCATTTGAACTAGCGTGAATATTAAAAGAGATTATAATTTTCTTCATTATTTTTTATCTTTCCTTGAAAGAGCTTGGGGTATGTACTCTAAACTTTTCTTAATAAAGCTCAGCACCAATGCTGTTTGAAGGATTCAGAAGAGAATTTTGGGTTAGAATCGCCTTTGTTAAATGCATGTATGTTATGCATTCTTGTGATTTTTCTTTCTGTACTTCTCAACGCATTTGCACTTCTTTCTGTCTGCTGGATAGATAGATGAACAGATGGCATCTATAGACATTATCGCTAAGAAGAAGATATTTTCTTATCTCTGAACACAGGTACTGTCAACATTCTCACTCTGTGAGAAGGGAAATCTTGAAGAAATGTCCATCCATTCATCTTTATAGATGACACACTAATTACACTCTTGTAAGTGAAGCAGAATCTATGAGAAAGCAACTTCATGAAGAATGTACTGCAATCAAACAAAAAATCAATGCTTTTATAACCACAGTTAGGTATGGCTCTTCCATTAAAGAACATTTGCCTATTTTATTTTCCTAATCATTCAATAATACTTGACTTAGTGTCTCAGAGTAATGTATAGCAAACCACAAAATTTGCTGTTTCTTGAAAAACAGATCAGGCGAACAGGCACAGCCATTGGAAACATTTATTGAAAGGTTAAACAATCATAACTAAAAGTGAAGTGTAAAGGCATATATTTTAAGTCAGAAATACCTCTGATTTATGAACCTTTACAGAGGAAAGGCACACAAGAGACTGAAGTATACTTTCAATTCAGTGACATGAATGTCTTTATTTAGTATGTACTAATCAAAATTTAGTAAAAGCTTTTAAAGTTTTATTTCATGGTCAAGGGAAAAAAAATCTTTTTAAAAGTAAAGGAAAACAAAAAAAAAGAAAATCATCCTGATCTCAGACTCTGAAGATTACGCCTGATTGACTTTAACTGAGTCAAGTCATGAACTTGTCTATTTAGCAACAGCAGAAAATAACGCTGAACAGTTATCCCATTTCAACCTGGTGGATGTATCTGTGCATGGACACCAAACATAGAATAATTATCCCAAATATCAAGCCTGCTGACTCAGATGTGCATCTTATTTTGAGGGCATAGAACAGTTTTCCTTCATTAAAGAGATTAACTTTGTGTTATTTGAGGCATAGGCCTACTCTAATCCTGTTATTTCTGGATGTGACTTGAAAAATAAACATTACATTAATACCTAGACCAGCATAAAGAGGGTTGAGGAAATAAATTAAATTCTTTAATTAAAGCTCTGCCACCCAGCTGCTTGCACAGCACAGGTAGTTCTTTTTACATATCTGAAAGTCCAAAGGCAAACTGTTTATTAGGTTGCCAGTGTGGACTTTAGATTATTTATCGCCTTCAAGCTTGATTATTTCTAGTATAATACCTCCCCAAAAAGTTCTTTATGAGATTGACAATACAATGTCAGAAGAGGTTGCCTGTCAGACACTAAATTACTCCTCTACCTTGTTCAAACAAGGTTCTCTTGACAGCTCAGCAAAAAGTGAGTGGTAATGCAAACCCAAACCTCCTCCCTTTTATCTGCATTTATTCAAGGGCTGACATTTTGAATTCTTTGTCAACCAGACCTTACCATCATTCACCATTTGCCTCTCTCACATCTCTCCCTACTTTGTGTAGTCCAAGATGGAGAAGATCAAACACAAGCTATCAGATCTGGATGGAGCAATACTCAGCATTGATGTGAAATCAGTCAACTCCTGATAGTCGGCAAAAGGACTGCTGAAAAGTGGGTTGCATTTTATTTTTCTGCTACTATCATTTCATGGACAGGGCACGTGCCCCAGACAGTGAATACTCACCTTTTTCTGTGCTGGAGATTTATTTGTACCTCATATGGAGGTGGGTTGGGGGTTGGGGTTGGGGAATACTCCCTGTATGGAAAGTGGTCAATATACCCAAACTCCCCCACACAATACAATCTGAAGGGGACTAAACAGAGGGTGGAATGGAGTGGAGACTGCAGTCAAATTCTGTCCAAACCCTTGCACTGGAGGGAACTCAGTGGTACTTTCTAGTTGATAAGCCACCTGAGAGCTGAAAACCAAGAGAGATAAAGGAAGAAGACTTGCTGTTTAGTCAGCAGCTCTCTTAAAATCCCTTTCCTTGGAATGATGCATGTCCCAATCCCAAGATTACCTCAGATACTATACTGAGATACCCTCCACCAAGGTACCACCACCCCTCACTGAGTAAATGTATAGATGTATGACTAAATTCACTCAAGCTCCACCTGAACGTACATAAATAATACAAAATTAAATTAAGAATCGGCAGAAGTTAGGGAAGACTCCATCTTAACTTCTGGGCTCATCTGATGGCCTGAACCTCTTTTCTCCCCCTCAGGGACTCATATTGGGTAAGAGCTGTATTCAATGCGTTCTGAATGATCTTGAAGTCAGACACTATCATTGGCAATCCTCCAACCTAAACCTGTCACAATTTTATTAATAGAGTGCTATTCTGTGAACTGTTAGTGTGAATACTTAATGGGTGCTAGCAGTCTCTGGCAGAAGCAATGATGTAGAGGTCCAGGAGGGGGTCTCTCTTTGGCAGGTGACCCTGAGCAAGTCAGTCCAAATACCTTCTGATCTGGTGAAATGCTCAGTGAAGAGTCCCCATAATGGGATGCTGACAGGTTGGTTGGGCACAAGGGTCTCAGTTTTCCTGGGACATGGACAGATTAATCAAGAATTAAGGGTTTAAGGAAATCTCTCTTTTGCATATAATGGTGGGCGAGGATGGGAAAGGATCAGTTTCCACTAATGCTGATTCCTAGTAAAAGAAAGAGGAGATGAGTCTTCCACCTGAGAGTCTCCACATCAGTTGGAATGGAGAGTCAGTCTTAGACTGAGTCGCTTCTTATTGTGGTGTGGAGAGACAAGGGGAAGGCAGAAAAAGGTTTTTTCTAACTCTTTCTCTCTTTGCATTTCATTTCATTTCTATCTCTTGAACACTGAAAGCTAACCATGTCCTGGAAAGGCACAAGTGTTTTGTCTTGCTCTGGTATGGATAATGTTACCATTCCCAATTGAAAAACTCTTTCAATGGGTAATATGACATAGAAACACCATGGTGACTTTGCAGCCTCTGTACATTTTTACAAAAGCAGAGGAGGTGTTCAGGAGCTCAGTTCTCACAGAAAATCAATGGGAGTTATGTGTCAGGCCTTCAGGTGACATGCTGCATCTTTCAGCATGCTTTGAAATCATGTTGTCAATTATTGATGATGATGGACCATAGAATTCAAAGTCCACTGAGTGCTTTGAAGTTTAGGTGTAGGACACGTTTGAACTGCCTTTTGTCTTCTTTCAGCAGCAGACTTCCTTAACAAGAAGTCACATGGAGACCATGGGAGTTGCCTTTCTGCTGTGTTTGCATCTCTATTCTGCCAGATTTTTCCCTTTCTCCGTCACTGTGAACTTTTTATCTCTTTGAGGAGATAAAATTTGATTTTTACTAAATAGCCATATCTGTCTTGAGGATTTCTGGAAATGTCAATTAGGAAAGCAGGCTTTTCTATTTTCCATGGAAGACTAAATACTTAGAGGATGACTACCAATTATGTGTTCAGCTTAAAAAGGCTAATAAAAATAATGCAGAAAGGAATTTTTCCAATGAACCTGCAAGGCAGTTGTCTCCAGCTGCATTCCTGCATTGGCTTCACTACAATCTCTTTTAGCTGATTATGTGTATCTCTGAGGGTATACCTCTGCAACACTCAAGGCTAGAACACACCATCAGGCTATCTAGTCTGACATTTTGTTGTCAGACACTCCTATATTTCAGCTAGGCACCTTTTCAGCTGATGTGTATTTTTCATTAGGTAAACAATCATCTTCTGCAGACACCAGGGAAAGCAATATCCACCCTGTGCTGCGGTAGTTTATCACTCTTAGTGTTAAGAACATGTACCTCATTTTCAGTCTGGATTCAGTTAGCTGCAGATGCCAGTCATTCATTCTTGTTTAGCTGTCCCTACTATGTTAAAGGGAGCTATTGTAGCCAAAATCCTTTTTTTCCTTCTTTTTTTGAAAAGGTACTTAGTATCCACAACAACCAAGTTACCTCTTTCTGAAGAGATGAATTGAATACTTTATTCTTCTATGTGAAAAAAAAAAATAAATTCCTTGCTTTGAAATAACTCAAGTGACTTTTTTTTTCTTTCTCCAGTTTGGACATGGAACTTCCATTTTCTTCAGTTCTTTATAGACAGGGGATGTGTGGCCATGGTCAGTGTCCCCTGTTACAAGGTTTATGATTTCATGCCTGTATGAAAAAGTATCAACCTCAATTTTCCATTCACCTTGTCAGTTTTAAAGCTACCTTCCAGATGTAAATGTAAGTGCCAACATAACATGAGACAGTAGGGAATTGGGCCCTGAGGTTAGAAAGACTATATTTGGGTGTCACAAGAGAACATAACTCTGAGTAATGGGATAAAATTAAGCAAGGGAAAATTTAGGCAGACTGGAATGAAATACTTCTTAACTGTGAGATGTATGAGGTTGTAGAATAATCTTCTGTGGGAATTGATAGAGACCTAGTTACTTCAGACATTTATAACTAAACTGGTTAAAGCACTTGAAGATGCTCTGTAAGGAATTATCCTGCATTGCCAGAAGGGAGGATTAGATGACCTAGTAGGTCATTTCCATCTCCTCTTTCTCTGATTTTGTTGTACAAAGCCCCACAAACAGGAAATTGTTATCAAAGTCAAGAGATGCCCCTAAACCCTGCTTTTGTAAGAGAAAAAAGAATAAATTACATCACTTGCTGGTAACAGTGCAGGAATCCTAATCCAGCTTTTCTGTGGGTTAGTAAATGCTACCAGTGCTGATGGCTGTGTGCATAATTTGTGAAAGCAGAAACATCAACCAATGAAAGAATGTCAGGAAACTGTAAGTGAATAGGATCCAGGAGAAGAACTGTAGGAAAGAAAAAATCAGAATGGGCTCGAGGTGCACAATAGGGTCATGAGCAAGTCATTAGTCAGGAATGGATTGGCCTGTAGTAGAGAAGATAAAACCTGAAGCTGCAGTCTTCCATCTGGGAAAAGTAGGTGGTTTCTATAAGTTTTGGTGTATGGAGACATATAATAATATTACCAGTTGGAATCATAATTAAGATGAAATCCAAGCCAGGGGCTTTGGTAAGGGTTGTATAAACCCACCACAAGTCAAACTGCAGAACACTTTGCAGAAATGTATAAGTGGATAAAGAGTCTAGCAGAGAAAACTGTCAAAAGAATATTGATAGGAAACACCCTAGAGAATGATCACACAGTTCTAAGGTCCTTAGGCTCCTCCTTTGTTTTGTGTGTGTACTTAATGTGGTTTGTTCCTAAAACTGTTCTCAAATCATAACACACTGTGTTTCCTTACTTATTAGTCTTATGCATTCATCTGCCTGAGGAATCACAAAGCAACTCATTGCTTATTATTTCTGCTGATAATTTTTTCATGTCTCTCCTCCTAATCTTTCTAAATCTAGCTGCAAATAAATGCAAACTGTAGGTTCCTGTTCTGGGTTCAGCTGGGAGGCAGAAGTTAATTTTCTTCACAGCAGCCTGTATGATGCTGTGGTTTGGATTTGTTACTCAGATATTGTTAGCAAACCTGAGTTTTGACTATTGTCAAACAGCGCTTGCACAGCATCAGAGCTTTTTCTTTTTCCCACTCTGTCTGTGCCTACTGGGATCTTGGAAAAGGTTGGGAGAGGACACAGCTGGAACATCTGAACCAAATTAGCCAGAGGTGTATTCCTTACCATGTAATGCCATGCTCAGCAATAAAAATTGAGAGTAGAGGAAGAATAAGGGAAGGATGTCCTCTGCTCCAGCTGGCTGCGCATTGGTCTGCTTGGCAAGGTGATGAGCAATTACATAACTCATTTTTCTCCTCTTTGTCTTATTTATTAATCTGTCTTTGTCTCAACCCATGAGTTTTCTCACTTTTGCTCTTCCTGTTCTTCTTCTTGTCACGTTGGTAAGGGGGAAAGTGAATGAGTCACTGTAGGGGTGATTAGCAGCAGGCCAGGGTCAGCTCAATACAGTGTTTTTTCATCATGAGATTTAAAAAACCCAGTCAGACAGGATTCTACCACTCAAAATTCCTACCTTAAACTTTTTGTAGCAGCCATTCTGAAAACAGGTCTGGTCAATCCAAAATGCATCATAGTGCTTATACATGCATTTCAGTTCCTAAATGACTCAGTTTTTACCTTTTCTCACACTTGGTTTAATAAGCCACAAGAAAATTTGTGAATAAATGTTTCATTTTCTGTATGTGACCAACCACTTCCAAAATACCTTAGGCTCTTCTTGTTCTGATTTCACAATTCCATTTTTTCCTTGTAAGCAGCCTAAATTGTGATAGCCTCTACATCTCACTGGCTGTTACAGATCTTACATTGTGGCCTCCTCCAAAAACACACATCATCCTCCCATCTGCTGACATCTGTTGTGTGACACCTCACACAAGGGAACATGAGACACATCACAGCATCCAAGCTGGGCTGCTTAAAGTTTTCAGACACTCAGCTGGAAATACACTCCTGGCAGTGGCCAGGGTAGAGTGAGGAGTTTCAAACCCTGCTCTTGAGAGGCAACAGAGATGTCTTCCTATAAATGTGTGCAAGTAGAGACAATTTTCTCATCAGGAAAAAAGTGGGATCAACATTTGTATCCCCAATGAAACATTCAATCTCTTGCAGTTAGATCAGCCCAAAGCTTTTCAGGATGTGTAGTATGCATCTATTTCTCTACATCAGTGGGTTAGCCAAGCACATTCTTTTCCCTAGCTATAACTTTTGTCATAAGGTTTATTTTAATTAATTTTTGCTTCACTGGAAGTACTGAAAGTATTTATATTGCAAAATTATTCTTCTAAGAACAGTGTCACATTTAGATGATATTCTAAGTATATAATGACATATTTCTAGCCATGAAAGCAGTAGGATAAGCAGCATCAGGAGCTAAGTAGTGATTTCATCATTACTTCAGCAAACTCCTTTTAAATAGCTATATTTGAAAGCAAACAACAAAAAGCCCCTCAGGCATGTGGATTGAGAGAAAAAGATAATTTGCCACCAGGTGTCAGTAGTGGTTCTTTTATTTAATATCAAGACTGAAAAGGTAGAAGCTGAGCCAAGGTAGTCACAAAATTAAATGCATTTTAAAACTGTTGTTCAGACCAGGAATTTAAAAATGGTCGAAGGAATTTGTCTTCCTGCCTGTATAGAGGACAATAACAAAGAAGATACTATTGGTGTATAAAATGGTCTTTTCCTTCCATTTCCTACTAAGCCTTTGTGGGTTTGTTTTCAAATTATAAGGACTGTCCTTTAAAGAAAATTCATTTGTGGTCTACCAATGCAAAAAGTTGCTGGGACCTGGTCAGTCATGTTTGCTCTTGTCAGGTCACTTCCACTCTGCTCTACCTACTATTAACATCTTCCTCCACGAAGACAGACTTTAAGACAGACTTTCTTGCTGTCTCAATCTCACTGGGTAAGAGAGTAGAAAGAATAACCTGGTTATCCCAGTTTTGTGGAAGTCGTAATGTACGGTTTTCAACTTTTATGTCCAAGATTAACTTTTAGTTTGTTTCTTTCATGACTGCAGAGAGACTTTGCTTGGTTGTTATAGTGACATAATTAAAATGCACCTCGGTATCTGTAACTTTAAGCCCCCAGAGACTTTTACTATTTAAGAGGCAAAGATTTACTGTAGTATCTAAAGACAGACATCACCACTCCCCTCCTCTGCTAAGACTGCCTGGTGTGAAACATATGACACGGTATCATGCGTCATAGATATATCTTTACCATATTAGTATATTTCTCAATGATCTGGATGAAGGGATCAAGTACCCCACAGTCAATTTGTGGACAACACCAATTTGTGAGCAGGAGTGTTGACCTTCTGGAGGGCAGGAAAGTTCTGCAGAGGGATTTGGCTGAACTGATGGGCCAAGGCCAGTGGGATGAGGTTCAACAAGGCCAAGTGACAGGTTCTGCACCTAGCTCACAACAACCCCATGCAGTGCTATAGGCTGTTGGAAGAGTGGCTGGAAAACTGACTGGCAGTAAAGTCTACGGGGATGTTGGTTGACAGCCAGTTGAACATAAGCCAGCAGTGTGCCCAGCTGACCAAGAAGGATGATGGCATCCTGACCTTCATCAGCAATAGTGTGGCCAACAAGACAAGGGAAGAGATTGCTCCTCAGTACTTGGCTTTTCTGAGGCCATACCTTGAAACCACTGTTCTGTTTTGGGCCCATCACTTCAAGAAAGTCATTGAGGTACTGGAGTGTGTCCAGAGCAGGGAGACAGAGCTGGTGAAGGATCTGGACCACAAACCTCAATGAGGAGTGGCTGAGGGAGCTGGGGATGCTCAACTTGAAGAGGAGGATAACGTAGGACCTTATTGCCCACTACAACTACTTGAAAGGAGGCTGCAGAGAGGCAGATATTGGTCTCCCAGATATCAAGCAACAAGACAGGAGGGAACAGACTCAAGCTGTTTAGAGGAGGTTTAGATCGGATACTGTGAAAACTTTTTCACCAAAAGGGTGCTCAAGGCCTGGAGCTGGCTGCCCAGGGAAATGATTGAGTCACCAGCTCTGAAGGTATTTAAAAGATATTCAAATGTGTAGGGATACAGTTTAGAGTGACTTGGCAGTGCTATGCGAACAGGTGAAACACTAATCTTAAAGAAATTAAAATTTTAGTTAAAAGTTAAAAAAACCTGAGCTTAAGATAGTTACCTAAAACTTAAATAATTAATTGCCTGTCAATTTATGTTTGTTCACCTGTGCTTGCAATGGGAAAGGATGAAACTAGCAGCTAGGTCCAAAGAACACAAACAATTGCAACCAAAAACTCATTCTTTGCAAAACTAGAGTTGCCCCAAAAACCATTTGTATTGTCATTAATAAAAAGGTCAGGGCAAGAAAGACTCGCCTTACTTCCACCTTTTAAGACCCCTCCCCACAAAAACGACCCCAGACTTAATTCAAGAAGCCAACAGTGCATGCTTAATAGCTATTCAAGCTAATTACCATAGGAAACAGGAAATGGGAAGGGCTAGTATTATGAATATGTATTTATTTAAACTTTTTGTCAATAAATAGACTCTGTGACCACCTGTAATTTTGCAGTGTGTATTAAGGGGCTACCCCACGCTGCTGCCCAGTGCTGAATAAACATACACTTTCTAACTTTAAATTGTTAGAGTTTTTTGTCCGTCACAGTTGAGTATCGGTACTAGACCAATACTCATATTTTGGTGAATCACAGGTAGACTCAATAATCTTAAAAGTCTTTCCCAACCTGAATGATTCTGTGATTATGTGATAGATGCATCCAAAAAATGGGTGTGCAACTACTGCAAGCTAGTTCCTTTATTTATGGAGTAGCTCCAATGCTCCTTTTTAGGGGCTTGTATGCTCTGTTGGAAGCATGCATATGCCAATACAACAAAATGGAAATCAGATCATGCTTCCTGATCTGGGACATGTAGATCTCCACACTGGAACTGCTCAGGGAGGCACTTAAGTGTGGTGGCCTTAAAACATTTGTCGCTGAGGTCAGAACTGAGAGATTCTTGTACACTGGTCCTGCTGAAAAGACTTTGTGATTTTAGCAAAACCATTTTCTTCCTAGACATCAGCTGCATTGTCTGATGTCTCTGGTTTATCATGAGGGAAATACTGAAAGTGTACAAAACTTTGGGATCTTTAATCCAGCTAGCATTGGTTTAGCTTTGAGAAGATATATATAAACAGAAGATAAATATAAGGACAACTGTCCTGGACTGCATGTCAGTACCTGAATTTCCCCATATGGAAAATGGAGCAAAAGATTCTGACTATCTTTCTAAAGAAGTTATCTAAGATTTGTTATAAAAATAATGCAGGAATAACAGGAAGTTCATTAATGACAGTTGAAACAGAATTTTAGGTAGGAAATGGTGTGATGATCCAAGCTAACATTTTTATTGCATAAAAACTCATTTTGCCTGTGTGATTTGTTTTGAGAACCAAAACTAAGTGGGAACTGGGTTTGCAATAATCAAAGACAAAGAATGGTGTGAAAATAATTTCTAGGAAAGCTGATTCAAGAAGGAGCAGGGAAGCTCCAGACTATAGGAAAGGGACCATCATGAAAAATTCTACAAGTAAACTATTAGTACCTGAAAGCACCAGTCTCTGTATAATCATTTTCATGTAGGGTTGGACACCGAAGCTTTAACACAGAGGGTCCCTTTTCTCAGATTGCAGACTGGAGGCCCCTGGGCTAATGTGTCCCAAGCACCAGGACAAGCTTTGGGAGAGCCTGGCAGAGGCTTATACCTGCTGAAGTGTAGCAAGCCCCATAAGGGGGATTTGGAGATGCAGTTTCTTTATCCAGAGTAAGACTAGATAGATTTCTGTAAAAGGTTTTGAGGTCTGACTGTGGCAGACCCTTGTGTCTGATGATTATGTTTGTTTGTTAGGCCTCTGAGTTTGTAACAATGGAATTATCTGTTTTTCAGGACAATTAACACAATGCTTTTGTATGAGCTGAAGGTCAGAAGATTAATGTGGTTTTCTCTACAATGCATTTTTAAAAGCTAATTAAAAATCATTCAGTCTGCTCTGTACTAAAGACTGAGAACATTTCATATTAGATGACTCTTGATCCTCTGCAGCAGCAAAGAGGAGGGGGGAAAGAGAGAGAGAAAGAAATGTGGGGAGAGACAATTGGAGAAAGAGTGAGCAGGCATGCAAATAAACAGATATATCACGGGGATACAGTTAATGAAGAGCAATAGAAAACCCTCAATTCTAGTAGCAGTAGAGATAAAATTATCTCTTGGACCAAAGGACAAATCTAAAATATTAATCTGCAAACATATTCAGTATTTGCAATTACAAGCATTCCTTGTTAGAGCAAGAGAGATGGAGAAGAATATAGAGAAGTGCTTCTCTCAGAACATTATTTTAGAGATGTTTCTATCATTTAGTGCTTTCTGAGCACCTCTTCCTCTCTCTCTCTCTCTCTCGCCTGACAGCCTATACATGCCACCATTCCTCTATGGGGAATTCCTGGTTAATGCCAGCCAGACACGATCTTTTGGGAGAAAGCACACAAGGGTGTGGGCGGTAGGACTTGGGTGCCAGGAGGACCTCGGAGCAGAAGGAGCTGCCCACTGGCATGGGGATGAGTGTGGGTGGCAGTGACAAGGCAGCCTGCCCAGAAAACACCTCGGCTTCATGGATTGCAAAGGTCAGGGGAAGCACAATGAGGCACAAATCAGAGACATATCCAGAGGCAATGCAAGAGTTTGAAAACCAGGGTGAGGAGTCTATTCTCAATGCAATGGCCTCTGCCTAGCCTTTTAATGGGAAAAGGTAAGAAAATTGGAAGCTGTCCTTTGCTTTTGGCTGCTTGTCTATTCTGCAGATTTCTGTGTCTGTCCAAATTATGTAAAGACTATCAGACATTGAGGAGCCTAATTTCAAAACTGGGCTGTGCACTACTATTCTGTTGATCAAATATGGCAATAATTTCAGGCTTAAAACATTTTAGGGATAAAAATGGGTGCTTCCAATCAAAGGTAGAAAGTGCACATGCTTTCAATGAACAAACTGAAAGAGGAATAACAGCAACATGTGTAGCTAGAATACATTATGGATTACCATCCTCTTACACAAAAACTAGTAAACTCCAAAAATGCAGCAACCTACAGAGCTAATGAAAGTCAAAGAAATGTGCAGATATCTTGGTTTGTCTAATTTGTGTCTTTCTAGCATTGGTAGGATGACTCACTGGATTTAGCAACTGCTTGTGAAGATGAAAATATTAATAACTTTATGCTGCTGCTCTGCCATAAAATGTAATCTTTTACAGTTCTGTATTCTCAAGTGAAATACAGGCTTAGAACTAGAATAAAATTACAAAATATGTTTGAATTGTTAGCTTATGTTTTTTTTAAACCTGTGTTTATACATTAAAATATGACACTTTACTAGGAAAATAATATTCTCTTTCATCCCTATCTCTTTCCCAGTGTGTACAACTCCCTGCTATAAAAGGCATACTTAAATATGGGGCTACCAAGTAGTTGTCCCAGGTAATCTGTGCATTTTTATATTTTCCAAAACATAAATTGCTATTTTTCTTCCCATCCATAAATGCTCGAATAGGAAAACTTATGCAGACCAAATATGACTCAGTGGCAAATAAACCAGTTGCTTATTGAAATTTGCATATGTAACTCACAATATTATTAAACAATAGATATAGATCCTTTCAGCTTTTGATAACATTAAACAGATTTAAATAATTAGAAAACAGAGCATAAGGCTTACCCTGAGGACATAGAAAATGTAGCCCTGAATATTTACATCCTGTTTTGAACCTTTCTCCATGGCTTTAGGGATTACAATAATCCACAGAAAGGTTAATCTGAGTACTTTGAGCACTTGTAGAATGATATATAGAAAGTGACAGATAAAGCATCAACTGGAATCAGTGTCCCTAGGTATTCAGATGGCGACCAACCACTAGACTGTGCATTTTTTTTCTCCTTGATTTTAATTTTTGCAGGCTGTGTCACTTACTGGAGATACTTTTACATTTCTGAAGTAAATGTACTTGCAGATTTACTGAAATAATGGGGGAGAAAAATACAGCATTTTTAGTGTAGACAAGATCCAAATTGCTAATTTCTGATCTTGAAATGAAATATTTATATTTTATGCATGAAACAATCAATTAGGTTTAGGATATTCACTAGCTTTAATTTTTAAAAAATTATTTTCTGGGCATGAGTAAAAATTCAGAAAATAACCATCTATTTTCTGCCACATTTAGTGGTTTTATATGGTAATATTTCCATTTGTTACTTAAAATTATCTCTATTTGTAAAATAATTAATGGAAAAATATGTGCTCTCCATTCAATCTTTGTCATGTAGCCTTTGAAATTAGTTATGCTCTTGATAGATTTAGTGTATGAGTGAAAACAGTGTTTGTAATTTCTTGTAAATACATTTATATTTACAAATTAATTGTATTTGTAAAAGCCCCAAGATAATATAATAAATATAATATAATATAATATAATATAATATAATATAATATAATATAATATAATATAATATAATATAATATAATAAATATAATAAATATAATATAATATAATATAATATAATATAATATAATATAATATAATATAATATAATATAATATAATATAATATAATATAATATAATATAATATAATATAATATAATATAATATATATTTATAAAAATATATACTGTGATACATCTCTATCTATATATATCTCAACTTGGATGCTTGAATGATAATGAATTACATACACCCTTATCTCAAATGCTTAAAACTTGAATGTGCTTACATTAAATAGTCAGATATCACTGCAGAGAAAGCCAGAGTTCAATTTCTTACCTGCTTTTTTAATTTCAGGGACAGCTGTCTTCTCATGAGCTTTCTCCTTCTTTCCTGTTTTTTCTACGATTTAATTAAAGAGAGTAATTTAATGTGCTGGAACTCTGAATCATACACTCAAATATGCAGTCAGCCAAGTCCTGGTGGGCACATACTGAAAAAAATGTGACTTATTTGGGAATTCAGATTATTCCCTTATAGCACTTGCACCCAACTAGCCACAGAGCAATCAGCTGAAAATGAAATTAATCAGAATGCATCAACTATGGATGATTTGGACCCTTAATAATTCATCAAAAGTTAGGCAAAAATCATCAGTGCATGAATGTGGCACCTTTTAGCTTAAGTTCTGGTAGCAATGAGATCATTCAAAATTAATGAATGACTTAAATATTTCGCATGAAGCAACACCTTGGTGAATTTTAGATGCTTTCTAAAAAATGTATGATCGAAATATTATTTAGATGGATACCATTACTTTGCAGCTTGGTCAGTTTAAGATTCAGTTGTGATTCTATAAAATAAATAGATTTACCCCACCTTCAGAAACCAATGTACCATGAATTGAGTGATATCTTTCATGAGTTTTGTGTATTGCAGTTTCACTGTATGCTGTTATGGACTCCATTAAATTGTTTAAAACACCCATAGATGGCCACCAAATTGGATATTTATTTTGTCAGAAAATTTGTTTAGGAAATATTGAATGCTGAACACATTAGACATTAGAAAATGAAGAAGTGGAAACATGTAAATAGTGACTGAGCAATTAAGAGAGGGACAATACTGCCAGAAGCATAGGACTGACCTAACAGAAAACCATGTGAAATCAGCCAGAAGTGTGAAAAAAGCTGAATGAAGCCAGTAAGAAATGTTTCCAAGCCATACCTTTCATCTTAGTTTCAGTTGTAGTCTTCTTTTCATCACTCTTTTTCTTCTCCTCTTTTCTCCCTAAAAATGAAAATTGAAGTTCAGCTGGCTACTTTTACTCAGAAACACACACACAAACGTGTATGCATGCATGTATATATGCATGCATATATGTATTTGGGGAATCCACTAACTGCAATATGTTCAAGATTTGATAAGCTGGTCACTCATTACCAGCAGCTCGAAAAAACAGCTTAATACCCAGAGAATGAATGTAGTGCTAGGGATAATACTGCAACAAACATGCACACCAGATTATCAATTAAATGCTAGCTCATTAACTTGATGTAACTAAGAGTTTATTGTGGTGACTCAATAGCCATGCACCTGTTCTACTTCTTTTGCAACACCTGACTGAATGATAGCAAAACTTGCTTGTGGTACCTGGGAACAAGTGTAGAATGCCACAAAAAGCTTCCATATAAAATATATCCTTATAACACTTTTTATTAACGGATCTTTGAAACTGCCCTTACAGGATTCCTGTTATTCATAGAGAGTTGTTGTCAAAGCACTGTCTACAAAACAACATTATTTCAAAAGTATCTGCCTCTATTTTGACAGTTATTTGGGTAACAGTAGAAATAAGGAGAATATTTTTCCCTTTTTAAAACAAGCTACAACAATTTAATTACATATTTCATGAATGTTTTGTATTAGAAAATTGAGAGTTTTGTAAAGGATATGAGAAAGTTATAATTCTTACTTTTCTTTTGGGTAATGAATCCCGTTTTTGATGTGAAAGAATACAAGAGTAAAAGAATAGCCAATCTAAGTGATTTTAATTGTTCATCTATGAAAAGCCAAATTTGTTACCTTCAGTTTGTGCTGCATGGCTTTGGGTATTGATATAGCAAGTGAAACTATAGTTTTCTTTTTGTGCTCTTTTACTGTTACAAATGTAGATAAGAAACCAAGATTTATTATCTTACAAAAGATAATATGACTTTAAGCAAGAGTCTTTTCTTTAATTGAAAAATATTTGAGGTATAGGAATATTTTTAAATCCAAGAAACCAATATACTCCTGTCCCTTGCATAAAACTAACATGAAGATAAAGAAAAAACAACAAAAACAAAAACAAAAACAAAAACAAAAACAAACTTACTTTTCACTTCTCTAGGTACCATAATAGACTTTTCTTCTACATGGAAAAAAAAATTTACAAACAGGGAAAAAAATTTAAAATTTATATAACATTTTATCTAAACCAAAAGAAATACGTGTGTTTGATTTTTGAAAAGTTGAAAAATTACTGGATTTATAGAGTACTTCAATTCCATAGTCTGTCCATGTTGATTTCATGAATAAATTTATCTTACCTATTGTGGAAGCAATGTATTTATTCAGGGTCTCCTCAAATGATACTTCTGCTGATTTTATGACAATTTGTTTTAATATTAAGCGTAATATAGATGTGTTTCACTTCTTTCTTGTTTTAAACAGATTTGTTCTATTTGTTTCCCTCTTTATTGTCATCAGAAAATCCTCACATGTGTTCTAAAGAATGTTTCAGAGTTTTATGTGCTTAATTCTTCCTGCTGAAACTCTGAGCACACTACACTTCAAGCTAGAAATTCCTCTGTGTTGTGAGGGTTTCTTAGGTACGTGTAAAGCATCAGAGGAGTGCTTATCCTGCACTAACTTGTTTGCAACTTCATATTCTTGTATTCTTTAATATTCCTGTTATTGTCCCTCTCTCTCTCTCTCTCTGAAACACTTCTCCAGAGACTTGTGCTAGAGCCTGTGATTGTCTGGTCAAAATGGATGTCTCCTCAGCTTCAGACTTCACAAAAGCTCTTCCACAGATCCACTTTCCTGTGCCACCTATGGCTCTTCAGTGGATTATTCTCACATGTAATGTAGATCTCCTCCAATTTCTAAAATGTGGTTTAATTATTTCCGTACTCTGTCTGAATTAACCAAAACTGTTAAACATACTAAGTGTGTCCTTTACTGACAGAAAAGAGCCTCCTTCTGTATTTCTTCCATGAGACTTAACTCATAGTAACTAGAGGCTGAAGTGCTGCTGGGACTTCCATACTATCAATTTTTTTCTAAGTCCCTCAGTTCTGGTGAGTTATATTGATTTTTTTGCTTTCTTAAATTTCTGGTGCTAGATGATGCATAACAATAATTTGTAAGCCCAAGGTCATTGCAATAAGATTCTCTCTAATCTTAGACCATTTATGCCTTTGAACTTGCAGCATTTTGCATGCCTCTGGGGCCCAGAAAAACCCAGAAAAACATGAAATCTGCCTTAAGTTGCATTGCAAGGTTCAGAGCCATGTGGATCTTGAAAACCACAAGGTGAGGTATCGAGCTTTGAGAAGTGAAGCTTTGTATGGAAGATGTACAGGAAGTGGCAGGAATTTTTGCTGCCAATAACCCAAACAAAGATGATGACATCCCTGGCTGCAGAATCTTAATTGTCAAGTCATTCCACCAATTAATCCCACTGACATAATTTTCTTCCATCAAACTCTCAAGGTTCATTATTCAGAATGTCCAGGAAACTTTGAGATGTCTACATTTGTTATGAAATTTCTGGGGGATGATTACATAGAAGTTAAAGGACTGTGGCTCCTATTTTCCAATTAGACTGCCTAAATGCAAGATAAGCATCTTGCTCAAGACTGAGAAAAACAGTCACTGAGCTTCCACTCACATCTCAGCTGCATCTAGCCCCACTGATGCCCCTCACAGCTACCACCGAGAGAAATTTCTGTAAACAAGAAACATGGACTTGGTAAATGGGTATTATGGAAAGAGCTGTTTCTGACTTAAGGCACTAATCCCATTTCTTGAATAAATTTATTTCCTCTCAATTTGAGCAGCTCACATTTAGAATGTTGCATCTTAAGTGTATATTTAACACCAGCAAGGCTTGTAATTTCTGAAGCAGTAAATGTAGTGGCCTCTATACAGATATGTACACAGCTAAATTAAGAGGCAGAGCCAATAATGAAATAGGAACTTAGGCAGGTCTTTTGCACTGTAAAATATGAACCCCATCTGTTAATTGAAAGCAATTGGTTTTTTAGCTAGGAACAGTAACAGGACTACAAAGGGCCAGCTGCATAAAGAGGGATCACAATATGCACAAATTGTGGGTTACACGGGCAAACACAAGGTGCTTTTGAGGATTTGCCATAGACCACAATATGAAATTCAAGTGCAATTAACTATTGAAAAATCTATTCCTACTGCTACTGTTTCTTGATAATGTAATTAACAGGATTTTTCAACCAGTAACATTAATCCTGAGCCACATTTTATGGACTGTGTAAGACAAACGAGTACAAAAAGACCACACCTTTAAAAACCTGCAATACATTTACAGGAATGAAATAGGGATATATGCAGCTGGAAGAGTACATGACAGAATCAGTCAGCAAGGTCAGCAGAGGACTTTTCATTTAGTCAAGTTTTTTTTCTGTAGACTCTATGCAGAAGAGGAGCTTTATGTAGCATAAGTAGTAGTCCAGTGAACATGAGAATTGTGAATTTAAGAATTGATGTACTACTGAATGGGACATTCAGGAAACAATTATTCCTGGGTGAAAAAAACAAAAAAAGAAACAGCATAGAATAACTTTCTTGCAAAGTGGTTGGATTTGAAGAAGAACAGTCCTTGAAGCAAAAAAAGTCTGAGATGGAATTATTTATTTTTTTAATAAGGGATGAAGGACCGAAGCTAGTAGAAATCCAAGTAAGATTCAACAAAGACCAAGAAAGAGGTGTTTCAATCTGAATTTCATCAATCCATCTTGACAACATCTTTGTGTTATTCTCATTGGAGATCAGCTAATTCTTGGACAATGGTGGGAGGGGAGAAAACAGAAGCATGCTAACAATGTGGCACTTGAAGTCAGGCCTGGTAAGACCAGTGTGCTACTCTGCCAGTGCTGAGTGGAATCTAAATTTAGGGATGAACATGAGTTACAGGGCATAGTGTCATGGGAATGCTGCACAGGAACTGGAAGAAGAAGGTGCTCTTAGAGATTCTTTATCATATTGCTCCAGATGATCCATGTTCTTATGGAGTCTGATTCTGGAAGGAATTGCCAGCTCATCCCATTCTGTCTGAGAAACTGAGGTAAGCAGGGAAGCAAAATATAGCCACAGATTCTGGTAGAGAGGCATGCATATAACAAACTCTAACTAGTGGGACTGAATGCCAGAAGTTCAGAGATGTTTTGGTTCACATTAGCTTTCTAAAGTTCAGATCCTTATCTGCATTTATCTAAAGCCCTGTTGTCAGGAAATCTCAGGAGGAAAACTCATGTGAGAGACTTTGGATATTTATTGCCTGACTTTGTGAAATGCTACAACAGCTTTTCTTGCTTACAGATTCTAGTCCTGGCAGAACTCAGGAGCAGCAGAGACACATGTATACTCACTGACATACAAAATAGAACAAAACAAACATTAATTCAGCTTTTCCTGAGAAACCGTAATTCAGACTGAACGCAGTGACTTCATTCCAGATAAGACTTCATTTTTCTCCAGGAACCTCTGTACATTTTAACCTGTCGTTGACATAATTTTGAAAGATCATTCAAAGAAAACATGAGCTGCATTTTAAAAAATTTGTTTCCTTATTAATTTTAAAGGGATTACAGTTGCTTTTTGTTTTACTTGGTGACTGAAATCCTTTCTCAGTTGGACTCAATGAAAGTTTTGCTGTTGATTTCAGTGGGAGTTGGATATCCTTTTAAGTATTAAAATAACTCAATGTATCTCAGTTTTTGATGATATTTCTTTATTTCTTTTCTTTCTCCTTGGCCTGTTGCTTAGAGAACTGACAATGACTGGTCAGTAACACTTCTGATTCTAAACCATTTAACACCCATTCACAAAATAGGATCCCCTAAGGGCTACACAGCGTTTGGAGAAATTAATAAATAATGCAAGGAGGTATTTCTGATTAGTTTAGGATATCACGAAAACTCATACTTTTAGGATTAAATCTAAATTTCAAGTAAAAATTTGCTTTAGCTGTCTCCTTGGGAAAAAAAATCCTTCTGAGGTGTGTCCTTGTTGGTTTAGTTACTTTCTCTATGAGAAATAGCTCTGTCTTCATTTAGCCAAACTACTGAAAGACCAAGAAGGATCAAAGAAACCTAAATAGTGTTAATCTAAAGTTTCTAAAATTCTTAGGATTTCTTCTGTTCACGCACAAACACATACGCGTGCCTGCACACATGCACACGCATGCTCTCTCTAGCTTACAGGTGATTGCTCGGGCCAAAATGAGATGTATTTGTTTGCAAAGCTCTGCTTAAATGACACCACTTTTTTGTTCTGCAGAGTAATGAAATACAATTTCTTTTCATATTGGGCAACTGAAAGACTCTTGGGGCACACAGATCACTGGAGATATACACACCCTGAAGGCCTAAGCAATCTCTCCAGCTTGACTTTGCTTTCTTGAAACTGCTTCACTGTTTTCTAATCCCAGTCTGAAATACTATTTGGCAGCTGTGAAGATGGCCTTTGGAGATATTTTTGAGGTCTGCAGAATCTATGCAATAGAAATATCATGCTTGAAATTCCAAATGTTTTCATGTGACCTACATAAGTGTTTCTTATTTCTTCCTGTAGTGATTATAGACTCCTTTTTCATGGCTCTGTTGCATTAAGCACCAAAACTCTTTGTTAATTGCATGGGCCATATGTTGCCTTCACTAAAGAGCACAGTGTGGAGCTAAGTAATAAAAATACAAATGAGATGAAGCCAGAATATGCATGGTAAATCAAAAAAGAGGACAGACCAACTTGCATAAAAAGACCAGCAACACAAACTCCGCTGGACAGTGCTCAATGGTAAATATGATGTAAATAAACACTGATTTTTTGTGGTACAGCCTTTACTAGTGGCAGCCAAACCAACACAGCTAAGGTAGCTGGGCTAGCCTTCTCCCTCCTTGTGATTGACATTCCTACTGGACAACAGGAATCAATGTCAGAACCAATTCTGTTACCTGTGCTGGGAAGGTTTTTGATGATACTTTTTATGTGGCATGGTTTTGAGCAATGTCTGAGCTTTAGCAATGGGATGAAGAGGTTATGCAATACCTCTTTTGTAAGAGTTTCCTTTTACTTTCCAAAAAAAAAGGATGTTCTGCCTTTGAAAATCCAGATTAAATTAATCTCAGTAAGTGTTTTCCATTTGCAGGTGCAACATATGCAGAAGATTGTTTTTCTATAGCATATTTAAAAAGCACTATGAAAAGTTAAAATAATCTTCAGAGGTATTTGTTTGTTTTTTATTGGGTAGACTTTGACGAATATTTGTTTTCAAAAGCATATTCCAACATTTCAAATTCTATTATTATAAATGATGAGAAAATATAATAATATGTCTAATCAAAATATCCATATCTTTATAAATATTTTTTCTTACTCTAGTAAGCTTTTCTCTCATGTCTGATTCACTTTTTGCATTTTATGATAGAATAAAAGTAGTACAGAAGAGCCTCATGTCATTAAGGAAAATGTCAAGGGCTTTCTGAAACAGTGACGATTGAGGGCTTTTTTCATCATTGCTAAATCATTAGAATTTACTGCTTAAATGTCTAATTTAAATCATTAAATAGCTCACTTTGAAACTTTGTTCATATTATTTCAAAGGTTTTACTGTCTTCAGTACAGACTCATGGAGATATAAGGCCCATATATCTCAAAAAGTTGTTATACTGTATATATAGCAATGCATTAAGGTTTTAAAGTAAATTGACTAAACTGTTCATCTTTTAACCTAGATTAAATCTAACCCATTGTATTATTATATTTTGAATATGAATATTTTTCTTATTTTTCTGTTTATATTCTCCCTTGGATAAAAATTTATCAGAAAAGTGGATTTTCATCCCCAGCTCACGTCATTGTTATTAAGAATATTCTAAATGGGAAGAAAATTTGCAAAATTGTGCCTTTTGTAAAGGGTTCTGTTGTGTCTTAAATCACGATCTCTCACTGAAAGGATTTTTTTAAGGGTAATTGACTCTACAGTATAGAAGAAAAGCAGTTTTTTATTGAACAATCTATGCACAGAAGGCAGACATTGACAGACTGTACAGAAGCAGATTGATTTGTACAAGATTTATATACTCCTGTATATCAAGGGATCTTTGTTAAAATTTGTATTGACTTTAGTAATTTAGATATTCTTGGTTATATCCCCTAATGTTATATTCATGAGCAAAGATATAGACTAGAAATTCTTCTTAAGACAGTCAAATAATGTACAGTCTATATAACAACATAGATGCAGTTGTCAATTTAGCCTCCACAGGAGTTTTGGGAGAAGTTAAGCACATTTCGCAGCAACTTGCTTTATTGCATTCTGCAAAATTCGTAATTAGAGGATTCAATGACCTAGAGAAAATACTTTTTTCCCCTCATATATTGTCTGAAGATGTTACAGAGATTTTTTTTTTTCTCACTTAATATCACAGATACCATCAAGATGGCAAGGAATGACCAGGATCTGTCAGTCAAGGAAGGGGGATATTTCAGAGCTTGTCATGATTCATTAACAGATCAGAATGGTTATGTTGATGACTCTTCCGTGGTAAATGCTCTCCCACTCAAAGATGCAGGAACATATTTTTAGGACAATATAACTTGGAAAATCATACTCAGATACAATGCTGTTCAAATGTTTTTTGTGATACAGTGCTCTTCAAAGTAGTAAAAAGCATAGGTCTCCTTTGGGATCATGTACCACGTGCATTGAATTCTTTCCACCAGGAGAAGGATTTTGATACAGGCTTCTCGCAAGAGTGCTGTGATCTTGTGAGAAGGTAAAGACATACTATTATGGAGCAATTAACACAAAAATTCCCTGATAACTAGCTAAGCCTCTTACTTTTTACACTTGTCTAACTGCAATGTCCTTCTGAGTGATTACCCTGCCATGTCAGAGAGGGAAACATGGAAGAACTATCAGAAAGGAAAATCCTTTTCATGTGAATGTGGAAATGGAGGAAGGTAAAAGCTGTGTGAGCTGCGCAAAAATTCAAGATCTAAGAGAGAGAATCACAAAGAATCAGCATACACTGCAGAGAAGTTTTAGCATGGTGGTAAATAACAAAATAAAAGAAATATAGAGTTAAAAGAGGTGTGGAAGACTACAGCCAAGGAATAAGGAGCATATTAAAGTCGAAGTTCAGATAGCCATGGAGAAAGATCTGTTCAAATTACTGGTGACACCAGTGTCCTGACATGGCAGCATCAGTGTCAGCCAAGCTGAGAGCACTGCTTCCAAATACTTGTGAGAGCTCCATAAAAAGATAAGATAAAGAATTTAAAATTAGTTCTTTACTTTCTAGTTTACCAAACAAGGTTTCCAAGTTTGAAATACAAGTAGATGTTATATATCAATGCCTTTATCTTCACAAATTCCTTTACTTTCCTTCTCTTGTTTACCGTTACAGGATCCTATATTTTGTTTTATTATTCTCTTCTGTTGTTGATCTGAAAATTCCAACTCTTCATTGAAGTTTTAAGGTAAGATCTTTGAAAAGGCCAGCCAACCATGAAATAGGAGCGCAATGATCTGTTCTTTTCTTTCTGACCAGATCAGTACAAAGCATTTTCTTTTAGACCAGGAGATACCTGAAAATTTCAACTCTGCACTTCAATGCAATTTATTGCTTGCTACTAGAAGCTATTGTAAAAATTGAGATTATCTTAAATATTTACCTCCTTTTCAAAAGATTTACTGTGGAGCTGAAGGAAGAGAAAAAGGCAATGACACCTAGAGAAAGTTTGAGATTTAATGCATAATAACAATATGCTCTTTTTCTAAGGCCTCAAGAATTTGGCATAGTATAATTTCTACAGGACATTGGATGCTATCCAGGAAAAGCATTCTATTTGAAGGTATGAAATACAGTAATTTCACGACTATAAGGAGCACCCTTTTGACTAAAATTTTCCCCCGAACCCAGAAGTGTGTCTTATAGTCCGGCGCACCTTATATAATGGACAACGTTCAGAAATTTGCCAAACCGGAAGTGCGAGTCACAACCGCCCAGAGCAGCAGGAGCCACGCCCCACCCCGAGCCGCCGTAGCCCTGGCACTGCGGGAGCCCCGTGCCTCCCTGAGCCGCAGGAGCCCCGTGACACGAGGGACAGGCGGCACTGTGGCAGCGTGAGGCTGTGGGGAACAGGTGGTAGGGCGGCGGCGCCGAGCCGAGAGAGGGACAGGCAGCAGGGCGGCGGTGCCGAGCTGAGCGAGGGGAGGGTGGCATGAGAGGAGCACCGAGCCGAGCGAGGGAATGGCACGGCAGCTCCACGGAGCCACGAGGGGGAACAGCACCATGGCAGAACAGAGCCGCAAGGGGGAGGCGGCCCCACGGCTGCGCGAGCCATGCCAGCCGGCACTGGGGAAGGGCGGGAGTGCCAGGGCCCACTGCATGGGGAGGGCGCTTGGGGCTGCCTTTGAAAGCCTACACCGATTGTGAAAAATGTTTCCAAATTGTGCACCTACCAGTAAACTCCACGATTGCGGGATTCCGTTACTAATTCATTATTTTCTTGCGCACGGCACGGATCTTCGCAGCAAAAAAAAATGTGCGCCTTATAGTCCGGTGCACTTTATATAATGTACAAAGTTGCAAAATTTGCTGACTCCCGGAGGTGCGCCTTATAATCCGGTGCGCCTTACGGTCGTGAAATTACTGTGATCTAAAAATTACATATATATATGTGGCACATACACACCACTATTTCCACCTTATCAGAAAACAAGAATGGTCCAAGATTACCTAAGGCAGCAATGGCAAAATAGAGCAATACTGAAAACATGTCAATCTAGAAAAAGAGCAAGATCCTTTCAGCCTTTACCAGCTGTATGATTATGTATATAATGTCTGAATATCACTGACTTGGAAAGCCTAGGGTGTAAGTAGATTGGTTTCATAAATTTTCTGTGTGATAAACATTCTGTTACTTCCTACAGTTTTACCTTTTTTTCAGAGCTGGTTTCTTCTGTCAAAGGCTAAGCCAGTCCTTGATGTTATACAAAGTATATTTTTCAGTTTAAAAATATTTGTTTGTTCTCTCCTCTGAAAAATTATGATACTATTTTCAACTATATTTATAAGAAGAATCTTTTGTTTCAATATGTCCCTTCTCCTGATCAATGATATTTAGTGGTGTACCAGTCATAAAGGTATCTAAGCACTAAGAAGTCACGTGCAGATGTCTCTTCAGCTATTTTAAAGATTTAAATTTGTCTGCCTTCTCTTCTTTTCCCCTTCTGATATTTTGCCAAATATTCTCATAATTTTTTTTTTTTTCCCTGGGACTGAAGTAAAGCTTCAGGGTTTAGGGTTCCTCAAGGCACTGTGGCATATTTTCTCATATATGGAAAACACAGAATAGCACAACATAACAACTTTTCATGGAAACGTTTTACAAGTAATTCTGCCTTCTTCTTTTCCTCCAAATCTCTTGCATGAAAAGTATTGTATTCTAGTGACTGGCCTTGAGCCTTAAAGGGAATTTAGTTATATGGTTCTGAGCAGATAATCTCCCCCAAATTTGTTTGCCAAATGGGTATCTAATTTACATTCCCAATTACCTGAATTGCATGCATAACTGAGCTAATGAAGCACACAAATGTGTAACTGGTCATAAATAGTAATTTCTATGTGCAATTGCAGTAATTGCATGCTCCTCGTGATTTTGAAAATCAAGAATCTAATGTTAATTTGATGGTAGTCATCTTGTAAAACAGTTATATTTAAAGATTAAGTTTATCACTCAGCAAATGTGTCAGCCTTGTTCTATTATGTCTTTTTCCCATTATAGTTAATTGATGGATAACAGAGTTTTACATTGCAGGGACTGATTTTCTGCTGATAAGCAGGGTTCAAACATTTTCCTAAAATAAGCAGGATTGCAAATCTATTTCTACATTGTGTCAAAATAACCACAATTTTATATTCCTTTAAACAGCTTGTTTAAAAATAAATAATCATTTGAGGTAACGAGATTTTTGGGGAGAGACAAAATAAGTCACACAACTATTTTTATCCAAATGTTCTGATTCACAATGATCACATTACAGAAATATCTAATTAATGTAACACTTTTGTTTCAGTCATGGGTCCTGACAAAACCTGAGTCCCATTTTCTGTTTTCAAATGCAGGAAATCTCGTAGCTCTTGTCACTTATTCTGCTGATACCCCATCTGTTTTTGTCTTAGACTGCAATTGCTTTCTGGGTAACATAAAACTTAGACCTCTATGACATAAATTAGAGAGTGCTGTGGTGTGAGGGAAGGACTCAAGTATCATGAGAACTGCTACATAATTACACAAAAAGACTCAGGTGTTTTATACTATTAAATTGTATTGTGTAAAGACCAATAGCATACATTGCAGTTGTAGTTCTAAGTCATCAGACATAGTTAATTTTAAAATAAAACTGATTATTTCAACCACTTTACAGTAATGATCAGACTATAAACAATATAATTCAATTTCAGGGATTATATTTTAATCTTCTGAATGTAAGACCTGACTTTATATTTCTCTTTCAGTGGTTTTAACAATAGCAATATGGTTGATAAATGCAGAGCCAAAAATATTGCATTCATTATTACAAATAATGCACAGAAAAATTACTGAATAACAATAGCTGAAATAATAATTCAAAGTATATTAAGATGATAATGTTAATTATGTTTATAGTTGGATAGCAAGTTATGGCTGAATGCCATTCAAAGCATTTTACAGATTACGCCTCAATCCTGTAATCTGTTTCACTCAGGAAATCCCCCAAGCCATCTGTGAGACTGCTATAAGGAATATTTACATCTTGTCATGTATAAGTCAGTGTGTCATTCTTGTCTCAGGCCTAGTAATGTGATCACTTTTGTAGTATAGGTTATATTTACAAAAAAAAAAAAAGTTAACAAAAACCCATTAGAACAAACAGTCAAGTTAATAAGTAGACGCCAATAAAGGTGGGAAAACTCAAACTTGCCTTCAATAGCTCCTGGTTTCTTTCTTGGACTGTGTTCTAGGAGCAGACGAGGTGGCACGAATTCCTTATGTCCTGCACCTAAGAATACAGGTTAAAAAGTGTAGAAAATGTATTCACCAACAGGCTGAGTAGTTTCACTGGGAGGCTGAGCTCACTTCAAAATGGTTCATATTAAAAATATTACAGTGTGCATAAAAGCTAATATCTTTCAGACACTATAAGAAGGAAATGTATTTTTCAACAAATAAAGCAATTTATTTTTAAGAGTCACATTTGAAACCAATGAAGACCAAGTGATTCAAACATATGCTAAAATGCTATAGTTCTGTTTTTCTTCCTTAGACTTAAAAGAGAATAACAGTACTATGATAACAAGGTTGCATATTCATGATGCCTCTTCTGCAACAGTCTTATTTTCATCTGTCAAAAAAATGATCTTCAGTTGCTCCCTTAAGTCCACTTATTATGAGCTCCTGGAAACACCAGTAAAAATTATGATGTTTCTCATCCTTAAGGATTATTCTTAATTAGCCAATACCAACCAGGTCATGCATTGTAAACACTGATGAGGTTCTGATTCCAGCTGCTGACTGAAACACCTCTACTCTCTCTGAGTGTTCATTTGGGACTTTCTGTACTGTCTTAGCCTATGTGCAGACATAATGTTTTGTACAAAACACTTTTCACTTCATTTCTCCACAGATTCATGGGCGTATTTAATGTAGTCATATTACTTATGCTTATTTTCTAGTTTATGACATATTTACAGTCTCCTTATTTCCTTTTAACAATTTCACTGGTATTTAGTCTCAGTAGCTATCCTGTTACTGTCATTTGGCAAGTGCAATTTTTTGTGACCTGAGAAATAAAATTAAGTAGTTAAATATAATATTGATTCAGTCATATGCGCCAGCATACATTCACTGCAGCAGAGTCCACATGCAAACACACTATATCTGTTAAATCTCAGCTCCAGTTTCACATCAGAAACTCAAAGCCATGCCTCATGCTTGATGACAGACTCAGAAAAGAAATGAAGGTTTTAATGGGCCTTGGAAACTGCAGCATCTGACTTCCCCCTCTCATTTTGCAAAGGTGTGTATACTCATGGGGAATGCATGAGAAAAACATCATCTTAAAGAGAGCAGTGGGATTTCAGTGTCATGGACTTAATGTTATTGCACCTCATCAACATATGTACAATTGCAGGCACATACAGTAATTTCAGGATTACAAGCCGCACTGACTATAAGACGCATCTCCGGGTGTTGGCAAACATTTCGTTCTTTGTCCATACACAAGCCACACCCAATTATAAGCCGCTCTGTCGTTGGCAGAAAGGACCCACGTGCAACAAAGTTGCCAAATAGTAACAGAATCGTGGGATGGCGGGGTTTACTGGCTTGGCTTGGGCCGTGAGGGCTCAGGGCTGCCGACGGGGCCAGGTGGCCCAGCTTGGCCCTGCCACTTGGCGGGGCCGCTCGGGGAAGGCCACTGCCGCAGCTGGGCTCGCTTGCCCCGCCTCAGCGCTGCGCCCCAGTGGCAGGGGTGCACGGAGCCTGCCGGCACCCGTGGCGGTGGTGGGAGGCAGGGATGGAGCCCGCTGGCACCCACAGCGGCGGCAGGCGGGGATGGGAGCGCCCCGCCTCCCCGTAAGCCACAGGGCCAGCAGGAGGGAGCCCCCTGTCTCTCCCCCAGGCTGCGCTGCCTGAAGGAGGGAGTCCCCCGCCTTCCCCACCCCCCGCGCTACCTACAGGGAGCCTGGCTCCACCCGTGGCGCAACAGAGTAACAATTTGTAACAATCGTGAAATGCCGGCTTTTACTGGCGGGTTGCTCGACTCAGCACCTTGGTTTGCACTTCTGGAGTTGGAAATGTCAGAAAATTATTCACATATTAGCTGCTCCTGAGTGTAAGCTGCATTTCTGGTGTGGGAGCAAAATTTTAGTCAAAACGGTGCAGCTTGCAATGGTGAAATTACTGTAATTTGCAAGCATGTGATTCACTTCATCCAGCAACTTGTATAAAATATCAAACACAGAGCTACTCAAACTTGACATGTGCCTGAGTCACTGACAAAATGCTACCACATTGATAAAACCAATGCATTGAAGGTGCTTTGGAACAAATGGTAATAATCCTACATTTTCCATGTATTTCCTGTCTTGGCAATAAACTCTAGTGGATATTTACCAATGTCATCACAGAATAACTACAGCCTTAAAATGTATATTAGGCAAACTTCAGGAATCCAGATGTTTAGCCATGATTTTCTAAACGCTTTATGTCTGAAAAAAAAATAATCTTGAAGTTGCAAACTGAACTAATGAGCTGTTGATTACCTTTGTTGACAACCAGAATAGAAAAGTTGCATTCATAACCAGGTCAACACACAGAAACTTGAATAACTGAATTTCCAGTTCAGAACGAAAACAAAAAACAGCAGAGCAATGAATGAAGAATGGGTAATCTTATTTTTCCTTCTACATTTGTTCAAAGTCTGAGAATAAACATTAGGGGTTTTTTTTCTTTCGTTCTCTTTTTTTTTTCTTTTTTTTCCCTTTCCAGAACAAGACCACCTCTTCCCCTGTTAGAAAATGTAATAATTTTTATAACTTGGATGAATATTTTGTGTGAAAAAGGATAAAGGTCAGTGGCTCAGAATGTTGAGTAGATGAGTAATGATGAAGGATGGTCAATAATTTGGACTGCTGTGTGGTATCTACAGGGTAGGGCAATGATCTAACTCCTCTAGGTCAAATTGTAGGCAGGCCCCATTATCTTACTGTGCTTTGTTGTGGCAATAGTCTTGTAATGATTGCAGCAGTGTGCACATAATGCCAGTATGATACCACTTACTGCTAATGACTTGTCAAGTTCTATGTTATAGCTTTGCAAGTTTTAAGCAAATCATTTATTTCATGCAAATTGACCACACGATCCAATATGAGAATGTTTTAAGTTTAAGCTTCACAGATCAAAAACTTTCCCTTAGGCCAAAATGTTTGTTCTGAGCAGGTTCCCATCCACTCTGATAAAAGGCTTCTTTAATGTTTCCATGTCTTATTAAATGTCTCTCTATTCACTTTGATGGGAATGTAAAGGACAGTAAATGAATAAATATTTTATCCATTCTTTTGATTAAATATATTAAAGGGGATAACCTAAGTCAAATTTCTTTTCTTTTTCTTCTTCTCTCCTCTTTAACTTACAAAGCACAAGTGGTTTTCTGTAGTACAGACAACTGATAAATAGAAGTTAGGAATTGGCTTCAACAGATCAGACCATTAGTATTACTGATGTCTGCTATCTTGACTCTAGCACTGGCCAGTTGGACACATATCCATGATGTAAATGAGAGAAAGTCAGGATGTTTTTAATGCTCTCAGTGGACAATCTGATTAGTCCATGAATTGCAAGAAGTTGTTATCCAGATTATCACTATTATTACTGGACATACACTTATCTCACAGCTTTAAAAATGCAACCACAAAAAAACTGCATAGTTATTTGCTTCTCCTTTCAAATGCAGCCTTCATTGTACTGCTATGAGATAAACCACTAAGGTTCATTTAAGCTGCTTTAAAAAAAATTGGGTTTTGATTTCTACAAAAAACATAATTGCAGGCACAAAAATGTGCATGCATTTCTATGCCAATCTGTCCCTAGAGTTGATCCACAACATTTCCATGTGTCATCTTCCATGCAGTTGTGCTACAGGTATCTCCTTCATATATGATAGTGTAAACAGCTGACAACAAATTACATCTGATGAAAGAGGGAAATATTTTGGATTTAAGCACATGGGAATGATCTCCCCAAGACAAAAAGTGTCACATTAAGATATGAGTACCTTCCTCCACAGTCTGAAAGAAATAGGCTACAAGGATGAGTAGAAGGTTTAGGACCCTAACTAGATAATATGAATAATTCATTGAAAATCAGCTAAAGTCCTCAGGCTCTGGGAAACTTCTGTCATCAATGTTTATCAAATTGCTTGAGATATCTCAAAAAAATCAATCCTGACTTGGTTTATTAATATTTTAGATTTTTTATTGCATGATAAGGAATACAAGACAAACTTTAATTACCTTACTTTTCTCAACCTAGGAAATGTCTTTCTATGTACATCAAAAATGTCATGTTTGAATATTGTGTATAAATTGATTTCCTATGATAATATCAAATTATGTGAGTTTTCTTTCTTTCCCTGATCTTTTGAGTTCAATTTTTCTGCAGTGGAATAATGTGTCTAATATATCTTTCTAGATAAAAAGATAAAATGCTTGTAACATTTATTATTATTATTATTATTATTATTAATTATTATTATTATTATTATTATTATTATACAGGCATTTCAGACTGGTGAATATTCCAATTGGATATGGAGAGAAATAATGCTGTCACAGAGTGCAATATGTGGAAGTACCATTCCTATGACTATTCTTTTCCTCATATTCATATACCAGTTACTTAAACAGCAGGAATCCTATGGTCCCGCAGCACCAACATTTTGTTTAAATTCTCAGTGCAGCAAAATTTATCTTTAGATAAATCTTATTCTGATCAGATATGACATCATTCTCTAGTGATAGTAAAAATAATTCAAATCAAGTAATTGTCTTTGCAGTGTCATTTGTTATGAAAAGTAAATTCCAATCAAATGTTTAATGAACATTGGAACAAGGCGTGGATCAGCAGAACGAGGTAAGACTGCCAAATATGCTTTTAGAGGATGGAAAACGTAATGGAGTCCAACCATTTTGCCCAGTTTTGATGTGTAAGTTGCTACAAGTTAAAGGTGAGTCTCTTCCCAGCTTTCAGTCATTACTCTCCAGACATTGGGTTGTGACTGTTCTGGGGAAGGGTTTCTCTGCTTAGTATGTGTGTATGAAAAACCAGGAGCAAACTGTTTTCATTAAGAAAGAGCAGCTGAGGATCAAGAGATTCAATTGTGTAACTGTACCAATCAATGCAGATGATCATTTTCTGGAATGCGTTACTTGAAATAAAAGACTGATGCCCAATATAGATATTCTTTGCTAAGGAACACACTGTGACATGAGGATTTCATGCACACTGCCCATTAAATGGTGCCTGGGAACATTACTTGGCTCTGGAATTCAGACGTACATATCCTGCAACATATTTTTTGGATAGCCTCTGACAACTTTGACTTGTGTCAAGCAGCAGTGTCTCAAAAAATTCATTGGCTCAGTTCAGGAATTGCCAGAGTCCAGGGACCGCTCCCAATAGATAGCTGAGATACATCCAGCCCATTTTGACCTTGAGGAAGTGCACTGGATGTGGATGTCTCTATGAGAGAAAAAATCACCTTCAGAGAGAAAACAGTTGAGTTGAGTTTGATTTAGTAATCTAGATATGGTCACATAACAAAATTAGGTCAAATGGGAAAAAACAGTCTAAACAGGATTTTAATGACCTATTTGGAACTGAATTTTTGACAGAAGATGGAATTAATGGGTAATAGAATGACACCTTTAAGAAAGTATATTTTAGTAGCCAACATATATTTCAATTTTTTAATTGCACTCAGGATGTGGCTCTTTATTAAATGGTTAATTGCTCAACATAAATTGAAACCGATTTTGAATAAGGTTGATGATATTACTTAAAAAAACCCTATGCTACCGTATCTGCAGTGATTACCAGCAGCAATGCAATCTTTTACATTTTAGCGTTATGTCACGCTGACTATCAGCCAGTTTCTTTTACGAAACTGCATAAGAGAAGAAGAAAAGGAGAGGTTACATGGGTAATGACAAATATATCTATCTAGCTATGTTCCACTATATCTATGTATTTAAAATCTACTAACAATATAACAAATAATTTTGGAATGCTACATAGTGTCTAACTTACAAGTAAAGGATATTATTGTGAGCTATTCCCTCAACACACAGACAATTAAACAGGCTATACAAATAACCTAACAGCCTTGGGAGTCCATCCATCTATTAAGCTGAAAGCAAGGGCCAGTAGGTTAAAATTGAGGGTGTAGGAAGGAAGGATGTAGATTGACATTCTAAATTCTCTTTTGAAAGGGAGTAAGGGGAAGGATTAAATTTCTCTTGTCAAGACACCTAACAATAAGTAGCAGTGACTTGATAGTCTTCTATTTTTAATACATACAGGTTTGTGTTCATCCTTTATTGTTCATGATGGATTCCTATATAGGTTTCTATGTAGTAACAATATAATATATTATATGCTTATATGCATGTGCATGTGCATGCATGAACATAAAAATATACATCAATATTTATTCAGAATGAATCATAGAAAGGTTAGGGTTGGAAGGAACCTTGAAGATCATCTATTTCCAAATTTCTACAATGGTTTAGTAATGTTTCTGAGCAGAAAATACTTGATTTGGCAATTAAACAGGTGTGAGAATCATTGTTGCAGACTCCTGGAGGTTGTGTGAACATCAGTTGCTGTATTTTCACTCAGACACCAAATCCAATTAAAGTCACAGCTGGGAATTTTTTAAATATATTTTTTCTTTTCCTGTGCATTTGTATCTCACACAATGTAAGTGTGCATAATAAGTGTACAAATGAGGCAGGAAAGAGAGGTGTGGGTAGAGCTATTGGTGTTTTGGGGTTTTTTTCTGTTTTAACTTTAAGCAGATACTGTGGATCTAGACATGCATGCAACATATTTTAGCTGCATGACAGAGCTTGCAGTTTAATCTATTTACAAAACCATATCTGTTGAAAACTCCCTTACATAGATTTTTACCACAAAAATCCCTCTATAGCTCAATCCATATTTGTGAAAACAGTCTTAATTTTATGTTCAGGAGACTGAAGTCATTAAGGAGTTAAGAGCTAAGCCTAACAGGTTTATCATTATACGTTAAGTAAGAAGTCAGACAGCCTTTCCTGACATTAAAATAAAATTGAATTGAAAAAATTGTAAATTGAATTTGCTGCTTCCACTTCCTACCATCATTTATCATGGGCAGTTAGCAGGTAAAAATAAACCTACATATAATGTTTAGAAATATCGAAAGATGGATCTCAAAGAACTAAGCACCATGATAGTGAAAATTATGGGTTATTGTGTGGTAATGATGGGTTATTATATGCATAGTGGAGTACAAAAGGACTGTAAAAGCAGTTTATAAAATGAAAAGACATATTCAGTCTTTCTCTCTCTCCCCAAATAACCTTTAATAAATTGGTATCATATACAGTGACCCCTAGCATAATTAACATGATTATCAGGAGTTGTCATAGAAGCTTTTTTTCCCACAATATGAAGTATCCAATTAAAGTAAAAAAGAAAACACTGCAACCAAATACTTGCAGATAACAATTGAACAGAACAGAGGTACCTTACAAGCTGTTATGATGAAAAGTAATAGATACTAACTATCCCATGTGAGCACTACTTAGTAATTTATGTTCTCTGCATTTGGTTTATCTGTACATATCATTGTTTCAGCCATCCTTAGTCCAACTACATCTAAGAGACATTCAATGCTCAAGTCAGAAAATCTAAAAGTGATTGCAGCAGGAATGCTAATACTTTATATCATCTTCAAGTGACAGTGTATGTGCCAGTTTTTGCAAAACAAAAACAGCCTAACGTGGATAAAATCAAATTACAGATGAAATTACAGATTGTGATAATCTCTCACAATTGCAGATATTTCTGGATAATGAATATATTGAATATATTGAATATATATATGAAATGAATATATATATGAAATGACTGGAAGTCAAACTAAATCCAAGTATCTCTTTCCCCAAGCCTCAAAGTTTTTCATATCTCTGAGTGTTTTTGCTAGAATGAGACAAAAAATAAGTTAATGATTATATTACCTATCTTGTCTATACTTGACAATCACCTAACACAATGAATCCATAGGCATTTTTCAGAAGTTAGAATTTCAATAATGCAGTCTGAACCTAGAGGGAAAAGAGCTGAGAGGTTTTATTAGATCAAATATCAGAGAAGGGCCCAAAGGTTCAGAGGTGTTGGCTCCTACCTCCTGTTTGTTCACTCCCACCGAAATTGCTGGGAGCTAAGTGCCATGGCTGTAGTTATGAGAAAGATTGGAAAAAAACCCTGCAATCCTGGAGATAACCATTATTTTAAACCAATTATGCTTTGGTAACTATTGATTCTTCTTTCCCTTTAGTTTTGCCACAGAAGATGCTCTGTCCTTTAAAGAAATTATTTTTAGGACAAAGGGTCCTGGGATTCACTGTCATGAGTTTTAACCCTCGTGCTTGAGGCATCCTCCATATTTTTGGGAAAATGACTTAACTTACCATATCTTTCCATTAAACTTATAAATGAATCTAAGAGAAATTAAAAAAAAAAAAAAGTTAAAAAAAAAAAGGACATTGTGAGCATACAGCAACTAATAATTCCAAATTCCAAATCTTAAATTCTATGAAAGTGGAAGCTCTAAAGGCTGAGCTTTTGTTCTGATGCAAAAATTGTTTAGGCTTCTTTAGTTTCAATCATTTGGATAAGGAATATCTTCCACATTTATTCAAGAAAATATTTTTCTCCATTTCTTCTTTTACCATTTCCCTCATTCCCAAACGCTATAGTAACTGGAATGCATTTTTTCCCAAGTGGCACCACTGTTTCCTTGATTGAGCCAACAGCTGATCCTGATAATGTTATTTGAAATCTTACAGAAAACTTGTCATTTCAAGTCTTCATTTGAACAAAATTCTTGCTTGCACATTTGCAACATACTTCTTGGATACATGTAGGCTCTCTCACTACCAGACATTTAAAAGTTAACTTTCAGACAGTTATATCTAGATAAGTCACCCAAGGGATCCATTTATACTCAATGGAGAGAAATTGGTACCTTCAAAAGGTGATTCATCTTTTCTATCTTAGGCATCTTTCTTAGGATGAAATTGTCCTCTGGAGGCCTCCATTTCATACCACTGGCTATAAAGACAGCTAAAGGTTAAAGCTGGGCAATTAACTTTTTGGAATCTAAGTGAAGTGCAATGAATTGCAAACCTTTTATTTTGCAGTTGTCCATAAAGATAATGCTTCATGCCACCAAAATATTCCAGGACTAAAAGAGCTATGCATAATTTTTCACTCTGTAAATACTGCCTGGTAACATATTGCTCTCCAAACTTCCAACAATTATATGAATAAATCTCACATAAAGAAAGGATTTTGGTTTTAAGCCTACCAAAAAAAAAACAGAAAAAAAAAAGGAAAAACAAAAAAGGAAAAACAAAAACATTTTTAAATATGTGTGGACATTGAAAACCTTTTGAAATCTATGTTATTTACTTTGTCAGATAATACTGTGTGCATTGAAGGACAAAGTGAAACAGTAGGAAGGAAGAAGGAATGTGGATTGTCAGAGGAGGGAACAGAGGCTCCTGATGAAGGAGAAAAAAGTAGTTTTGACTCATTAGAGGTACATGTCGTAAGTTACACACCTTTTTGACAGGGTAGATAGATTCAGGAAGAAAGCTGAAATCAAAAGAAAGATGCACCTGAAGAGAGAATGGTGAAAGGAATGGATCTGCTGCAGATTACAGTCCCAGTGGCTGCAGATGAGATGCATTAAGTAGGTGGGCATAAAACAAGGCAGGGAGAGCATGTGTTGCTTAGGCCAAAGCTGAACACTCTTCTGTCTACTGCTTTTTATGTTCTCAGAGCAGAGGAGGTGAGGAATTCTTGCTAAGCTGAAATGCTTCATGATGGAATGTATCTTGTCAAATACTTGTAGATCTTTTCCGTGCTCCTGTTATCTATGTGATATGGTAAACTGGTACCATTGCTGTTGTTGAAAGTGAGCCTCCTCATTTTCCAGCAAAGACAGCATAGAATTCTATATTGGGATGAGAAGAGTGGCTTCTAGTTTCACAACAGAGATGTAGGTTTCTCCTTAAAAAAAAAAAAAAATGAGGGAGAAAGCTGGAAGCCCTTCTTGATGCTGCTCCAGTGTATTCAGCATCAGGAGGTGTTTAAAGGCTCATTGTATAGATGTCAGCTATTTTCCTTGTCATTAAAGCTGAGAGAGATTCAATGCATGGTGATTAACTTCTCTAGGAATTTTCAGCATTATATTCTAACAGTAACAAATTCATTAGCTGACTTATAATTTTAGAGTTATATAACCCAGGCTTATAAAAGGAGAAGATTGTGGATTATCATGTCTCATCAATGACAAACGTTTGCTTGAAACCCATGTAGGATTGCAAGGATTAGCTTTACTGAAATGGTTGGCATTTTAGATGCTGTGTAGTTTAAGCAACTCTATGATGGAGCTTTGACTCCAACTTGCTCTGACAACCTCCCTATATTCATTCCAAGTGACTCAACCCCGCTCCCGTATCTTGTGTATTTCCTGCTTACACTTGAGTAAAGACAGGAGTTCCTTGTAGATCCGTGCAAGTCTATTTCCGTCTTTGGTTTCTTGCTCATTGGGGTGCATCATTCTTGAGCCTGGAGGAACAATATCAACCAGTTCTCTTGAACTCCTCTTCCCACAGGATCTGTTCCCTTGGGATTCTTCCAAGAAGATCCATAAAGAGTCTAAAGTCAGCTGTCCTGAAGTCCATGGTTTCAATCTTACTCGCTACCCTGCTTCTTTCTTGGCACTGCTGAACTCCACAATCTCATGGTCACTGCAGCCAAGGCAGCCCCAAAACCTTCACATCTCTGGCAAAGCCTTCCCTGTTTGTCACTATGAGGCAACCAGCACACCATTCCTTGTGGGATCATCCACTACCTGTCACAAGATGTTGTCAGCAATTCACAGAAGCTTCTTGGACTGTTTGTGCCTCGTTGTGTTACAGTTCCAGTAGATACTAAGGTAGTTACATTCCCTCACAAAAACCTGTGCCTGGGACTTTGAGGCTGCTTCAAGCTGCCTGTAGAGTGCCTCCATTTTTTAATTTACTTGATGTAACTTCAGTATCTGTTGTAATAATTTTAACTGGAAATCAATTATGATGATGGGTCATTAAATGCAATTACTATTTTACCAGGTCACTTGCTAAACTTATTTTACTTTTTAAATAGGAAACAATTTATTTATTATTAGCTGTTTAGGAGAGGGGTTTTTGCATTTAACTTTTGCCTTTATTTTCTAAATAGCTTACTTTTCAAAACTAAAGTAATTGAGTCTTCTGATGATTCTCCATTGAAATCACCCTTCAGTTTGAAACTTGTTTACTGAATATGTGAAATGTTTATAATACTAAATAGTAGTAATAAAACATAATGCAAGTGTGAGAATAATTTCTTTACTCTAAACTCTCTGCTTTCACATCTTAAATTGGTTTGTTTCCATTAAAATCAATGATTTAGACTCACTTACACCAGCAAATGCTTTCCCTTGTATCACATAATTTTGACCCTCAGAGTGCCTTGCAGTGAACTATCAAAGAAAGATATCCATTCCTTTCTGCAGAAGCAGAATACCACACATTCCCTGTGTAGCTGTTTCCAAGAGAGGGAGTAGTTTGAAATTTTCTGGCCGAGTTACAATGAAGTGCCATAAGAGTGTTGACAGATGCAACTTCATGTGCCAGCATCTGGCTTGGATTCACAGGGGGATGATATAAACTGGGAATAATAGATAGCTGTTTTGTCTCTGTGGGATGGTGTCAGGATTGTATGTTGATAACACCCCCTTTGAGAGATCAATGTCATTTCAGAGTTTGACAAAATAGACAAGTTTTGGGGTGGGCAGGGGCAGTTATGGACAAAAATCTGGTTAAAATGAGACCAGTGGATATCCTCTTATACTTTCTCATAGCTGAATAGAACTTTAAAGAAGCAATATTTAACTCCAGAAGACAGATAATGTTTATTGTAAGAATTGCACATTAATAAAATAGAATAATAAAGTTAGAAAACTTTTTAATAACTCAGACTTAATTTTCAGTTTCTCATACATATACAGTAATTTCACGATTATAAGCCGCACTGAGTATAAGCTGCACGTCCAGATGCCAGCAACTTTTCCATACATAAACCGCACCTGATTATAAGCCTCACATTACAATACAGAGTGTGATAAAAGGTATCTGTTCTATCACCATCTGTTGAGGGTGGGGGCAGTGATCCTTATCTCAAGGGTAGATATTCTGCTAATGGGCCATCCATTGAAACCAGGCAGGGCATTGTTCTTTATCTTTTCACAACCCACCCTTCCTCCAGAGAGTAATTTTTGGCTAATGGCCCATTGAGTCCCACTGTGGGACTGATAAAATTACTGCATCCCATTGGAAGTTCCTCCAGCCAGGGGGAAGAGCCCAACATTTCTCACCAAGATAAAAACAGAGGTTTTGGGACACTAAGGGAACCCCTTTCTCCACTGGACTCCAGAGGAAAACCGGATTTCTCCACATCACCACTGGACCTCCAGAGGGAAACTGCACCTTCTGCAGCACCACTGCTTTGACTGAATCACATTTGTCACTGCAGGAGGATGCAGCCACCATTTAATGGGACTGCTACCAACACCCTGCCTGACGGGGTGTCAGGTTGTACTCTGACTTTGTCAGGGTTTGGAGTTTGTTTCTTTGTAGTACTGTATTTCTATTTTAATTTCCCTAGTAAAGAACTGTTATTCCTAATTCCCATGTCTTTGCTTGAGAGTCCCTTGATTTCAAAATTATAATAATTTGGAGGGAGGGGGTTTACATTCTCCATTTCAAAGAGAAGTTCCTGCCTTTCTCAACAGACACCTGTCCTCCAAACTAAAACAGCAACTTTTCATTCTTTGTCCCTATATAAGCCGCACCTGATTATAAGCTGCACTCTGGGTTCGGACCAAAATTTTAGTCAAAATGGTGCGGCTTATAATCGTGAAATTACTGTACTGTTCATTAATTCTCTCCTTTCAGACTCTTTAAAAAGTATTCAAAACTCTCCCAAATATTGATGGACAATTACCTGTCATCTCTGAAGAAGTATCCAGATGAGTCTTTTCAAATTTTGGGGTACAATATTTTCCTCAGCAGGCAGTAAAAGAGTTTAAAAAGTAAAACTGGAAAAGTCTTACTGCCTCCCACATTTTTCTTTAGTATTTCACTTAAACAAATATCTGGCTTGCTTGTTTTCTACTACTGGGTACAGGGCTAATGAGTAGTTCAGACCAGAAAGCATCTCTCCATAAGAAAAAAATATTCTCTACTCTCAAATGTGAAAGCCCATAATTCAGTTGAAAGTTTTTCATGCTGAATTTCTCCGAACAGCAAGCTAATAATATACTACTTTCTTATTTATTATGACTGATTTTTATTTCTTTTTCTAATTGCACTTAATTAAGTATATCCCCAGAGAAACGGTATCAAAGTTATATATGTAAATGTATATGTAACAAGTTGAAATGTTACTCCCTGTCATTGAGATATCCACAACACATCCTAGTCTAATCAAGTAGGAGTGACACTTAAAAATAGTTCAAGAGCCTAAAGCGTTTTGCTATCTGAACAGAGGAGGGCAAGTATTTAGTTCAGTGCTACAGCCCACCCACAGAAAATATAGGCATTTTTGCTTTCAAAATTAGTTTTTATTTTCCTATAGTTTTGTTTTGGGTTTTTTAAAATTTTTTTTTAATTTATATCTTTTTTCCAATAATATGGTCCATGATCTTTCAGTACTGATATACCTTTATACCAGTATCTCCGTTTTTTTTTTATATTAAATGGCAAGTATCATACTGAGAATCTTGAAATTCTCTTGCCATATTGTGTAATAACAGTAGTCCCTTCTCTTTGACAGAATATTTCTTGACAATGGAGCAGAGGTAAGCCTTGGAAGAAAATTGTAGGCATTTCAGGATTTTCAGTCTACACTTTCCAGCACCAAGCAGTCTGTAAGATTTCCCACAGATACTCATCACAATTTGCCTTAATTTCTTGAGTCTTCATGTTTGTTGGGAGGAGGAGGGGCGGGGCAGGGGGGTGTTGCTGTTTCATGAGCATATGTGCAAAAATTTGGCTTCAATGCTTTTTTAAATGAGAAGATGGGATGACTTTTGCCCTAGAGGATACTCTCTTGCAATATACACATGCCAGAAATCCTGGTGAATTTCTCCAATATTTTTTCAGCAGTATAAGATAGGTAAAAATTGTCTATATCACGTTGCCTTTAATATTGGCTTTGGGACTGGCTTTGAGACCCTGGCATGGAAATACACAATAAACATATGAGGATACATTGATGAAAGAAACTGATATGGTCACATTTCTTTGCTGTCTAGATGTTATTGGAAACAGCTATGTAGTGGTACAAGCTCCATAGGGCAATTGTGCGCTTCAGTGGTAAGGTTTTGGAAAGTGTAAATTGTGAATACCATATCTGTGCTCCCACTGTATTTGTTGCCAATTAGGCAACTGTAAGGATCACCCAGTAGTGCGTTGGGTGTACTGTGAAATGCAAGTGGTTTAACCAAAACCAGAACAGATTACAACTATGCATGCATAGTGATCAAAAAGAAAACAAAATCACATCACGAGTAGACAATATGCCTGTGATAAAAAAAAAGGTGCATTTTATGACTAAATACCCAAGACATACTTACAACCCTTAATTCATCATACACAACACCATGCTGAAGTCCCATGCAGAAAGACAGACATGCAAGGATCCAATTTTAGTAGTTGCAAAACAAAAAAGGCATTTCATCAGAGCAGCTCCTTGATCTGCCAGAGTAGTGGCTGGCAAGTATTGCAGGGAAAGCAGAGGAAGAGTGGGAAAACAAGCATGTGGCACAGGAGGAATGAAATAGAGTAGATCCAGTTAACTAGAGAATCATGGGCTCCATGCTGAAAGAGTGACTAATTAGTGCCCCCAAAATCCCTCCACATGAGTGAGGATTTGAAACTCTCTAATGTCAAACAAGTAGTTATGAAAACAAGTTTTAAAATTTCTACTAAAATAGAAACCCTTCTCCTACCAATAAATAATAAACTATGAATAAGAACATTAAAAATACTACTAAGAACAAAATACAGGACTATCAAACAAATTATCAAATACATGGACTAGACTATGTCCATGAAACTATATAAGTCAGTGACCCTCTGTATCAAATGCACAATCTTGGGCTTAAGAAATTCCAGTAGAAAAATAAAGCTACCAATCAGGACTATTTTTCTTAATAAACAAGTTTTCTAA
Organism: Catharus ustulatus; assembly: GCF_009819885.2. Classification (NCBI taxonomy): domain Eukaryota; kingdom Metazoa; phylum Chordata; class Aves; order Passeriformes; family Turdidae; genus Catharus; species Catharus ustulatus. Next base: position 65,246,853 of record NC_046223.1, on the reverse strand, counting down.
CAAATGTTTTACTCTCTATAAGGAAAACTTGGAAAATTAATCCTAAAAGAAATGCTTATTAATTCTTCCTTTACAGGCAGACAAAAGGAGTACAAAGTTTGGGCTGAACGATTTGTTAATGCTGACACAGTACTGCCTTGGTTGAGCAACTGTAGTCCAGGGACAAATAAGACCAGAAAATCTATGAGAGGTGGTTCAGCAGTTCCTCTGAGAAATTGTCACTTATCACAAGCATGTTAGACAGCAGGTAAAAAATATTTTTCAGGCCTATTTCTCAAGAGATAAAATCAGAAAGCAGTTTTTTATACTGTATGCTGTAGGCCTCAAGTGGTCTACCTATAAATGTGTCAGTAGAAACCAATTGGTCATTGTTGCAGTCGTGATAGTCATGGGAAGGACTTCTGGATTAGAAAAAAATGGCTAAAAATTCCACTATTAGCTATTGTAAAGGGCTAAGAAGCTCAAATACTTCTCTTTCATAAAAAATAAAATGTAAGTCTTAGTAGTTATTTGATATTGATACAATTATTGTGGTTTAAAGGAGGACATCCATGAAAGTTGTCAGTATCAAGGACAAATACTAACCAGCGAAACAAGAAAACCAGCTAATGCTGCATGAAGCAAAATTCTTCCTTATATGTCTTCCTTGAATTCCCTGTGTACATTTCATTCATTTTTTATAGCTAAGACTGCAGTGTCATGATGAAACTTTGAGCAAGTGAAGAATATTTCAGCTTCATTTCTTAAAATCAACACAAGAGCATTAACTGACCTCCAGTAGATTGATGTGACTGTTAAAATGCATTAACTGATTTATTTTTAAAAGTCTATCTATTAACGAAACCTAAGGAGCTGAGTTTTACTTTTGATGTTGATTGTTTGAGCACTATAAAATGCCATATTAAGTGAACTACTTTTATATAAATTCTTGCTTAAAATTTACACAAAAATAAAAAACCTAATCTTAGAAGTAGTGTATATGAATCTTTTATAATAGAAACATTTCAAAACTACTTAGAAAGAAAAAATGCTTAATGATTTTACTATTAATGACATTATAATGTAATTATATGTATTTTGCTTAAGGAATCAGAAATTAATGTTTGATGCAATCAATCACAGAAAATCCCAATATGTCTATGCAAAGGAATTTTCTAGAAGAAAAATACTTTTTCTCTTTCATAAATAGTAATATTGAGATTGATAGAAATTATTCCTTGTTTGAAAGAATTGCAGAGTCAAGGTGACTGTAATTTAATTTCTCAGCTGATTTGCATCCAGAACTCTGTTTGGACAAAGTTCTTTACCATAAAATATGTAGACAGAACAAAGGATAAAATATACCAGTTTGTAAAGCTAATTGGATATTAGGGTTATTAAAGTGTGCTTTCCCCACATCTATCTATTCAGTAAAATGAATAACAGTAATATTTCTGTTCACAAAAGCACAGTGTAAAATGAGCACTTCGCCTGAGAAAGACAGTAACAAACTAACTGGGTACTGTTTGGTGGCACTCTCTCAATGATTTCCACAAATCAAGTCTGATCGTACATGACCTCTACTTTACTTCCCAGAAACACGAGTAATGTTTCTGGATTCTGGATGTTTCAGCATTGCGTTTCACAGCTAGTGGGTTGACTAAAGCTTGTTTTGAGGGCAATGCTTTATTTTTCCCTATCACAAAGCTGTATGTGGTTCAGAATGACAACTATCTTCAGCATTTAACTTCAGGAGTCAGCAAGTGACTTGAGAGGTCAAAAAGCAAAGTCACTTTACAGGTAGAGCCCCAGGAGGACTTTGGGAGATGTTAAGGGGCAGTCATTTTCCATTCCACCTAAAAATTAGATTATTTAAGATACTTTATAACTTATCTCCCATTTTTGAAGCCTAAACCTGTCACCCTAGTTTTTCATTCACTTGTAAGGCCATTTGATCACCCTATGTTCATTTAATGTCTTTCAGCTCTTTAACTTGTGGTTTCTTACCACAAGTCTGTCACAGCACACTGGTATGACACAAGACAAACACTGGAAAGGAAGAGTCATGTCTCTTCTGAAATTCAAGTCGCTACAGTCTTCCCTCTCTATCATTGCTCTCCTTCATGGTTTTGCCAGTTTCCTTTTAGCTGGAAAGGTAAAACCCAAAAATACCCAAATTCTCCCTTCCTACAGCACGTCTGCTAGGCCTCAGGAGAGCATCAAATGGGCCAGAGAGCCTTCTGGGATAAAAGGGCTTTTCACTGCTGCTTGTAAATGTCAGGAGAACTGTAAAAAAGATCCTGAAGATCTCCACTAAAATGTTTTTCATGGGATTTGTTAATGGTACAGCTGTGTAAATCCAGAAACTATGTTATTCACATTGGTATAGGGTGTTATTTTTAAAATCAAAACATGACTGATGGTCTCTGGAAGGTTTGGATAATCATTCTCCCCCTCTGAGTCTACAAGTGGTCCCTCTGTTTATAGCTGACTGTCTTCAGGAGTCCTAGAGGAGATGCAGTATTTTGTTCTCTTTTAATGGAACTCACTACTTTTCCCTGTCACTCTTTGAAAACAGGAAATACAAACCCTCTCCCTACAGAATCCCAAGCTTGTTCATTTTCTTTCTGCAAAAATCTGTGTCCCCCCTCTTCCTTTTGTGTCTTTCTTTCTGAGCTACATCCTTAGGGGTTCCCAGCTCTGAACCTGGGCATGTCAAGAAAGGATGTAAGCCACAAGGTAGACATAAGGGAAAAAAACAACCAAATCAGAGGTGTACCAGCGGAGAGCTTGTTGAGCAAATAACTGAATAAACAAAGCTGGTAAGGTTTAGTGTGTCCTTAAATATGTTCTCCTTAACTCTTTTCATGAATATTATTGCTTTTCATTCCTAGGGTTACGTCTCTTTACAGTATGTCTAGACTTCAGCAGGAAGAATATTTATTAAATAGGTTTAGGGTCAACTGACTTAATATTATGAGATGGTGCTCAATCATCAGTAGCTCTATCTTCTTTTTTTAGTGAGGAATTAAGTGTCTGTGTTAGAACAGTTTGGCATGGAGATGTGGGAAGAGAGAAGATAAAGCACAGAAGTGGTAGATCAGCTAAGGTATTTTATATGCTAACAACAATTGAAGTTCTATTTTTGAAGCATTTTGGAGTTAAGCCTTGTTATTTGTGGAGAAAAAAGAACAATAAAACAAATAATAAACTATTAACAATGAGCTCCTTCCTCTTGCATCTCAGCCAAAAAGAAGCATGGAAAATTTTCGCAATTTCTACAGTCTTTCATTTACTCTACTTTTAACATAACCTTAATTTTAATTCATGCATTGTAGACAGAAAATTAGAAGCTTTAATAAAACAGCCATTAGCTCTTATGCTTTATTAAAACTATTTGCACACTCTTTGTTGCTCTTGTGAGACCTTTCAATAATAAAAACCACACTTTTAATACATAAAAGAGCAAAAACTCTCAGGGAAACAGAAGAATATTAGAACAGAGTTCAATGATATAGGAAAGTACCTGGATAAAAATCCCCTTGCGCAAACATGTCAATCACATAGCGACAGAATGCATATTGATCTAACAGCAAAAAGGAAAAGAAGAGTAATGAAGAAAGTAAATTTAGAATGTCATTTGTATTTAAGAGTGAAGATAAAGTTTGGCAGCGCAAAGACATCTCAGTAGCCTTTTCATAGGTCGTCTTGCTTATTATATATTTGGGATTTTTCCTTTCAAGTGATTTTATGTTCAGAAAGTGACAATTTGTTGTCCAGATCTGATTCAAAACCTCTAGCCAAGAAATGCAGATCTTCCAGTGTCCCTGAGCTACCACCTAGTTTTCTGTACTGGCTTTGCTTGGCGTATATCCTTACCCCATGCACAAGTACTATGCCAACAGCTACCGTGAGACCTGCTCGCCACAGGTCTCACAGACTTTTCATCATCCATGAAGATGCATTTCACACAGAGCTGATAGAAAATTAAAAAAAAAAATGTTTCGCATTGCAGTATTTCGTTAATATGTTTTTAACCTTATATTAAACATGTATATTTAGTGAATGGGAGTATAAAAGAACCCTGTGTACTTAAACTCCTCTAGCAACAAGCTTTTCCACATAATTCTCCTGTTTCACTACAGAATCATTTTTTCAAACATTAATCTTTACAAATATATAAGCATATATTAAATATATACATGTATATATATGTATATATTTTTTTTTTTAACAATACTATTCAGAAATTAAGGCTTCTGAATCTAAATAGAATGCTGATTCTGGAAGTGTTGATTGTCTATTGACTTCTCCTATACATAAGAAGAGTTGGAGAGCTTAATAAAATTTCTAATATTAAGAATGGTGAGGAAAAGTTATCAGCTTTAACCAAGCACAAAACAATTTAAGTATTGTTGAATTCTTCAGCGAGTCAGAAAGAAACAGCTTGTTGCCCCAGTGCCCACTTTAAGGAACATTTGCTTTGAAAGCTAATATTGATGCCTAAAAGCCAGCTCTGGTTAGCAAAGCTAGTTCTTAGTTGTCCTTGGGTGAAGAATATTCATCCATCTGCCCAAGACTCTTCCAGCACAGTTCCTACACTCTAGAAGTTACACCTCTTCCTCTCTCCACCTCTTGTGGCATCTCTGTCTCATCCACTTACAAAACCACTTGCTTTCCCCATTGCCAACTCCAAAATAAAATTATGCTGTCTTTGGAATAATCCAAGTTTTTAAAATGGCATTGCTGTTACATATAAATGCAAAATGTAATTCCCAAGTATGGGACACTTGTTATATTATTGACTTTCATACTTAGGTCACTGCTACGTCAGTATCACTTGATGCTGAGGCATTTATGTGTTGTCTGCTCTGTTATGATGACTGATAGCAGTCCTTGGATGAAGAGTTGCAGCTTTCAAGTCATTATTTCCTATGCAGATGTAGAAATTAGGAAAAGGTTTACCAACTCAAGAAATATTCAAACACTTTTTCTAGTTGATGGAAGTCTAGGCAGCTGTTTTCTGTTAGTGAGATGGTAATGGTAATACTACTCAGGATTGTAGAGCCTGGGGCAAAACTTTCAGCATGTACACTTACAGCATGTACACAGGCTGTAAAAATTGCCTTTAAAATCTCAAATGAATATTCATAATAATTTTTGCTTTCATATTTGGGAATTCAAATTTATCATTCTGGCTGACTCCAACTTTGCATTCCATCCTTAAGGCTACAGTATCTGCCCTAAGTCTATATGATAATTCTAAAAAAAAAATAACAGTGTGCATGTGATAAAAACATGTACAGATCTGTTTTCTAAGCCCACCTAAAGCTACTGAAGCCAGCAAAATGCTTGCACTGACTTTGACACAGTTGCAATTGGGCCTCAGTGAGTATTTATAAATAAAATGGAGCAATGCCAATACTTTGCTCACAAAGTAAATGGCAGGGGCACAGTTCTTGCACAAATAGCTGCTTCTCTTAGTTCTCTTTTGCCAAAAAAAGCTGCCTCTATCCTTGTTGCCTGTTGGGAAGATTTCCTGGACCATTTGGGGCATTATACAAAAGACTGCTAAAGGATACAGAACAAAATTGTGGCAGGGGACAACACATTATATGAAAAATACCAGGGTAGAACACAAGCCTGTGCTGGTTCTTTTTGAGCTGTGATATAAACATAGCCTGAGGCCCTAGAATCACACCATTTCATTGATATTAAAATAATCTATCCTTTAAACATGGTAGTGTAGACCAGAAATAAACCGCACTGTGTTGTCGATACTTTTGTTGTTGTTGTTGCTGTTGTGGTGTTTGTTTCTGTGGGTTTCTTTTATTTTGTTTTGTGGAAATGTAATTTGAATAAACTTTTTAAAAAAGCCTTAAACTTGATTACTCAGAAAAAAGATTTTGTATTAATTTTCTCTTCATATTATTTCTTTGGCAATTCAACCCCCCAAAAAATGGGATTTATAGAAGAGATTGAAGGCAGAATGTGAAACTCTCAATAACAAAAATATAATTTCTATATGGCATAGCAAAGTGCGCTATAACATCCCACGTAAGTTCATAGGAATGCTGTCAATCAGCAAAGAAATCTAAGGAATTTTAAATGAATATGATTTTTCAAGTGCCTCTTCATGGCTAAAAATTCATTTTAATCTAAACTCCTTATTAAAAGGAGAAATTTACACTTTAGTTTTCACCTATAAATCTGTAATGGTGGCACAAAAATTCACATAAGTAGTAAAAAAAAATGTCAAAATTTTTGACTAGATTCTTAATGATAAAAATACTCATAAATGTTTCTGTCATTAGACTTAATGTGATTTACCCAGGAAGATGACCTATCTTTTTAAATTTAAATTTCCGTACTGAATGATGCAACAACTCTTTTGTGACACTTCTATAATTTTTACATTGTTTCACATAAAATGGCGGAGCTACTCCCTTGAGGAAGTAAAAGTAAAGATTGCAAGACCAGGAAATCTCTGCAAAACTGCATCGACTTCAAAATTATGTTCACCTTGGGTCACAGTGGGACTGAAATATAAAAATGAATATTTTTAGAGTGTCCGGCTGAGAAGCAGTGGCTTATGGTGGAAAAAGGAAGCACAACAGCAGGAAATGCAGCTTTCACTAGATGTGCACAGCCCTGTCTAGAGTGATAAAGGTAGCTGAAGAGGCGTCTTCTTTCCTCCACTCCAAGGTTTATTCTCATTTTCACCTGCTGGGATTCCATGCACAGTCACTGGGATCACACTCTAAAGCAGACTTGCAAAGTGATCTCTTAATGTTTGATGTCAGGATGTCATTTTGCTAATATTTATCAAATATTTATACATATAAATATTATCAAATATTTATATTTGTTGGGAATCCCACAAGAAACAAACCAACAAACAAAAAACCCCACTATTCTACTGGTCTCTGTAATTTTTGATCCCTACTTAAAATATTTTTCAAAGCATTTCTCTTTGAGAGCTTTATCTTGAACAGTATGGAGTGGATCCCACTGTGCACTGAAACTCTGCCAGAGCAAACAAAAAATTGGAAAAGACTTGCACCTCCTAAGCAAACTGAACAATTTGCTGAACTTTGTCCTTGGTCAAAGCAATCACTATGATAGATGCTGCTTTGATTCCATGCTTTAAAGGTCTCAGTATTTCAAGTAAAAGACAAAATTAACTGGAATAAAAATAAAATGTTGAAAACTACTAGTTCAGCACACTCTACATGTCAGAAAGTGGGCTACGTCTCAAACTCTCTCAGTTTTCTAGAAAAGTATAGTTTAGGCAACTCCTGAGGCGTCCAGAGTGATGGTCATGAAAGTTTGAGAGAATCTGATCAGGCAGACTCAGATATCCAGGCAGGAACGGCTTCTTTGATGTTCAGGCACAAGGATTTATCTGTGGTTAGCAGCTGAAAGGATCAGATAGGTGCACTATGCAACACTGAGCTGCCTCTTTCAACGTCAGAATAATCCCGTGGCTGCAGTGTGGCAGTTCAGTCAGAAAGCCAGGTTCTGCTGCCTTAATTCATACAAAGTTGTACTTAGTGCCATGGAAATGCCACAGGGAAATCAGGGAACCAGTCTGTGCAACCTGGGAAAAACCTAGGCTTACTCTGACAAAGTGGAGCATATAGTTAACACCTTGTTAACTACATGGTGTCAATGCATCTTGATTCTTTGCTTTATCACTTAATTTCTTCCTTTCACCAGAGTAACAGCATTTCTTTCCTTTTGGAAGAAATTTGGAAGCTGTTCACATTAAATTACATCAGGCAGATATGTCACTATGTTGTACAGTGCCTGACAACCTGACAGCGCCTCGTACAATATGAGGTTAGATAAATAATTATATTCCCTTTACACTGTTGCTACTTTCATTATGCTTACAGAGGACATATACAGAGTAGAAACAAACCAAAATTCTCAATAGGTCGTTGGACAGTCTGAATTTTCAAAAATAACTCTGCTTGCAATCTACTGCATTAGATGCTACTGAGCAAATCCATGAAGTCTCAGATCTATCCAAAGGGAAATTGGTCCTTGGTAAAGAAGGATTTAAATTAAAATGAAACTTTAGCCATGACAAACTTCTAGACCCTTCTGATTATATACATTAAACTTATTTTATTTTCTGTAATCACGTCCTAGAAGTGTGAGGTTCATGTGGAATTTATTTGTACTTTTGTTTTTCATGGGTGTACTTTGGTCCTTGACAGATTTAACTCCATTCTCTCTCTTTCTTCCCTACTACCTTTTTAGGATCTTCATCTGTTTCCTCCTCATTTTGTTTACCTTTCTTGTCCGATTTAGTTACAGTCTGAAGAGCTTTCTCCTCCTTAACTTTCGTTTTGGCCTTTATTAGCCCAGTTTCTGTTTTTGTCTCTGCCTGCTTGACCTTCTCTGCCGTCTTTGCTTCTCCTTTTGCATCCTTCACTTCCTTTTTAACTTTTACTTCCACTTTAGTGCTCTTTACTTTCTTCTCCTCTGCAGGTAATAAAGAAAAAGTTTTCAGTGTCATTCTCTGTCCCCAACATAATACTCAGTGCCATTTACTTTATATTGTGCTATTAATAAGGAGCATTTCTTCATTATTAACAGCTTGGTAAGATCTGATGAAAACTATAATCCCCTCGAACCAGACAGAATTAAACAGAAATATGAGATCCAAAGAGGTTTTATCTGCAGTGCTGTACCACAAACTTGGCTGATGCTAAATATAATAGAATATGCCAAATAATATTTAGTGTTTCTAGTATGATAGTTTTTATGGTATAGACGAGGGAGAAAGATGTTGGTCATTAAACAAACAAATATGGGAGGTTCTATCTGAATAAGTTTAGACTTCGGAGTTAAACTCTGTTGTAAACTGGAAAAATAGTGTGTGGTTATTTTTTAGGGTTGCTTTCATACATCGATTCTAGGTCTCAGTCCAAGAAGTTTTGAGTTCTTGAGTCTGATCTACATCAGTTCTCAGGGCTAAAAGTGTTCGAGACCAATTCACGAGATGCCTTTCAGCAGTGTGAGGAGGCTTCCAAGGAAAATTACCAAATTGTAAATATCAGTAGCTGAAGCTACACAGAGCTTGGTTAGACCCAAAGCAAGGTCTTTTTCTCACTTGAGCCATGCATGCTCCCAGTATGTGTGTTTCTAGTTTAGTCCAGTGGAAAATCCAAACTACCACTGGATATGATTCAAATTAACATGTACAGTGCAAATTTCATACTCCTGTTTTCTTCATAGATCTTAATGTCTCTATCTTTGAGGCAAAACTTGCATGCTACCAAATTTATGTTTTCTGTAAGGCTCTAGATATCTATTTCTGTTAAATCACTGAGATGACTAAATTGATTTTATCAGGATGTTAAATGGAATATCTAACTATTGCAAAACCAGAATTCAGATATTTATATAAGAGCATTGTTACTCCTAGACAAAGACAGATATTGCCAGCCACTGAAGAATTAATTTCCTTAACTAGTTATAGTGAAAATGCATGTCAGATCACTTGCAGGTAGGCTTACTTGTTCTTCAGTGAAATAGTGGTTAATTCTTTTATTCCCAATTTGAAATTTCAACAGATTTTGAAAGGGATCAAGCATAGAATTAAGTCCTGGATTTTCTACAGACATTTAATTCTGATTATATATTTATTTCATTTTGATTTCATGTAGTTTATTTTTTATGTACATTTACAATATCTGCTTAAATAAACTAACGTTTATGCATTTCAATGTCAATTCAGTTAAAAAACCTGTAGTTTTTAAAATAAATACCTTTGGGAGGAGGTTTCTTTTCAGCTTTTTCATGTCTTTCAGGTGCATCTTTTTGAGTTACTAGAAATGAGAACAGATGTATATTAGGAAAAAAACTCACAAAAAAAAAGAAAGTATTGCCAAAACACATCATCACCGGAAATTTCACATTTCCTTACAATACCTGTTTTTCAGTTTTCAAAACTCTTGTTTTCAGATTCATATAGTAGGGTAAAAACCTTCAAAATATCTGTTGAGGCTCCCTTAGCATACAGATCTGAATCTTCCTATGGAATGGTTTTACTGCATATTCCAGATGAAACAAACTGGCTCATGTCAAGTGCTGAGCAGACACAGACTTGGCCTTGTGCTCCAGCCTTCAGGAAGCCATGTGGCTGCATTTGTCGTACAGAAAGGTGTTTTTCTTAGCTTGGGCTCATTGTCTACAAACACAGACATAAGTCTGGTGCTCACTTCAGAGCCCAGCTTGAGTGAGTTCATGTCTGCATAAGATACACCATGTAAACACACACACAACTGTGTTCTGGAAAGGCTGTTAAAATTTTATGCAGTTCTCTATCTTTGCCTTCCTGGTCTCCAACCAGACAGAATACTAGAACAAACTGGCCTTGAGAGTTAATTACACTTCTTTCAACTGATAGCTACATAATACAACATCCTCTCTAACTGAATTCCATCCTGGAATTCCAGCCTGTACAAGACATGATTGATATTTAGATTTAGTTTTATTTTTTTAAAGATGTTTTTAGATGTCGTGTTTAAAAAACCACTCATATCACTCATAAAGGCTTTCTGCAGCCTTCATTAAAGTCTGAAGAATTACCTTGAGTCTTTGTAATAAGCAGAAAGGAAACCTGCTGACTGTGTGGCAAGAAGCCACATGATTTTCAGTATGTCCATTCCCCAGAGCTGGCCAGGACCCGAACATTTTCATTTCCCAGGGAGTGTGAGTGGATGAAACAGTCCCTCAGCACTACTGGTAGATAATCCAGTTTAGAGTGGACCCCTAAGAAAAGGGAGGCAGGCCTGGCAATGGAAGGCTCAGCAGCACACTGCAGGCAGAAATGCACCTTCGGACACCCTGAGGACAACTGTCCTGATGTCTGATGCCAGTGGGGCTCACGGCAGAGAAACTACCCAAGAGAGGGCAGCATGGCCATGTCACACTGCAGCCACACATCTCCAAGCAGAGTGTCCAAATTCTTCATAAAATTTTCCAGCCAGTGACTGGAGTCATGGCTGCTATTAAACGCATTAAGTCTCTAAGTGATTATTTGGTTAGTTAGCAGAAGATAAATGGGTAAAGAGGCTGGCTGCTTATTAGGACTATCGCAGTGATTCTTGCGAGGTATTTGCTTTTCAAATCAACACAGACACTATGGGCATTTATATTCTCTGGCTTACTTCAACATGATTTCATTTTATGAAAAAAAGTCCCACATTATCAAGCTATATGCTGAAAGTGAAAAATGAACAATATCCCTGCAAAAGAGATTGGACAATGGCTGCCCTTCAAAGCTTTTTAAGGCTTAAAGTCTTAATTCTGCTTTCTCTTTCTTTCTTTCTTTCTTTCTTTCTTTCTTTCTTTCTTTCTTTCTTTCTTTCTTTCTTTCTTTCTTTCTTTCTTTCTTTCTTTCTTTCTTTCTCTTTTACTTTCTGTGTTACATTTCTCCTTAGACTATGGTCAAGTCAAAAAAAGGGTGATTTGTATATTTGTATGTATTGCCTGAAAGTATTTAAATTAAACCCACTTAACTCATGCATCTCAACATCATGAGATTAATCTCGATGCTATAACAAACTGATACAAATATACGTTGTATACTCTTTCTTCAAGAGTTAACTGAGTAAAATAAAAAGAGACAAAGACTGAAACTGAACTTTATTATAGAAATATTTGCCACAGAGAAATATCTAATCTCAGAGAAAAACATTCAAATGCCAGACAAATAAAAGACAAATAAATGTTAGTCTTTTAAAAATGGCATAATAGGGCAAGGTAGTTGGACTTCTAAATTTCCCTTCCAAATCATAGCCAAAGATGGAATTATCACTCAAAAGAATATCACTCATACTAATGATATTGCTTCAGAATATATATAATAATTATTAGATATGTAAATATTAACCAAAGGCACTGTTGCCATGGAAGACAGTGAAAATCATATACTGAAATTAAAATGTTATTGAAAAAAAATAAAGGTGAGAAAATGAAATTCTATTTTTGGATATGATGGAAGACCCAGACTTAGAGACAGTAAATACTCTTGCATTAGGTCTGCATGAATTCACAAGAGAAAACCTTTGCTGGCAAATTACTGAATCCCTTTGCGGAGAAAAAGGCATAAGGGAGTGCAAATAAAATAGTCATAGGGTTTGTCCTTTAGCTGGTGTAAGAATGGTTTGTGATAAACTTTGCATCAAAACAGGAGCAATGCAAGAAAAATATGCTGAGCAAGACTTCACTCAGGGGCTGATCAAGCAAAAGTGACAACACCCAAAAAATGTACATGAACTAGAAGAGCTTTGTACTTTAAGTACTTATCTCCACACTCTCCCAAGATTTCAGGCATTTAAACTGTACAACTTTTAATGATGATCCACGATACCTTTAGATGGTGCTTTCTTTTCTTGTTTTTCTGGCTTTTCAGGTTTCTCTTTGTGAACAGCTAGAAATAAAACCAATAATTTTGATGGCCATTAAAAAAAAGTTGCATTTAAATGAGAAATAAGATCAAGAAACACAAGTAGGCACCATGGTTATGCATTCAAAGAATGAAAAAGATTGATTCAGCTCCTGCTGTTGTTGATGCCTGGGATCATGGGATTGGAACTTTCAAAAACTCATCTGCCATCAATGAGTTAGCTGGAGGGACAGCAGCCTTTCCAGCCCCACTGTAATCCCATGAAAGAAGATAGTGGAGTCATACTTATTTATACTGTCTACTGTTTTTATTTCTTTAATATATTTATATACTGTAATTTATTTATTTATTTTGGTTTATTGCTATTTTTTAACTTTCTTGTTTATTACTTTGGCTAATTTCTGAAGGATTTTCTGAACTCCACAGAACAACTAACAATTTTTCCAACTATGAATGATTAAGCACTATAATTAATTACAAATCTAATTGCAGTGACATTATAACTAATGTTCTTTGGGGTTTTTTGTTTGCTTTTAATTTCCGCCTTACAAATTGAAATTAACTGCACTGTAGTTACTAGATTCCTGGCTCAAGTTTCAGAATACACCTGAGTTGTGTGGTAGTCACTGAGTGGTGGATAATCTGAAATGTTGTCCTGTGTGGACTCTGATTTGCTAATCTTCTGGGATCAATGCTTACACAGTAGAACTGTGCAGAACTGGATGTGCAGAGTTGATATTTTCATGGGCTGATGTGCCCTGAGGTGGCCTATGGGGATCATGTGTGTGAAAACATGCAGTTCCCTATTTGGGTACGGTGTATGAGATTATCCTAGGAACACAAAAATGTTTGTGTGAGCATTGGGCTGGTGTTTAAATAGAAAGTAAGAATTGGAGAAGATAAAACAGTGCTATATACTTATTTATTTTAAGTGACTACTGAAATAATTAATCCTGGTCTTCTCAGTGGCCCTATTCTACTTAAGATGCTTTTATTTCCACATGACCTTCCTGATTACCTCTGTGACTGGGCTGTCATGTGCCTTTTTCTTGGATGAACATAATCTCTTAACAACCATTCTTATTGCAAGTGTTGTAAATACTCAGTGATTATCAAAACATTACACTAATCCAAAGTACAAAATATATTATCTCCTCTCCCCAGAAAAAAAAAAAAACCAAAACAAAACCCCCCCCCAAATCCCCCCCCCAAAAAACAAACAAAAAAACATGCAGAAGGAATATTAGATGCTACTTAGTGTGTAAGACTTCAAACTTTTTATAATTTCATTTTTTTTTATTCATAATATTTTATAACTTTTTTTTTCTCCAATCAAAGGGATACATAAATGGAAATTGAGTGTAGAATTAGCTTTGGGGTGCCTCTCAACATAAAATAAATTCTGACATTAAATAATTACCTGCATGCCTTTCCTTTTTTTCGGGTTTTTCTTGTCTTTCCAGTTTATCTTTACTTGTCACTAGGAAAGAAAGAAAGCATTATGTTTATCCAAAAAAGGAAAAAAAAAAAAGTGGAAAAAATGAAGACTCCCAAACAATTTCACCAAGATAAGCCTTAGGATACTAAGTGGCAGAGTGTGTTACTGCCGAGCTGCCCTGTGCATATTTTCACAGCATACATCATATTACAGGGCTGTGAGCAGCCAGTTCTGGCTAACAAGTTACTGCCATGGTAACATGCCTCAGCTGTTTGCTGCACAGCATCATCTTTGCAACTGTGCCAGCTCCAGGAGAATTTCAGCAAACGGTCGATTACTAAGGCACAGCTCACAGTAAATGTTGCTGCCTGGGTTAGAAAGAGGGCTTCACCTTGGCCACCCCATATTCTGTCAGACACTGGTTGTGAAAATCCTGGAATCAATCTGGGAGCAGAAGAAAATCACATGTGCAAATGATACATCTGTGACTTGCCAGCTGGCTTGAAATGGATAACCAGTAATGGATATGGATAGTTAGTAATGGATACAGATAGCCAGTAATGGACACTAGCTGAGATCAGTCCCTGGCAATGACGATCTCAGAACCATAATTAGATACCCACTATGTGCAAAGTAAAACTAACATTGTGACAGTGGAAACTGCATTATGCTATCCACTTATTCACAAAATGTTTTCCACTTGCTTTTCTTAGGATTTCACACTATAATTTTCCAAAAAATGAAAAAATAAGCATGTGGGTTTTAGAACAGCTGCAAAAATGCAAGCCCAGCTTAAGTCTAACTCCTGCAGAGATTTCATCCAGTTTAATAAAATTACTTTTGTCTAACATGAGGAGATACAAAACTTCTTTTACAGTGCCATGAATTCCGTATGTAACTGAAGAAAAAGAAAAGTGGGGCAATATTCAGGCTTCCACATTTTTAAGCAGTATAGGGATGAAATACATGAGAATATGGTTGACATCTCTGACTGAGACGCTGCTAAGTGACTGAGACACTTCTAATTACTCTCTGTGTCATTAAATAACTTTCTTAAACTTCATCCCAGAAGTTTATTATAGATTAGAATATACTCTCTGTTATCTTGATCTTGAAAAGGCAATGTATTTAATGTAGAAAATTAGCAGCAAAAATACAGGGATGCAGTCTCTGGAGTCTTCTACTTACCCTACAATGAAATAGACCTTAGAAAGACACACATTCATAGTCTTAGTTTTGAAATTTAGTGTACAGTCTGACAGTAATGTTTATTAGTACTGTGAATACAGAGAATCTCTATACACAGTAGTGTTTCCATAGCAGTTTTGGCAACATTTCACTAAATAAAACAAATAGTTCACTTCAAGAAAAAATACCATTAGGTAGACAGAATATTAATAGGATTTATTAGGCAAGGTAAGGCAGTATAATTGTCTTTTTTCCCCACTGGTTGTGTTTGGCTAGGATAACTTTTTTCTTGTTCTAAGAAACTTAGTAAAATATTAAATATTGTGTGGTGTGCAATCAACTTGAAGAGTTCCCCAAGTTTTCCGCATTCTAACAGAAGTCTTAGAGATAAATTCATGTTTTAATATGGGACATTATTGCCCTTGCTTTGTAATTTTTCCCAAATCCCAGAAAAAATTTCCTGTGTTATCATCATTCTATATTCTGCTAATAAATATTCATTCTACCAGACACCTCAATTTATATGCCTGCCATTAACTTCTAAAATCAGTCTCATTAGCTCAAGGCAGTTTGAATTACTTATATGAAATGGAAAAGTTCTGATCAGAGACCATAGAAAGGCCTAGTCAAGCACAGCTGTCAGGAGGTGCACATTCACTTGTGTTCTTGGCCTCAATAAGTCTGCTGTGGCTGGATATTCAGTCTTCTCTTTTGTTTTTTTGGTAATTTATTATGATCATTGGCCTGTTTGCTCTTCAAGAATGTGTATCTTCCTCCAGGACAAGACTTCATTAGCCATAAGTTAGTGCGAAGAACATATTCTCAGAAGAATTAAAAGTGTTATGACAAGCAGTTGCACTCCACCAAAATTCCATTTTGCTAGAATATCCTCACAAAAGGCAAACTAGATGGTGGCTCTTGTAATGCAGAGCTAACTCATAAGTTGCGGATGGAGAGTAAGCAGTGTCCTGATTCTGACTTCTACAATAGATCTGTAATTTGTTGTTGGCATACACTGCCAGGAAATTATTAAATTCTCTCTAGAACCTCTCCAATGTCTCTGAAATTAATCTGAAAGAATTTTTTTTTTTTTTAAGCAGATTTCCAAAGCAGAATGTCTACAGGGACCATTTTCAGTATGTTATTCCAGTATTTTATAATTTACTCATTACATTTTGGTGTGAAGTACTTTCAAGGACAAATTATGTGCTTGGATTTATTCAAGAAGAATAAAAAGGACACTTATTTGTGTTCTGGACATTTTTTACATAATTTACTAGCACAGTAAAGGCTCATTAATTAGTATCTGAATATAATTTCAGTTTTTCTGTACAGTGATGAATTAAAATTGTTTTTAAAAACCTCATTCTCCTTCCAGCTGGCTTTCACACCTCCTCCTCCATCCTTAAACATTATTGGGATCTACAAGAACAGTCTAAGAGTCAATAGATTAGGCTATTTGGACTCACTGATGAAAAGATGAAGAATATAAAAAACTGAATGCATACCCTTTGGGGGTTCCTTCCTCTCAATTTTTTCTTGTTTCTCAGGTTTGTCTCTTTGTATTGCTGCAAATAATAAACAAATAAATAAGCCCCAGCTCATAATAAATCTGTAATCTAGATGTATTACACACACTTATGATCTCATGGAAACGATCAAGGAAAAGCCTTTGTAAACCCAAATAATGGATTTTAGCTCTGAGTCACAGGTACTTGATGATGTATAGACCTTCTTAATGTCAATATTTAATTCCAGGCCCAAGAGAAATATTTTCCTTGAATAAGTCTTCAGATATTAGACTATATTTTTCTGAAAGAAGTGATTATTCAGCAACCTCAGTCTAATCTGTCCTTTCTCTTTTGGTCCCATTACACAACCACCCTGACTCTAAGATTTCTGACAGAGGAAATTATTTTCAGCCCTTGACTGCATTGCTTTCTATTCTTAACAAAAAAACCGGCCAGCATATTGCTTTCTATGCTATTTTTTTCTTTATTTTTAGCTGCCACTTCCGTCACAGGATGGATTAACAAGAAAACCTCTCTTTTAATCAGAGTGTAACCTCAGGAAGAGCAGCTGTTCCAAACACAACTGACTCCATGTCCTGCAAAAGGCAGGCAAACATGAGTCCTTATGGACTCTACTGCCCACCTAGGTCTCAGACCACATTATGAAGTGGTTCAATCCCACATACTAATGATTTTATTCTTAGTAAACCCGTACTACTAAAAGAACAGGATTTTGTAGTTTCAGGGAAATATTATTTTCTTTTCTGTACCCATATTTCTGAGAACAAGCAAAACAAATTCTAATTAGAAGACGGTGAGCTTGACAAACAAGCACATTATGCTTTTGTATCCATTCATTTCATCAGCTTTGCAGAGAATGCCATTTCACAAAAGTGCAAGCACTTTTTTGTTGGCTGAGTGTTTCCACACTAAAAAACAGGTTGTATTCATTAAGAAAAATCATTCAGAACATTCAGTAAATTCATTATGTGCTATATGTGTTTGGATTATTCAAAATACATTTTCAGTCATAACAAGTAAATTATTACTGGTAACAAACAGCAGTACAGTTGAAATAGATTGACGAGAGTTACTTCAAAGCCTTTAAAGAATGGGTATAATAAATTTCCACCAAAAAAAGCAGGCTGTGAACAAAGCAGCAGCACCAGCAATGTATTATTGAATGAATTACAGACTGCAACTCATTAAAAAGCTTTAGTAAATCTAGGAGCATCCCAAGGAAAAAAACAAAAACCAAAATTCTCCAAACTGAGTATTTTTCACAGAAATTGTAGCATGCTTTTACATCTTGCATTTGTATTAGCAGATGCTGGCTATATCTAAACACTTCTGTCAGTTTTGGCTGGACCAACAGCACAGTTTTGAAAACAAGGGTTCTGTGATGGTCAGTGTGAGTGAAACATGAGCTTCTGCACATTCACACAAAAGTTCTTGTAGTCTCTATGCCAAAAAATACAGCTGAACTATGCAGAACAGACTGATAATCAGAAAGCTTGTTTTTATCCACAGGACATCTTACTTGTGTAAGAAAGATTATTGTATTTTTTAAAATTTTATTGTAATTTTTCCATAGCATTCCCATATTTTATGATTTGAGAAAAAACCCACGCAAGAACAGGAAAACAAACCAAAAAAATCAAAAGAAAACAAAACAAACAAAACCCATACCCACAGAACAAACCCATAAAATGATCCTTGAACAACACTAACTGAATTGAATGTCAGTAGACCTGAAAGCAGACAGAAAAAGCTAATTGAAATTTGTTTCACATTCTCAAAATCATGCAAACAAAAAAAAATGTAAGAAAATATTAATATTTGTGTAGACTAAAATTTAAAAATGAAAAAGGGATCAGTTGGCCCCTTCTTGAGAAAGAAAAGTAACTTGATGTATCTGGGCAGGGAGCCTGGAATGTGGATAAGCAGAGACCAGGCTGGCATAAGCATAAGCTATTTTTCTCTTCCCAATTATAGGCTGAAGGTGATCTCTGGCTAGTTTGAGAGCCTTATCCTGTGTGTTGATATGCCCATAGCCTCAGAGGTTGCTAATCTCAGATTGTAATGTTTATCATTACCTCTTATGGGCACTGTCAGAGCTATGGCTACCCTTATTTGGGGAGGGCAGGTGCTGCCAGAAATTAAAGTGTTCATGTTTCAGGGCTGGGATCACCAGCCATTTTTGACTCTTCAGTCACAAGACCAACAAAATCCATGGGAGCTTTTGATCTGACAAATTTAAATCTGATATTTCTTAGCATATTAACTCTCCCTTGAAATGTTTTCATATTCAACTTCATATGTAGTCATAAAAACTCTGTCATAGAAAATACATCACAGATCTTTTCCATATTTTGTCTCTTGGATATCTTTTTCTTTGTGAGGTGAATAATATATGCCCTTTCTTCAACCCACAGTTCTAGGTGAAAGCATTCAATTTTGGAATCAGCCAGTCTAGCCATACTGCCATATTTCTGTGAAACAAATTAGAGTTGATTGTATCTTCTTTTCCATAATAAAATAAAATAAAATAAAATAAAATAAAATAAAATAAAATAAAATAACACAAGCATATAAAAATGTTTTAAAGGCTACTTACACACTGAAAAATGCTGAAACTAAAACTGTTCATCCAGCTTGAATTCAACAATTTTATTAGCTTTATGACACATTTTGTAATTAAAAGATCACCTCTTTTGTTACTTTTGCTATTAGGATGCTGGTGGCATCCACAAGAAAAAAAATAAGTAGACTTAAAAACCAAGTAGATTTATGGTAATTGTGGAAGCTAAAATTTTTCCTCAAATTAAAAGAGATTTTCTTGGACTTCTTTGCAAATACCAAAAAGTCACAAGCTCAGAATGAAGTGTTATTAGCATTGGAGAAAAATATAGCACCCCAACCTAATTTTCGCTAACCTAGATTTTGGAAATTGCTGAAACATT
Source organism: Catharus ustulatus (assembly GCF_009819885.2). NCBI lineage: Eukaryota > Metazoa > Chordata > Aves > Passeriformes > Turdidae > Catharus > Catharus ustulatus. The sequence goes on along the minus strand of NC_046223.1, from coordinate 65,227,347 downwards.
TTTGCATGTCTTTCAATGAAAATTCAGCCTGAGGCAAAAAGATGAACATGGGAAATCTCATCCTAAGTGACTGGAGTGTGATAAATTTATAAATAATCTAAAATAGAAGCTTATAATGGAAAATTTTAAGGTAATTTAACAACATAGTCCAAACCTAATATTGCTATCTACTTCACAGAATAATAAAAACAAGAAGCATCGTATATATGTGAGAGGATTTTCCCAATTTCAATCATCACCACAGATTTTAATTGTATCAAATTGAAGACATAGTGAAGAGGGATGTCATTATTTTTTTTTTTCCATAAAGTTCTCCAATGAAGACATTCCACCCTCCAAAACAGAAAGTGGAAAAAGAAGAGTTGTAGTAAGACACTACTTCTGTATCTAAGAGAAGCAAAATTAGTTTCCAGCAGAGTAAGTCTTAAGTCTGCTGCTTAGTACAAAGCCAGGTGATGAGTGCAGTAAGCATGAAGCAGAGATTGCTCGCCCCAGCCAACAAACTAAATGCTTGTCTACAGAGCAGCACTCTCAGGAAAGTTAAGATAAATGAACTAATACAATGAAGTTAGAGTGCATTAGTCAGAGAGCATTAAATCCCTGTGTAGATACTTTCATTTGGAAGTAAAAAGCAAATTCAGAGGGTTACAACTGAATTCTTCTTGAAGGAACAATGAAAAAAGAGGAGTTGGTCTGGAGAGGGGCATAGACTCCCAGGCCCAAATCCATAATTAAGCAATCTATGGCTATGATGTCATCTGGACCTCCAGTTTAAAGTGAATACAAGTATAGTTGTAGCTGCACCTTGAGGAATCAGGCTAGACAGATTGATCTGTGTATGAAATATACCTTTTAATCCATTAATTTGCTGAAATTATGTGGGTTTCTAGCATACTAGGATTTGTATGATCTAGCTCTATTTATCTGTTTAGCTGTCTCACATACTTTGTCTTCCAGCTACAGCAAATGAACCATCATTATATTATTTTCTTCCATGCCTCACTCCAACAGCAATGTATTAGTGAAGTGATTTTGGGGAAACTCTCACAGTAAATCAACCTTTTCCCATTCCTTCTCAATGTCTGCTTTAATTAGAGCTATTTCTGAGAAATGTAGGCCAATTTATTTTACTGGTAAGATCAGTTTTTCATAAAATCAGAAATTGTCATTTGACTTTCATTAGACAGAAATTCTGTAATTACATTTACTTTTATCTCACCATTTTTTATTATCATTCTTACTTTTTGCTAAAACAACGCAAAATTAACTCTTATTGGTTGCAATACTTGTAACAATTACATCACCTATTTCTTAAACAGGCTCCAGCAGCAACTCAGACTCCTGCAAAATCTAGAATGCAATATCTACATGCTCAGGAGAGTTGTGTACATGAAAGCAATCAATCCCTTCTGCCTCTTCTGGCTGATCAAGTTCCTGGTCATGCAGTCCAGGTACCACTGCTCTTGTGAAATTACTAACACCTCAAATACCGAATTGGAAAGATCCTACTTTGTAGTGAATTTGTGCTTATGTGTACATGTAATCATGAAATAATTTTATTTCAGGAGTCTTAAGAATGACCCTTAAGAATGGTTTTGTGAAATTATTTCTTAGAGTATTTCTTCTTTCAAGGTTTAAATTTGCTACAATAATTTAAATAGACATTATTGCTTAAACAATGCATGGTAGTTTATCAAAATATTTAATTAAAAGTAAATTTTAGGGCACCAGTTTGCCTGACTCTCAATACTGTTTGGATCTTTTAATTTCAGTCACTTCCATCTGGGATTTTTATTCATTATAACCCTTCCTTATATTTCAGTTCAATCTTTCAAAAAATGAGGCTTATAGATTGAACTCCCTTGTAAATTGTAGGACTAGTACTCAGAGGATTTGACTGTTCAAAAAATATAATTAAATTACTTTTAAAACTCCAGTGTTCCCACATGTTGGGCAGCAGACAGAAATGTTTTTTCTGTTTCCTGCTATTGCAAATATTCATTTTACCTCTGGATTTTTCCTGTAAAAACAATAAAAGACTGTACATATTTCCTGAAGGTACTTTAGAAGGTTACAGTGAAATTCTCTAAGGATTCATGCCTTTATCACAATGTAGACAGAGGCCAGACAGCATGTTTTCTTGTAATTGTTCCTCCTACGTACAAGTCACATTGTTGGGATTAAATATGAAAACAAAATACAGAAGAAAAAAATTGTTTTGTGGTTCAGCAACTGATTATGTAACTAGAGATTGCATTATCAGGCACATGAATAATGGGACTTCACTAATAACACCTGAACTTTTTTTTTTTAGCATCCTATAATTTCTTTGTAATAATTTCTGCAGCGTTCTGTGTAAAGAAATGCACTTTTGTATAGATGAAATGGTACACAAGAGGCTGTTTTGGTCAAGACTGCAATATTATTTGTGGTTTTAGATTACTTTGCTTGAAAAGACCTTAACTGGGATCCTTGCTAATGGATCTGAGTTCATTACTGCCTGGCTTGCCCACTGGTACCCTAAAAAATTCATTTTGATAAAACATGATTTATTAAATAGTTGAGAAACAGTTTTAGGCAGTCCAGATGACTCTGATTAGCACAGAACTGGAGGTGAAAAATAGTATAAAAACATTTTACAGAGGTGCAAAATACTGTAAAACCACACTAAGAATACCTATAGAAATGAATATAATTGGATAGGGAGGGTGTGTGTGCATACAAAATATATTTAATAAGCCTCCTCCTTGCTTCTTCCTGCCACTATCAAGCTGAGCACTGGTGTGTTTGAGGGATGCTCATCAAGTTTTATGTGGCCTAGCTCCTAGCTGTGTAGCTCTAGCTCCTATAGGAGCTCTGTTAGGCAAAAATTCCTTCAGATAGCCAAGGAAATTCCTTTGTTTATATGACCTCTGGAAACCAGTCCAAACCAGTTCCTCTGTGGATTTTTGGAAAGTGCCAGTTATAGAAGATTAAACTGTCTGAAAAAGAGCAAGTTCTTAAAGTGGAAGTTTTTCTTATCTCTAATGCACACCTGGCTCACTCTTAACTATGACTTCCTGACTTGCATGGCACCCACTGGCCTATAAATTTGCTTTTTTCCTTGCCCAACACACTTCATGCCTTTTGCACTAGAGGAAGTTCATCAGCACTCAACTTTCTTGCACCTTTGCTAGAAAAAAGAGTTCTGGAAAAGTTTGGGCAGGAGAATCTTATTATGAATGTGCATTTTCAATCTAGCTACACAAGTATGAAATTGCAAGTTTTTTGTTAATGTTAAGGTATACATGAATTTTAGCTCATTTGCAGTCTGTGCCAACTGATATTTGAAAGTTTCTATGATACAATAGCAGTAGTTAACCAAGTTAACAGAACAAAAATTATGTAACATAATTTCATGACCATAAGGCGCACCGGACTATAAGGTGCACTTTTTTTGCAGCGAGGATCCGTCCCCAGCTCCCCCTACGCGGTTGCTGGCCGAGGTCCTGCCTCAACCCAGCAGCCATTGGCCCCCGGGCCCTCCTGAACCCGGCAGCCCCAGTCCCACAGCCCCGCTTTCACCCGGCAGCCGTGACCCCACGGCCCAACCTCCAGCCAGCAGATGCAACCCCACGGCTTTGCCTCCACCCAGCAGCCGCGGCCCTGACGGCTCCTTCCGGGTTGGCAAATTGCCGAACTTTTGCCCATATATAAGGCGCACCGGACTATAAGGCGCACTTCTGGGTTCGGGCGAAAATTTCAGTCAAAAGGGTGCGCCTTATAGTCGTGAAATAACTGTAGTTAATAAAGACACTGTATGTTACACAAATATATGTAGGCAAACAGACAAAAAATCCAGTTACCCTTCGCTGGTGTTCGTTTTTCAGGTCTCTCCATTTTCTCTTTTTGAATTTCTGAAAGAAAAAAGCAACACATATTTATCAATATTGAAACAATTTTCACACACAAAAATATCAGATTAATTCTCATATTAAAAAAATGAATTAAAAAGTGCTTAAAATATTATGGCTGCATCATGCTTTGTCACCTAAATAGTCAGAGTTATATACAATGTAGTTCAATCTTATATATATATACACAGACAATATATAGATAAAAATCACAGTATTAGCTGCCTTTAATAATTATTCTGCTTTTAATTGAGCCATACAGCTACTTTTAAAGGCATGAATAGGTTTTGCTGATCTGTAATAGTTGTACAGTAACACATGTTAGTCACAATCCAGAAAAACATTATTTACTAAACATTTTTTTGTATTTATCTTGGGTTGTTTAGCAAGATTAGTACTTTATGGTCTCCAAATTACCTTTGGAGGGGAAAAAGTTTTCTTTTTACTACATTTTCTAAAATTTTTAAAGCTCACATACTGAATTGGTCTTTCCAACACACAATAAAAGTTAGACTCAATGTTCTGTACAAGCTACAGAGATAAAAAGTTCCCAGGTTAGGGATTGCTGTCTCAGAGAATTACTCATTTTGATCATGCTGTACACCAAAAACTGAGAACTGGCTTCTTAGAGGAGGAAGGGGTACAGTATTTATCTGCCCTTGTTATGCCATTCCATTTGAACAAAATTTTTCAGCTGTAATATTCACATTAAATTACTGCTATATACGTCCATATAAATCTTTTTCTCTTCTGTCCTGTCTGCTGTGTCAAAACCAGGATAATATAAAAAAGGTAAAATGTTGAATTTTTGAAAAAAAACCCAGAATTAAATCAAATGTGCATATTCCTCTTTGCACACTTGTAGAATTTAAAAGGCATTTATTATAACTGTGAAATAAAGTCATTAAGACTATAGAGAGTGCCTGGTTTATCATATTGTGCACATATTTCATGCAGTAAGAAACCGTTCTAAAATACAGCATGAAATTTGTTTTTGACAAAAGCAAATGCAAATCTCACCAGACGCTGTGGGAGATGCGTTGTATTTCAGTGTTACCTGTGGTCTGCAGAATCTAAATAACAAGAATACTGACCTCCAAATTAATCCAACAGAGAAAAAGTTATCCATTTTGCATGTCAAGTCCAAGAAACTGCTCTAATGCCTATTGAAGACAACTGAAATATTTCACTTACAACTTTAGTTATTTTCTCAGAATACACATTACCAAAGAAATCCGGTAAGAAACAAAAATTTCCCTGTCCAGATATTTACATAAATCCTTGAAAATAATCCAGAATGTTTTTATTTTGTAGTATTTGGTACCTGAAATAATTATTGTGTGTGGTTTGCAAAATCATAACCACTCTATGGCATCAGGCTGTGTTGTCTCCAGATAGAGAGAATATTATTTCATTGAGATAAAGAGTAACAGAGCCACTAATGTATGGAAATAACTGAGCTAATTATATGATGTTGTTTGGCTAAAAGGAGCTTTTATTCGGTTTTCATCTTGCTCTTTTCAGCCTGGGTGCACAGTTCATTTCTTGTTATATAAACCTCAAAGAACAAGAGTAGGAAGAAATATACTTCACTGATTTATTGTATTTCAGGTGAGTCTGAGATTATTTTTCTTTTGAATAATGTGAGACTATTTTACTTCTATGGACTGGGAGAATCCTGTTGCTGGATTTTCAAACTTTTCCCACTTGTTTTGCTTAAATGGTTACACGGTCTAGTTTAGGTAGCAAAAGTGGTAGGAATGGTGCAAGGTAGGAACAGATGGAAGATTGCTCCCTAATTCTGGGCACATCTGAGCAGTTTTCCCTACCACTGCTCCAGACTGCCTCCAAACACTGACTCAGGGGACTTAAAGAAAGCTGAGTCACTTCCTCTGCATTGAAACATAGAGTGGAGACATGTCTCACCCAATTCAAGAGGTCACCCTACATACAGAGATGAATATGAATAAATCATATTCTTTGGGCAGAGTCACTTACACAGACACATATTCCTTGTTTGCTTTAAAAACGCCTCAGCTCTGCTGCATCTCTACCACATATTAGGTGTCTCACTACAGAAAACAGGCCTATCTTTCTTGAAAAATTAAGTATAAAATAAGAATAAATCTTTGTTATTTAAAAAAAAAGAAAAAAGAAAAAAGAAAAAGGTTTTAAAATTAATTTTGATTTAGGGAATTTACTGCTAGTTTGACTGCAAAATCTGTATGGAGCAATGACTCTAGAGCTGGTTATTTAAATCAGGCTCACACTGTATCATCAGTGAAGCTTGTATCAAAAATTCCAGCAAGGTGAACCAAAATATACCTTTTTAGACGGCCACACTGAGAAACTCATCTAATTTTCTGACAATTAGGATACTACACATCACAAAGAAATGTACACAAATTCCTAGAAATTAGGTACATTTTCTTAAAGCACAAGTGTGTGCATATTTGCTTTTATATACTGTAAAGTGTCCCACCATTAAGGTCTCTCCACAAACTTCCCATTACAGTCTGAACCATCCTAAAAAATTGCAGCCTGGATCACATCAATTCTGATACATTAAATCCCAAATTTTCTCCATACAAATACATCTAGTCTCAATATAATCTAAACTGGATCCATTTACAAAACGGGAAATAATAACTATTTGCTAACTTCAAAGTATAAAATCAAGAAGCACATTAGATTATCGGAGATTTCTTGTTGTTGTTTTATGAGAGTTCTGATACTCTCTGCTTCATCTTTTATGACAAATAGCTTTAATTTTCTAGTAATCACATCATATCTTATTGCTGAGTTGACAAACTGGTTGCAATATCACAGAAGACTTACATGGCCAGTTTAAAGCATGTAATTTATCTCTATCTATGTGACACATTGTTAATAAATCCTAAATATTACGAATGCATGTTTAGAAAAATGACAGAATCAAGCAGCAGCAAGGATAATCTTTGTCACCACAGCAACCATCCAGATTCTTTATGAGAGGACAGCACAGTTTATTAAATTATTGTAAGGGAGTATATATTTTAAAAGCTGTATTTCATTGGGTTTTTTCTTAAATTATTAGGCAGACACGAAAAAATATCTTTCCCCTTGTGTTGCTTCGGTTTTGAAATAGATAAGTGTTTCCTTAAATATGGGTACTGCTTGAAATTTCTCTAGACCTCAGGTCTTGTACAGATATACAGAACATGCAGGGTGATCATTTTAAACAATTCCAAGAAGAAAGGCATGGAATCTTCTCACTGACCATTTCAAGATGCTGAAATTGAACTATTTTGCTGTCAGGCTGATTTATCTATGTCCTGTTGACCCAAAACAGACCTTAACAGTCAGCTGAGGATCAGTATTGCAGGCAGCTGTACTGGAAATCCCTGCTGAACAGCCTGGGCAGCTTCCGCATCCCTCACCCAGCTAATTTTCATTAACAGCAGTTGACAGTGTCTAATGAGGGCACAGCACTGGCTGTACACTCCAGCTTCAGGAAGATCAGGATGGGAGAAAATAATTTCAGTCCCCTGAATCTGTGTGAACTAATGGGTGAACACTGTGCAGGTTTACATTGGTGTGAATGAAGAGCACAGCCCCTCTTGCTAGGGTATGAGGAGATTCTTCTGGTTCCTGATTCCCTTCTTTGTCTGCCTTTGTGTTTCTGATTTTGTTATGTCCTTTTTTATAACATAGTAAAATGGATATCATTATTCACAGCTATTTTAATTTTATTGTGTTAGAATAGCATCTATGTGCCTTGGCTACATGAATTACTTTAAGTATCACATGGAGATATTGCACAATATAAATATCTCATCTCTGTAACACAGGAGCTCAGACTTTGAGGGATAAATTTCTTCTCTCACTGGGAAAGCACAGCCTTGCATCTTGCTTCATAAGAGGATCAAATGGTGAGTAGCATTGTTAAAACAGCACCTACATCTCACCCTCTAGTGAGTTTCCATCTTACAGAAATATAAATTTTAAAAAAATCCCCAAAACCATATAAAAAATGGCAATGGTATGAGAGGCAGAGTGAGAAAACAATAAGTCTCCATTTGGAACACAAGAATGCTTTACCTAAGTTAACCCAGAAAGTCACAAAAGAATAGGGAATTTACCTCTGAACCTGACATTCAACATTACCCTCCATGTTTAAAGCCATCCTGTTACCATTTAAATACTGCAGTGAGGAAAAAAATTAGTTTCAATATATCTAGAGTTTTAAAGGTATAATTAAGCAGATGGAATTTTCTATGAAATGAGAATAGATTTTTTCCTAACAAATTTTACCAGCTGGTCATCTTTTTCATAATCTGTTACAGGTAATAATACAGTGATATACACCTTCAGTGCTTTGACATTATCTTACAAATATCTTAACATGAAAAGGAAAATGAGTCCAACTCAGAGTCTGGTGAGCCAGAGGTTAATAATTTGCTTGTGAGCTGTTAAAATCCTTACAGCTATTGCCAGCAATTTAATGGGGCTATACCTTGCTAGTTTTATCAACACTAATTGGTAGCAGGCAGCTGATTATCCTGAAGAGTTGGTGGAAACAGATACTGAGGGCAAAGCCAGAGTGAGTGGTGTTAAGAGCTTTAGAAGATGAGAGAGACGTCATTTCAAATGTGGTTTTAGATGGTGTCTGTGTGAAGAATTGTAGTCAACTCTCTTGCTGTTGGTATCCTCAGGAGAAATTTGCAATTGTGCAGCTGATGTCTATTTTTAATCTAGATAGTACCAGCTGGTGAGGGTGACAGCTATCCTTGTGGGGCTAGGAGGAGAAGAAAGGAAGCTGTGCATTAGAGCAACTTCTATCTAACTACTAATACATCAAGTAGCTGTACTCTACAGGCAAATAAAGCCCCACAGCAAAACCAAAAAAACCACCTTGCAACGGGGAAAAAAAACTCAGAGACAAAAAACCAATTAAAACCAAATAAATAAATTAATTAAAAGGGCAGGAAATATTTAACTGGCAAATTAAATTGGTGTATTATGCCCATGTCCAGGAACCAAAGACAGTGTAACAAAGGCCTTAAATACCAGCATTCAGCCTTGGAAAGTCCCAGTGACATGTATGACTTATTCAGGTGACTTCCCTACCAACTTGTCAGTAGCACAGTCTCATCCCCAGTGTTTTCTTAGATCTTATCCTGTTCTGGGGATTCAGAGCAACTTCAGGCTGGGGTACAAAATAACTTTTCCTGAAGCCATGTGTCATAAAAGCTCCCTTGAAAACGCAACAGGGGACAAATTGCTCCTATCAATGAAAATGCTGAACAGTTTGTGTGCTCATCCACAACATAAGGAGCCAAACCATAGTGCCTGTTAAATATGATTTCAGAAATTTTTATCCACCTTTCTGGAAATTACAACTACAAGTAGAGTGAGAATAAAGGTTTCCTCTTTCAAAGGAAGGGAAGGCGAAAGGAAAGGGAAAGGAAAGGGAAAGGAAAGGGAAAGGAAAGGGAAAGGAAAGGGAAAGAAAGGAAAGGGAAAGGAAAGGGAAAGAAAGGAAAGGGAAAGAAAGGAAAGGGAAAGGAAAGGGAAAGGAAAGGGAAAGGAAAGGGAAAGGAAAGGGAAAGGAAAGGAAAGGAAAGGAGAGGAGAGGAGAGGAGAGGAGAGGAGAGGAGAGGAGAGGAGAGGAGAGGAGAGGAGAGGAGAGGAGAGGAGAGGAGAGGAGAGGAGAGGAGAGGAGAGGAGAGGAGAGGAGAGGAGAGGAGAGGAGAGGAGAAAGGAAAGGGTCCTCAGATGAACTGGGCAAATGGACTTGACATGGTACATAACCTTTCCTTTCATACCAAAACCTAAATAATTTATTATTAATATTAATAATGACATTATTATTATTTTGAATTTTGTTTTTCCCCATTTGAAACAGAATATCTTATAAGAAATATTTTTACAGGGAAGGAGGTACTTGCAATTATCTTTGACTAATTGTCCTGTAAGCAGCACTGGCATCCTTCAGGGAGACCACAAGCAGACTTTTTATAGTGGAATTTTAATGACTGAGCTTTTGAAATAACTGAAAGTGGAAGATATTAAAATTTTTCAATCCTTAACATTCTATCATAAAGTTTTATTCTTAATATATATAAAGATATTAACATGGTGTTTTTCATTCCCAGACAGCAGTTCTGTGCCTTGGTTCTAAAACCTAGAATGAAAGCTACTTTGATTTGTTTTTGGGGATTTGGCCTTCAGGAGAGAGAAGTTTCTGTGTGTCATGAACGTGGGCTCCATTTTCCTCTCCTTGGCACAGCAGAAGCTGTAAAGGTATCTGAGTTCACTCAGAAATATGCCAGACCCCCATTTTGATGGTATGGGTGTAACTGAGTTTTGGAAAAGCTGTTCATTTCCCAGATCAGGCATGGCAGACTCCAGCCCACTCTGGATCTGCTTAATGCCCTCTCTTCTGAGTGAGAACCTTCCCAGAGTTCCATTACTGGGGCACAAATTAAGATTTTTACGAAGATAGCATGGATATCTTCACTTAAGGTTTTCCCCAATTTGAGACAATAACTTCAGCAGCTGCAAAGCTCTCTTCCGCATTCCTGTCCAGGGTCCCTGCTAGCCTTGTGGCCCAAAGTTCTCACTCTCTTTTAAAATATACTTGGTAAGTTTGGATTGAAAATCACAGCTCAAGTTGAAAACAAATCACTATTCAGCAAAAGGCAGAAGAACTATAATTGAACATCCCTGTACACTTGTGCTTGCCATTTTTCATCTGCATAACATGGAAAATATTTTCTTTCTTTTTAAAAATCCCATTTTATAGTGGATATGGTATTGCAGTATTGATCAGTGTAAGTAATACCAGATGAAATTGTTAAAAGAACATTAATAACAGAAATGGATGCCACAAAAATGAAAAATGCAAAATATACATATCTGGAAAAGCAGTTTAACATCAGAGAATTGAACCAATCAATGATTTCCATCTTTTAACACAGGGTGTGCTCTACATAAAGATATGCAAAATGCTTTTGAGTAAAATGTAGCCTAGGGAGAAAGCAAAAGCCTTTTAGTGATGTCTTTAATAGCAACTCATATCCAGAGAAGTGAACATTACCATACAGCAACATAAAAGAAACTGAATTCAGAAGGCATTATCAGTACAAATAGGTATATACTTTAGGGATGAATGAAACTGCGTAATTTTTTTTTTTTTAAGACACATATATGTCAAACTACACTGTAACACAATTTTCAGGTTGCATTTTTGATATTCTGCATTTTCTGTCTCCAGTTCATTTCCAATTTGTAGCCTTAGGTTCACAAGAATTTGTAGATGGATTACAGCCGTGCAAACACTGTGTCCTTTCACTGGGGAAAATGCTTGGTGTATGGAGAGCTCCCTTGGGAAATGATAACTATATTTTTAACAGTTCTGATATACTTCCAGAGGCATTTGCGCTGGTCACTCTGGGGTAGCAACAAGGGCTTCTGTCCCGTCCACTGTGTCAGCTGGAGTTCTGGTCTAATCATACATTCTTAGGTACTTTAATGTTGAAAACAGTCTGACACACATGATTGTTGGACTAATAACTTAAATATTTGTTGGTACGTTTACCCTGCCTGGACACTGAGAACAGTTCTTTCTAGACTTGTACAGGCTGTCATATCAAAACTGCTTTCAAATCCAAATTAGAAAAACCCCTGCCTTCTCTAACCAGATTGTTTCTTCCTCTCCCCTGTCCCAGGCAAACTTGTGTATGTTTACTTGATCACTACACCAAAAGATGATGCAGGAAATGGTCTGGTCTGAGAACCTTTCTGGTTTTTGAGCACTTTTTTCTATTATCACAGGTCAATACCAAAATCTGAACAAGCCAATAGATTGTACTGAATAAATTGTGACTAGGAGTGGGTGTCTGGCATCAGGTCTGTGGGAGCTGCACCTTGGCCGGAGCTGCACCTTGGCCAGGGCTGCCCAGGGTGAATCAGTGTAACTGGCCACTCCCTTAGACACTGACACTTCTTTTAAGAGCATGATGTGACTTCAGCATATTAATAACCAGCCTAATACTCTGGCAATGATACTCTCATTTGAGCTGAAGACAGATGGATAAGGTGCGTTGCCAAAAAATTTATTTGTCTTTTACAAAAATTTCCTGCGACCTTTAACACAAATTTCTAGTCTCTGTTGGCTTTTTGTTGCAACCAATGAATTTTTAAATTACGTTTTCTTACGAGGAAAGTCAAAACCCCATTTTTCTGTCTCACTTGTATAGGCTAACTCACAGAAAATTAGAGATCTATCACCAGATGAAGGAAATGTTTCTTTTGATGGTAAGAATAATCTTCTGTCAATAATAAAATTTTTAAGTAACACAGAGATGGATAACTGTCATGATGGTGCTTTATTTATTTCTCTGTTTTTTAATTGAATAGAATTTATTGAAATTAAAATTATTTTCCTTTTAATAAAGACCTTTTTAGGCATGGTTGTCAATTTTGAAGTGTTTGCACTTCTTTACTATTTACAGATCTTTATTTTCAATTTTGTGTTTTCTCAGCTCTTTTCCTAACTCTCAACTGAGGCCAGCAGTGTCCACAAAAAAACCCAAACAAACAAAAACAAGAAACAAACAAACCTCCCCCCCATACTTTCTTTTTCATAGCAATAATTTCTAGTAAAAACATACGGGCACGCAGCTGTCAAATAATAGAATGTGTCTCTAAAGATGAAACTAACCCTGAAAAAATGAACAAGATTATCAGTCATAACTATTATAGAAAAAAATGAAACTAAAAGCGAATTAAGCCTGAAATATAGAATTAAACTTCTCTGTCTTGTGTTTTTATATGTTGAGAATATGCATTGCTAAAGACTGGAAAGTCCCCCCCCAGAATAATCTTTCACTGTGTCCATTGAAGAATATACTGCTTTGCCAGACAATATTAAATGTGCATTCTTTTCCAATTATTGAAGATAAATATTAGTGATAAGACTTGGACTGGCAAAAATAATTGCAATAAAAAAACAGTGCTTGAGAGATATTTTCATATCTTCTAAAGGATTCTGAAACTGATATTAATCCCATTGCCTGTGGAAGCACATTGTCATTACTTGTACGTCCATTATCTTTGCTTTTAATTTACATCTCTAGGAAAGTGATCTTTTGCTTTCAAAGTCTATGATTAGACTTTTCTTCTTTCATGTCTAGACAATGTCCTTGCCATTCCCCTTGATTTTTTTTCCAATATGCAATTGTATTGTGATACCAGCAATCTTATTTTTTTCAGTTCATATATTCCATTATAAAGTAAGTTCTGTGTAAACATTTTAGCATTCATAAAAACTGCTAGTCAGCAAAGCAAAAGAGTGGAGGTTTGTCCATTCACTAAAAATAGACATGGAGATTTTTCAAAAATTCTCATTCTATTCATGAATACCACAATAACTGTAAGTTAGACCCAATGCAAATACTTAAATATCAGGCACAGCAACCACAGTGCACAGTTCCAGAATGAAATTTGAGAGAGGTTTTCCATGAAAATATGAAAAATGTCAATCTCTTCATATTCTGGAGACAGCAATAGCATACTTCACAATCTCACTTTTTTTCCTTGTTTGGAATGTCCAAATGCCAGTGTCACCTAAAGAAGGATCCTTCATAAAGCTATAGATAAAATTGCTCAGAATGGAAGGGATTTTGATGCAGAAATGGTCCTCTACATGAAGGCAGAGAAAACTCCACAACCAAAAGATTTGGTTCTAATTTCATGGCTCAAACTAACCCAAACGTTTTCAGATCTATTTGTGTAGATGGTCCTCTTTTGCGTCCAGTCCTTACAGCAGCAACATGGAAAAAAAATCACCAATGCATTGTCTTGGGTTTTTTGTTTTGTTTTAGAGAGTTTTTCTTCTGGAAGTCTTATTCATGGACCATGTAAAGACAGCACAAATTAGTTAGGAAAAGCTACTTGGAGAGATCTGCACCTTGTGCTCAGGGGAACAGATTGTGATGCTTGTGAGAGTGCCACTTGCAGGAGCTCACCTGAGCCCTCAGCTCACCTCCCAGGGCTTTGCCTTCTGCACTCATGAGCTTTAGCACTGGGAGGGAATTCCACTGTGCCTAAGCACAAAAGTTGTTCACTAGACCACACCACAGAGCTCTCAAAAAACTTCTGTTTAGCCTTAGACCCTGGCATTTAAGCTGCTTGCTGTTTATTCAGTTTTCAGGGAAGCCTGCAGAGAGACAGGAACAGCTCTGAGGGGCTGAGAGGTGCCTGTCACTGAGGAGACACGCAGTGCTCTGCACTTGCGCTTCCAAGGGACTCATGGCTTCACGCCACATATGTTGTGTTTCTGTAGCCCTGTAAAAGAGGTGACAAAATCAAGTATAAACAAGGCCAGATCCTGTCTGCCAGGATGAAATGGAGACCTCTAGTCACCTGGGGATGTTAAGTTACTTAAGGATGTTGCTATGTGAAAGCTTATGGCATTACTTATAACAGAAAGGGGTACTATCTTCAGCAGTCCTAGCCAAGAGAAAGCGTTTTGCAGGGAGACAGGGATGAGAATGCTTATACTCTAGAAGATGGAGAATCTTGAGCAGGAAGCGGAAAAGCCCACTCAAAATTGCTTTTACTGTTCAGGAAGGTGAAACGTTTGAATTTAGGCCTTTTCACATCTGTGTGGCTGTGTTATCCTGTAAGATACCAGATCTGTATCTGGTATCTGATCATTGTCCATTTCCTTTATACCAAAGATAGAAGACCCTCTCAGGATTCATGTCCAGAGCCAGGCTGTGAGCTTTGAATAGTGAGGAAAACATTCTCAGCCAGCAGTTGGATACTCAGCTCCTTGGACAGGGCAATTTTAGGTCCAAACAACCCTATTATCACTTCCAACTGCTTACAATTCATACAGCCTTCAGCTTGTTTAGATGATTTCTCCAAATTCTGTCTCTACAGCTTTGTGTCCCAATGCAATGGATAAGGCCTGTGTCTCTGATTTCCAGAGAAGAAGGGATTGCAATGCTGAACATGGTGTTGCCCATAGTGTTTTTATGGATTATGGCTTCCTAACCATGAAGTAGTAGCACTTTCAGCCTGGTCCCTACACTGGCCTGTGGTCCACCCACGTACATCCTTGCCAACAAAGTGCTACAGCTTCAGACTCTGTGTACGTCCTGTAAAATTAAAAATGCACCTGTCTCTGTGGGGAAAGAGGCTGATGTGGATAGTTTTGCAGTTCTTACAGATGAAGTAAAGAGATGGAATCTTTTTCTACACTGTAAGTTTTCCTAACATGAAGAGTCATCAGTAGAAAGATAACTGGTTCTGGTCTTCAAGACTTTTAATTCTTTGGATTGCAGATTGAGACTGAAAAAATTTTTCGTTAAATAGATGCCTGATCCAGTTCAAATTAACTAGAGAACTAGATTTTAATCTCAGAAGCAGCTGGGGTGATTGATTCTTCAATATGGGCATTTACCTCTTGAGAATTTGATGGATACCAAATTCAGTTCATATAGGGCTGGTTACACATCCTGCTGTACTTGAGCTTTGCCTAATATGGAGGAAAGAAAAACCCTAGTTTTGAAAAGCTTTACATTCTATCATCAGTAATTCCAACCTTCTAATATATTTTCATTTTGATTTAATAGAAGTTGAATATAAGTTTTATGTTTCAGCAAAACAATTTCAATATGCATAAAGATTATAATATAAATCCTATTTCCTTCACTTTTCTGCTTTAAAAATTCAATGATAACTAAGTAATTTTTTCAGAAGATTAGGATGATGTCCTTTCTTTAGGGGCCTGTGTTGGCTTCAGGTAAAATGCTTGACAGTACCTCACCATTATTTCTCACTAAATATACTTTCCATATTATTATTCCTGAACTTTATTTCTATTCAGACATACATATAACTCCTTGGCATTAACAGAAGTTCTGCAAGCATGGTAAGGATATAAATAATATTTCTGTACTTCTATTTTTAGATGAATTTTTTTCAGATTTTCTCAGTAACAATGAAATAGTAAAGAATTCTCTGTATATATTATTATTTGTGTTTTGCATTTAATGAGTTTGTTAGAGTTCAACTGAAAAGGTTAGTAGACTGCCATGTAACCATTAATAGAATTTGCATTACATATGTACAGTTAATTTTTAAAATTATTACAAAATATTTTCCTCTATTGTTAAGCAACTCACCAACCTTTTTTCACGGAAGGTTCCACTTCGCCTAAACCAAGAGAAAAAAACAGATTTCAGAGAAAAGATTTAAAAAACAAAAGCAAACCAAAACAAAACAAACATACAAAAAAACAAACAAAAACCCCAACAAAAAAAACAACAAAAAAACCCCAAAAAACAAAAAAAAACCACCAACAAAACCCACATCTGAAAAACCCCCCGAAACAACAAAAACCAAAATAAAAAAACCAAACCAAACCAAAACAACAACAAAAAACCCACAAAAACAAAACAAAAAAAGTCATATTTTTCGTGTCAGATAATTTTTTTTTTAAAAAAAGTAATTTTCTTCTTTATATGCTAAATGAAAAACATCTATTCTGAGATTTTGGATTTTTCATAAAAAATCTATCTTGCCATAGAGTTTTGGGTAGATAAATTCAAGGTGCAGTAGTAACTAAGGAAATACCCAAATCTCTATTTGTGCTTTTGAATATTAACTTGTGAATACAATTCTTTATTTTATGGATGTTTCCACATTTTGAGGAAAGGCTCACTGGCTCTTTTAAAATTCCAAATAAAGTATATATAAAGTTTAGCAAGACTGTAAATCTAGCAATGCTTCCAGTGAGACCCAAGGCAAAAATAGTTTCAGTGTAACTATAAGCACTTGATTGCTGCAATATGTTATTGCACCTCCCTGTAGGACACAGAATTTGAAGGAGTGATCCTGAATGACTGGCTAGGGTGCTGCCTCAGCTGCACTGACTACAGCACAGGGTGGGCAGGGTGCTCAAAGCATTTAGTTTTTATGTTATAGTGCAGTAAGATACCTTACTGCCTATTCACACTCCTGGTTGATGATGAAATTCCACTTGTACAAAACACTGCAAGAGCTAAGGTTTCCAATTCTAGTGAACATCAGATCTCAAATTTTTGTCTGTCAGGTGTTTTATGACTTTTCTACTGCCATTAACACTCAGACACTCGAGTGTTTGAAATTTTGCACGTGCTTTGGGAACTATGAAATGATAAAAATGCACACTGATCACATTTTGCCAAGCTCTCTATTTTTTTTTCTGTTTGTCAGCCTTAAGAGAGACTGGCTTTCTGCTAGTTATAAATAATATCTCAGAATAAGATGCCCAATTCATAGACCTGCAAGTAGCAGCCTATCTATTCGCATTCATATACGGCGCTAATATAAAAAGCTCATGCACATATTTAAAAGGTAAACACTTGGTATTATCTCAGGTTTCTGAACAAACAGGTAGAAGTCAGTCTCAGTACACGTCGCTTTTTAATTATATTCTGGTGTAGCCAAATGGAATATAAAATAAACTACCATGAAATGAAGATGTCACTCCTACACGTATCGCTTGTCAGAATGACCAATATGATGTGACACGATGATCCACTACTGACTGTGAGCAGTCTCTGCTTATACTGTGGAACTAGGTTTTTTTTTTTTTTTCCCACTTTGGCTTTTTGTTTTTATTAACAGAAGGAGAGTTATTTCCAAAATCAAAATACTAGTAATTTACTTTCATTAATTATGTCAGAGGAAGAATGGTGTCATAATGGTAGAACTATAATTTTTAGTAAACTGAATTATTTGCAATATGCCACCCAAAATCCCATAAGTTCAGTTGAAGTGTCATATATTTTTTTTGTTTCAATATATTGCCCCATCATCAATATGTCAAATTAAAGAAAGTTCTTAATTTCTTGATGTATCTTGTATATTTTTCACGGTTCTTTAGATTCTTGCTGATTAAAAGAAAATTGTTATTTCCATTCTCTGAAGCAATATCCTGATGCATATTTTGGTTGTGGCTTTGAAGTCGTATATAAATTAGTGCTCTTTTCTTCAATGTGTACTGATGGTAATATTTAATTCTGACAGCTTTTTGGTAATAGTACATTAAACAGGAGATGAAAGCTAACAAAGAGACCAATTTACTGATTGGAATAGCCAGTGGAAGTTTTATTAGCAACAATGTTCATTTTTCCTTTTGTTTCACCTTCTTGTCTGTGATGTTAAAAGCTGAGCAAGCCATTTTAATGCGTGTAAAACAGCAGTTAGAGCAGTTACAGAAGTCTTTACATTACAAATACCTTCATCACTATCATCATCATCACTCCATACGATGTCAGACAGTAAAGAAAAAAAGCCATAAATCCAATCAGAAGACTCTTCCAGTGTCTCATGAATGATTCTCAGTGGTTCTGTGCTGAGCTTGTGAACAGATCTTCCTGAGTGCGGAGTTTAAAACAAAAGCGATTTGAATAAAAGAACCCAAACTAAAAACTCCTTCAGTAATAAAAATTACATAATCTGCATTTTATACAGGACTAGTTATACAACCTCTCTAAGCAGAAATAAGGATTGTGAATGTTAATTTTTATTATTCAAGCATTTGAGGACAGCTCTCCTTCCTGTGGAAGACTGGTATAAACTTCATCTTACTGCACTTGCTGTACACAGAGTAAGAATAATTTGGTTTGATGCTGTAATCCAAGATCTGGCTCTCCTTTGATGCTTAGTTGGGAAAATTTAAGTGTAGATATCACTCTAATGTTCTTCATTTTAGATAATCTCTTCATTTCAGCCCAGTTTTTATTCTAACTCAGATTGCCTGCCTCTTGATGCCCATCTAGAATTCAGTACCACTCATGTCATATCTCCCTGCTGAGCTCCTACCTTCACACAAGTCCTGGCTGAAGAAATTGCTGAGCCTCGGATTAACTACACACACAGGTCACGTCATTATCATGGACCACACATACAGAATAAGAAGAAGAAAGCTGTGCATACTCAAGCCAAAATTAACCTGAGTTCAGAATAAACAGGGATGCAAATCCAGACAGTGGCACAGAGACAGTATGTGCTTTCAAACACACACTCCTGTGATTACGGTTTTTCTATCACAACTTTTCTAGAATTTCTTTCAAGCACACTTGTGCACATGTGCATACTCAGCTTGTTCTGATCTTACTACCTCTGTAGGCAAGCAAGCTGGGAAACAAGGAAGGTGTGCAGTTTCATGTCCTTCAACCTTTCTGGAACCTCTGATGGAAGTGAGATTTCTGCTTCCCACTGTATCCATCCCAAGGCAGTGCAGTCATCAGTGGGTAGTGCTGGTATTCCCTTAAAGACTTTTCCAGCTTGGATTTCACCAGATTTCTCTTTACCTGACTACTTCAGAGGAAGTTTCCAGCCTCTGACAGGCCTTTTCTTCTGACTGTTCTGTACAGCAATTTTTAATTTTCTTTAACTTTGTACCAAACATTGCTTAGGAAGAGGGACAGCCCTCATTTAGTCTATGTTACTGCCCACGGTACTTGAAAATGCAGACTGAGTCCTTGTCTGGTCTTGCTAATCTTTTTCTACAAATATAAACAACTGAAGGTAGACTACAAATGTGATTTGAACTGTTGGCCTAGTCTTGCTCCTAGGAGTTTTGATAGAAATATGTACACTGAATTTAACAGTATCAAGGTGAGAACCATACCTCTGTTTCACATTGCCTTTTTGTAGGTAAATATTTTAGTAGGAAGCTAAAGACAAATCTCTTCAGAACTACTTCTGATTGCAGTGCTCTGACTCACAAGCCAAATCTTAGCATTAATCAGAAGCAGTCTCACAGGGACTTGCAGGCTAAAAATCATGCATGGTGCAGGCTTAAAAGAACTTTTTCAGTGACAGCAAATGTGTGAACAGTTATTTTCTATAACTGTTGTAGTGAAACTTAGATGTAGCTCTATTGGAAATATAAATGCATCACTAAATAGTTCATTTTATTTCTAATTAATTATTTTGAAACACAAGAGACCAGTCTGACTTTCTATTAACAAGCACCTGCTTGTTAATAATGCAGACCAAAGAAATATTGTAGTTAGTATTTTGTGAATATTTTATTATATAGGTATATGCTGCTGAACAATCAGACACATCAAATAAATTAAAGGTCTGACATGATGCAATGACATAATTGCAAGGAAATTAATTTAGAGTACTACTGTGCACACTATTTTATTCAGAAAGATTGAGTAGTAAACCAGAAAATATTTACTTTGTTTAGCATTACAATTATTTGTTTGCATTGTCTTCATGCATTGAGATACAGAGATTTAATTTTTTGAAGTGATTTGCCACAAATTTTCTTCTCAAGCATTAATCAGGGGAAGGAGTACTTGGGCTCTTCAAAATTAAATCTGTGACCTGACCCCTGAAGCCATTTGCACTTTATGCTAATCTAGAGGTGCTAAGGAGTCAAAGTGGACAAACAGAATGGATATGGCCAGAGGTGACAGCATAATCAAGATTTTGATTCACAAGCAGGGATGGTTTAACTTTGGACAGCTGCCTTGATTTTCAGTGTGGCTATCCACCCTCCTTTTACCCACTGGTTGCTTAGGGAGGGCTCAGTTGATTTTAAAGCCACAGGTTACAGCTACAGGGGCTATAGCTGTAAACTAAACAAGAACTAGTATCAATTTATTTTAATAAACTGGTCTATCAACTAGCAATTCGAGAACTGCTTCTGCTTCACAGGTAGCAGAGCTGTCCCCCCTGGGCAGGCAAGGCAAATGCTCAGAGAAGTGCAAGATCAAGAGCAGAGGAAATTATTCCAACCACCCCAAGGCAAGCCATCTTTGCTGATGAATCAGTCTTCAACATCATATCCTGGTCTTTAATTCATAACATCTTCATACCACACTATGAAAAGGGATTAGAAATTATAAGTGTCCAGAGGCAAAATTGTCCAGTCATGCCTATGCTAACAGGCCCAAACTGCAAATCCTGTTTAACATAGAAAGTTTAGAAAAAAGAGTTTGGAGCTGTGTAGAGGACATTTCATATATATTTGCAAAATGAAATTTTGTATTCAAACAGATACCGTGAGCTCACTTGAGATCTGATGCAAATGGCACAGACCTGGAAAAGCATGTCTTCATGCACAAATCTTCTGTTTAACTTGTATTTCCACTATTTTTAAACAGTAGTACTAATAATAGTGATGTCTTCTAGAATTCTTAAGAACACCACACCAAGTGAAAATTACAACTGATTAAATCCATGCTTTTAGTTCTCCCAACAACTTTGACAATACCAGGTACTTGGAGGTCCCTAGTAGAATGAAATACACTTAAAAAAAAGGAAATTAAACAAAACAATTCTGGTGTTAACAAGTACAGAGAAAGATTCCATTTACCTCACACACATGCACAAAAAAGACAACCATTTCCAGAAGATCTGAATACTCTTGCTTCAGGAGTGAAGCTGAAAGAATGCAGATTTTGATAACAAAGGTTGAGCTTGATTTTTTTTAAATTTAGAGATGTCCAGAAATTGAAAAGCATGGGGAGATTTTTTACAATCATCTTGTATTTGACAGATATTTGACTGGATTAGCAGTCTTTATCTAATTTCTCATTCCTTAGCAAATCTTAGAAGACTAGTTATTGTAAACCTTAAGCTCACAATATATTTCTTTTGCTAACATATGGAGTGTGATATGGAATTTGTAACTAATCTGAAGTTATAATTAGTATTATTATAGATTAATATAATTGATCTAAACTGTAATTAATACATCATGTATCACATAAAATCCATCACTCTTGAAGTAGAGGGGGCAGGATTTTGAATTTAAACTGTAAAGAGCCTTTATAAATACAGAATATTTCTCAGATAAATAACAGACTTGTGAAGTTTTGCCTTTTGTTTAACTTTTATATAGGGACTGAGCCAATTTTTTAGTCAGATAAAATAGTAAACAATTAATAAATTCCTGTTGAAGGAGGTGAAAAGTAAATGGTTATTGAGGAGGTTAAGTGCTGACATGAAACATACAATAAAAATTGAAGATTTTAGTGGACTCTATGCAATTACCTTTAATCACAGTTTCAGATTACCGTATTTAGTGAAACATACCTCCAGAAGGCAAGTGTCTCTCTTTCCTCTGAAATCAGTTTTAGGATTACATCAATTAATTTCTAAAGATACCCACTCCTTTCCATTGTATAGAAAAGAAGTCTGAAAAATTACTATGGACATGTCACATTATTTTCATATTACTGGGGTATGTGACAGGGCTCCTGCTAGTGATGCTGTTTCAGATTCAAATCCTTCTTGTTATTGTACACTTTGGCCGGGTACTTAGATTTACAGCTTTACATTCGTAATTAATTCCAGGTCTATACAACCATTTACCTAGATAAATAACTTACATTCCAGAACAGCACTGATTCCACAAAAAATGCTTTGCTACAACATTTTGTCAAAGGCTTTTATTAATTGGTACAGTATAAGAGATGTTTTTCAGATCAGTAAAAGTTGCTCTTTTCTTGTGCTGGCATGTTCATTGCTGTGAGAATAGGAACAGTTTTGTTTTCAGAGGAAACATCAAAATTCCAGAACCTTCTGGAAAATGCTGAAATTTGGAAGAATTAAAGCTGACAGAGGAAGAATTCCAATCAAATGGAAGGAATTTGTAAAGCACCTTTCAAAGAAATCCTATTATAGAACAACTCAATTGAATTTGATTGGAGAATATTTGTTAGCTGTTGGAGATATATGGAAGATTGGATTTTCCATACTAAAAATATGCAAATATCTTTAAAATAATTATTTAAGAAATAGTTTCAGATGTGTTGTATACATTAAATGCTTCCAAAAAAATCTCTACGTAATTTGAAGCAGCACATAAGTGCTAAGATTCTTTGTAGCTCTCCAGCTTTACTGGTACAGAAACAGTAATTTGTTTAAAACTGTGAGACCAGGGTTCTGAACAATTAATTTCTTCATTTCTGAAGTTTCTCTGCTCGCAATCTTAATTCCAAATTATTTCAAAATCAAAATTTTAACCTTAATGGTAATTAATAACTCATTCCTTGAAACCAGCCAAGGACAAAGTTTTCAAGTCCTGCAATTGGCATTAGGTATATTCCTGGTATCAAGAAGATAGAAGGTAATTTTCATAAAGTGACAAAGTATTTTTGAACAGAAAATCTTTTTTTTTTTTCTATCAGGACCGATAATGGTACTTTAAAAGTGACTTTTGGATACAATAATTGGATACAATCACATGGTATGATTTGCTGTAGCCTCTCAAGCAAATTTGGTTAATAGTCTGTTCCATTTATTCCCATGAATTGAAAAACAAAAAGTGATTAATTAATTATCTGTGCAAATCACTTCAGTCATTATTTGAGTCTTAGTAATTCTGTCAGAAATGTAGTTTCCCATCAATCTTTACTGCTTGTCAAATTCAACCTATGTTAAGGTGGCTTTTCTTTTTCTAATGAATCTCAGCAAATTAGTTAATAATTGTTGGATTTCCATCAATTACATATTTTGACTCCAGTGAATTGAATGCAATTAAGTTACAAATGATGGTAATTATCTGGTGCAAAGATTGATCTATGAGATATAAACTACTTCATTGACACTGACAAGGTACAACTGATGGAGACAGAGAATTTCTATTGTGTTTGTTATAATACAAAAGTCTAACTGTAGCTTGTGGTAATAAAACATATCCTATTTTTAGTAAGATATTCTATTATAAATATACAGACCTATATTTTAATTTGAAAGTTTATATATTTGTAAGTTTCTTTTTTTCTACTCTGTGATCTTTTGAAAAATAGCATCTAAGATACTGAACTCAATATACACAGTCTCTTATTATTAACATTCCAGTTTATCAACAGAACTGTTCTTAGGTCTTACATTTGTGTTTCATAGACTAATACTTTTATCAAGCTTATAGCACTAAGACATAAACAGGTAAAACTCTGGGTGGTACCACTGAATTATTAGTATAAAAACACTAATTTAATTTTTAATTATACTGCATATAAAACTGTCAAAGAAAGCGCAGAGTCAGCTTTCTCAGTAATTTCCAATTTAATAAGTATGTATATTGTAAATATTAAGACTACAGCCTGTAGCTGTCTCTTTCTAATATGAACCATACATAATTATATTGAGGTCAAGTTCATAGAGGAAACCTCATCTGAAATTGAGCAAAAAAGCAGTTATAACTAGAATTTACTTGCCAAAATTTAGAAAGAAATTCATAAACTCTCACAAAGTAATTGAGTAATTTCAGGTCCATTTGACACAGCCCTACATGTCAATAGGAGTTTAGTATGGCCTTAAGTGTGGTTTATATTACTTGATTTGATATCAGCTGGAAGGTTTTGATTCCATAGCTCAGATCATCATTAGGTGGTGTTTTCTGAAACACATTTTACCTAAAACAATTTGAAGCTTTATTTTTTTCTCATTTTGTGGACTAAGAACACAGATCTTCATATTAACAAGCTGCTTATAATTGCACAACAGCATTTTTAAAGGGTGTTTAAAGTGTAAAATTAGTACCTCAGCTTGACGCCATTTCCTGGGACTCTCCTGGCTGGGGGCATCTCTTAGCTGTCAGATCTATTCCAAGCATGATGTCAAAATGAGGAATAGGCTGCTGCAAGCCCCAGCCAGGCAGAGTTGGAGTTAGCTGAGAAGCAGTGCTGCCATGTCCTGGCCTCTGCTCGTGCCCATGCTTTGTTATCATCCACACACATGTTCAGAACACTGCAGGCAGAAGGTCTTTACCAGGTGGGAAACAGGGATCATCACAATGTTGTGAATAGGTGGCTATACCTGATGGCAACAGGATGAACCCCAGAAAGGTCAATAAAAAAAAATGAAGAAACACCATTAGCAATAATGAATGCGCTCAGCTGTCTCTTGGCTAAAGGAAGCATTTAAGGAGCAAAGTGAGGAGTTGTTTAATCTCTGTGGGGCTGCTGTTATGTGGCAGAAATTTGAGCTCATTATAAAGAGAAACAATATGCTGTAGGTGTGAGATTATACAGTGTGAATCACAGCAAGGTAAAAATGGGGTCAAACAAAGCACAGTGTTTTCACAAGTCACAAACAACTTCTATTGCTGAAAACAATATATTATATATAGGTGATTCTAGTTGAGTTACTTCAGTTTCTTCAACAGTAAATAACCAAAGAATTGCATCACTGCAATTGTTACGGAAATAAATTACTGGTTTAATTTGTTTAAAATTAGAAATTTCACAGATAGCATTATGCACTGGAAATTTGCTTTGTGTTTTGTGTCCCATGAAGTATTTTAAAGAATTAATTCTCCTCTTAGATCCTTCCCTATACATTAAGACAGTTTCTGGAATCTCATATTTTCAACTACATAACCTTGCAAAGTTCAATCTATCAAAATTTACCGTCTTTTATACACTGGATCTTTTGGGATGAAAGCAGCACTTACAATAGTGCAATAGTTCATAGACTGCCATTCTTTTCAGTATAAACTCATTTTCTAGCGGTTTATAACTCAGCTATGAAATCTGCTGCAGGCTGAAACATGAGAAAACAGATGTCATCTGAAAAGCCCTTCTTTAACCTGGAATTGGGCTTAAATCCCTTTAATGGATTTTATCATGGGAGAGAGAAAAAATGCTTTGTAGGTTTTAGGTACATTAATTGACGTCTCATATAATTAAATTAAGAACTTCATTAAGAACTTTGAAATAGATAAGTTGTTCACTCATGCTTTGAATTGACATTTATAAATAAGCAAAAAATGAATTTCAGAAGACTATAGCAGAGTTTTGATAAATTCCAGAATAGGAGATTTGTCCAGGGCTTTGCATGCTTGAAAAAGAGAAAAAAATTATTTGTTCCATTAAGTTTGCTGGTAGTTTAAATTAATCCAGAAGTTCATTATTTTTCCTGTCTGAATGCAAATGTATTTTCAGTTTAACACTGGTGGATATATAGTCATAAAACACAAGAGCAAAAATAGGTGTACTCTTCTTTATTGTAACTCTTAAAACCTTCCAGAGAACCTTAGCATGATGGGGTGACTACAGTGAGATGATGTTGCAGGGGGGAAAAGAATGTGTATATTCCTTATAATTATTATACACTCCCCAAGGCCAGACAAAATCTATCTGTGACTGAGAGACAGTAATAAAAATGACCACAAGTTCAGGCAGGGAAATGGTGACTTCAGACTGTGTTATTCAGAAGCTACTATGGGAAACCCCACAACATTTGGCCAGATGTTTTGCATTAACTCAAAAAGATTAAAATAAATATAATTAAAGAAAGCATGTGACTGAATGGGAGGTCCATGCACTGTTAACTCCCCATTCCTAAAGGCATTACCTCCACAAAGATCTGCCTTCGCTACAGGTGTCTAAAAAGCCTCTTTATGTGAGCAAAACAAATTAGACCCAACTAAAAGTGTACTCACTGGGGTTTTTTTAACTTATGAAAACAACATGGCAAGCTCATTCTGCTAAATGTGTCTATGTGTATTTTCTATATTTTCACCTATATTATTCTATAGGTAATTTTGGGCTTCATAGATTTGGTGAGGCTTCATTAGGTTTGATTTAGTTTGGCCTTTAGGTGACTGGCTAAATCACTGTCAATTTACTCTGAATATTGAACACGCTAGATCTGAAATTAGGGGGATGTTAATTAGCTGTAATTGGTCACAGAGATGGCAGGGAATTTTGAACGCTCTATTAGCCCATTAGCAAATATGGATTCCTGGGCCATCAATTTTAAGGACTAAAATAATCTTAAATTACTGAGTTGCATTTACCAATTAAAACGTATAATCCAGTTATGTGTACAAGGAATGCTTGAAATACATTCATGAATTATGAAGCCAGTTAAAAAGGCGTGTTTTCTAACACAAAGGATGGAAGCAATTAGCTGTTGCAAAGAACATGTAAAACCAAAATTATTTTTCTTCATTTTTGAAAATATTGAAAATATGTGAGATCCTTCAATGTGATATGCTACTTATTCTGTATTCATACACACTGTGTACTGCATAAGATTTTTAGTTTCCTCTCTCAAGCTTTTGTAATGCATGTCACCTTCATACCACGTTAGAAATATTTCAGTCATGTTCATAGTTGTACAATACAGCATGATAGGAATGCAAGCTTTCATTTGATTCCTCAAAGGAATGAGCATAATGCACTAAAGCACAACACTTGCAAAATTTAATTTCCTTCTTCTGGGTTGATAGAACAGGGGTGAAAATTTCAGTACAGATCTAATTTTTGTCTCATACTTCCCTCAAAGCCCACTGCTAAAGGTAAAGTTGATTTGCAGTTTCTTTCCCTGTCCTGAACAAACTGACACATTCCACCCAGGAAGCAAAGCTTTACACATGTAACCTGTGATATGGGCCCCCCCCTTTTATGATATATCATCATCAGCACCTCCTGAATAATACAGAGTGCTACAGAATTTACAGCCATCATCTTCTGGATGTGTAAATTATGCAAAACTGTATCTTAAATCCTTCTGTGAGCATAGCTTGAATTCATGTAATCTAACTTCACTTACCTAAACCCTAAGTGTTAACCTCCCTCAGTTCTATAAGCTACTTTTCAACTGCTGAATAAAGAGCATTTGAAGAAAAAAGGTAATTTAGCACATCTACTTTAGGATGAAACTAAACATCTCTCTTTCATATTGTTCCAGGACAAATTTAATCTTATACAAATTGTCAAAATTTCACACACTTCATAGTTTACTCCTAAAAGAGCATGAAACCATGGCAATCAACAGACAAAACCTAAGGGTTGGCACTCTAATCACAGTGGGTGGTGTGAAGTTCATACTGATAAATTAGAAGAATATATAAGCGCTAAATACATATACTGATAATTTATGTCTTTTGGAATTATTTGCCTTGCAGATAATGAGAGTAAAAATGTTAATCATTGAAGGAAAAGAATTCTCAGGTTCGAGTTTAAAGTACCTCCTACTCCGCTCATGTGTAGTGTTTTTATGAGTTCCATGAATCTCTGTGTACTCTTGGCACCTCATAATCGAGGGCATTGCACTTCCTGTATTTCCCAGAGGTGCTCTCTTCTGCACTCACTCCTGTGTGGTGCAGTCACTGCTACAGTTCTGCTATGGAGATGGTCACAGAAATGCAGTGGAAGTCCCTGTGGGAGTCTATAGATCAGAATCCTCTTTCTCAACTTTGTAACCTGCCCTTCAAAAATCTACAGGCTACTCCTCGATCACCCTCCTGTCTCCTTCAGGCTGAGTTCAGCTTTCTCAGCCTGCCTCATTCATATGCTGTGCATACGTTCTGAACTTGAACTTCATGGAACTTCAGGTAGAGAAATGGGAAAGAAATTGAATGCACTGGCTTATGAAAGGCAAGTGTTCTTTGAGGAAAAATACACTTAATTTTCTGTGGTTTATGAACTTAAAAAGCACGCAGCTGAATATATTTCTTTGGCATCTTCCATTTGCATTTGAAAACTAGGAGATTAATTTTAATCATGCTTGCAAAACTAAATTTACAGCCCTGAATATAACTATTTGCTCTTTTTATGTAGGTCTGTTTTTTCAAAGAACAATATCAAACTCAAGACAAAAAGATTACTGGGTTTTAGATTTAAGGAGTCCCTTAGAAATATGTTCCGAATTCTACTTTCTTTATGAAAAGGAGGCATTACTTCTACTGCAGGCAAAGTGTCCAAAAGTGACAATCATTCTCGTATCAATAAAGCCAGCTACATGATTCTGTGTCAAATCTTCAGCTATTTCCATGGAATTTTGACAAATCACTGGGTTTAACTAAAAAAAATCAGTAAGAAATCAGGAGTGGAAACCTAAGGTAATGATAACAGCTATGCAACTATTCTTATATACATGTAAATACAAAAAACAGTCTAATAAATGCTGGTCTAAAGAAGTATAGCAGTTCCTTCTCTTAATGATTGACCATCAAGACCTGATTTGAATGCTGGCTTAATTAACAACTTACAAACAGAAATATTGCTGGGAAGGAAAAGAAACAAACTCATAAACTCAAAATACGAAAGTTTCATCTCTCAGCGACCTTCAAAAAATAAAAACTCACCCCGAAGATGAAATTTTACACTGCTTTATTTCTACATCTCAGTCCGAAAATGTCAGTTTCCATTGTCTCACGCTTGTGAGATTTAAGTTCATTTAACCAATACAATGTGAACAGAATTCCATCTGCTTAGAAAGTTTCCTTTGGGTTCTGGTACAAATACAGATTCCTATTGCTTAGCATTACCCTGACTTGTTTATTGAGCATGTGTGACCTGACAGCCTGTGCAGAAATTTCTGAGTTTAAGAGTTTAGTCTGAGTTATTCCCTAGTTCTTTACTGGTCATTGAAAACATATTAAGAACTTGATTAACTGATTGATAGATTGATTAATATTTAATATGGAAAACTAAAGGTGAGTACGACAGTTTTCTTTCTTGGTTTGTCCATCTGTTGTAGCATCAAGTGTTTGGTGTCCAAACTAAAATCTGATGCTTACTTTGGAAGGATCTCTCAAAAATAACTTTATGCTTTCCTGGTACTCCAGAGATGTCCTTCTGAAAACAATGACAGATGTGAAAAAAATCTAGGAAAGCTTTGTGGTACATTTTCTCCATATTTCAAGCTCTGTGACATCTATTGATCCAAGATTTGTTGGTTTCTTTCTAGATCTATATGTGTTTCAAAAGCTTTCTAAGTAAATCTTGAAGTCAATATTGATATATAGCAGGACAAAAAAAATCTATGAATTTATCTGTAAACTAATAAAGTCCAGGAAATTTATTCCAAAACATCAACTCAATTTCTTTTGAATTAAAAGGCTGAAATCCGAATTTTAATTCCTAGTTAATTATTGTACCAGATGCAATAACTTTAGAGCTGGAGTTCTCATTTAAGGAAGACAAGGACTCCAATCATTTGTTTTCTAGTTCACATACATGTTTCCAATTGTTAATAGCTTTTAGCCTCACTAAGGTTTTATTACTGAAGGCTTGCTGAATACTACATGCCCTTTACAAACATAGGTAGTTAATTTATTTTTCATTATATATAATTTCCAGATAAAACACACAAATATTATATTTCTTTCTATTTGCCTCTTTTTTTTTTCTGTTCCTCAATTAGAATCAGAGTCCTTGTACCACCCCATTCATTTTCATCTTTGTCCACAGTTTAAGTACCCTGAAGCTTGCTCTTGTTCATTTACCTTACCAAATCTTAAAACTAGGCTAGAGCTATTGCCATATTGAAGACAAGGGTGTGTCTTAGCTAATATTAAGAATCTGGACCTCTGTATTTATGGTTTTTGAAGATCAGTTTTATGGTTAGCATGTTCTACATTTTTCTGATCATTGAACTGTGTAAGCAGATATCAGAATACACAAGGCAACAATTAAAGGCTTTATATTTCTGAAAATATTGATACTAATTTCATTTTTCAATAAAAGATTTATATAGAAATTGGAAAACAGAAATCTGACCTCACATGCTCATATACTTTTTATGTTACTGTCAACATTTTCATTTTCCAGGATAAGAATGGGCTACAAAATGGAGAGACCTAAATTATAAAGGTGTATGAAGTGTAAACTAATGTGTTCTGCCATTTCTTGCAATATCTTCTCTTTTGTTAAGCTCAGCAGAGACACTGTGCTGTCCTCAAGGAGGTGAGACACAGGCATATTTATGCAATAGACACTGCTTAATAAATTTTTAAATTTGAATATAGAAGGTGTCAAACAGAATATGCTGAGTTTTACCTGCTAAGGTTTTGTAGTCCACCAAGTCAAACATTACAATAGCTACTGCTGACCAGGTAACAATCAGAGCAACAACAAGAAGCCATGCTGCTGGTGAGCTGAATGTTGTCACGAGGTCTTCTGTCACTGACTTCTTTCCCACTTTCATGGATGATGAAGGAACGGATCCGTTCTTGCCATTGATTATCGTCGTGGTTGTAGACATGTGTCCTGCGCAAACAGGCAATACAGAGGAAAACAATGTAACAATGTGGAGCCTTAAAGCCAAGAATATGAATGCTGCTTTGAAATTGTTTTGTTGTCAGAATGTTTAAAAGAAATATAAATGTCGTATTATAAAAATTAAGTTCTTGGACTTTCTGGAAGAAATAGTCACAACCAGCCTTTTTTATTATAATATGACATTTTTTAGTCTGCCACAAAATAGCTACTGGCCTAGGAGAGTGATTGATGAAAGCATAAAATATTATTACCCTCCAAAGGATTGTCTTGTTACGGGCTGTAGGTGAGATTCTCAGGTGATATGATAAAGTGAACTTCCTTTGACTTTAATGGAGATAATGCATCTATGCCACGTAAGGTTTGGCTGGAATTCTGCTGTGAAGGACATGTATCAGTAGCAATAGAAATAGATACTTAATTTAATATAACATTTAATATAACAGAAACACTAATGATTTCCATGTCCCAGATCCTTAAAAGTAGTGAATAAGATTGTAGCTGATTTAAAATTCCTTTGTTTGTGGAATTTTTCACTTAATGAAATAATCTCCTAAGAAACAAAAGTTACAATGCCAAAGCAGACTTGGTTCCAGAAAACATAGGTTTGGTAATAAAAAGATGTTAGGAGTTTGAATGCTACTTAGCTAAGTGACCAGCTGGCATGCATTAATGATGTAATGGACAGTAATAGTAGTGACTTAACTGACTTCTTCCTGAGGTATTAAAAATACTAATTCTGGACACAAATGCTAATTTTGGACACAAACCAAAACTCTGGTAACAGAAACCTAACCATATGTTAAAGTTCTCAGCTTAGTCTGCTTCTTAAAATACATTTTGATAACCTAAACAATCTAAGGAGGTACTTTTTTCCTGTTATATACAATAAAAATAGTTAAAGTATTCCTTACACCGAAGTCCAAAGTAGTAGAAGACCATGGTATCTCCACTTAGTTTGCAATATCTTCTTGTATGCTACAGTTAAAATCTTCAAAGACATATTGCACATGTTCTTGGTCTGGTTGTGGACACCAGCTTTCATAAATTAATTTCAGGGACTCTTGCCCACACAGACATCTAAAATTTCAAGGAATCAGGTGACACCTGGTTTGTGCAGCTCTTTGCTTTATGTTTGTCTTCTGTCACAGTTGATATAACCTATAAAACTGATATTTTCTGTGTGACAGAGTTGCTCTATATGAAGGTAAGCAAAATCAGTTTCATTTTTTGACATAGAAAATGACAATAGGCACTGAGAAACTCTTGCTGGAGCTAAGATACAGGCTACTGAAGACTTTCCAACATTTACCATCACAACCTGTATTTGGACTCGCTTTGAGAATCACAACATTTATATTAAAGAAATAAATGAGGTATAAAATCATAACATACATACACATACATACATACATACATACATACATACATACATACATACATACATACGTACATATATTTTTCCTTCCTATTTTACCCAAAAAAATCTTCGAATCCTTATGCTGATGAATACTGGTTTTGTTCCTTCCCTATAGAATGCTAAAACAACATCCTAAAGTGATACTGAAATGCCCCTTTATGTATCTGACAAAAACATGTAAAATTGGGAAGGACAATTTTTGTGGAAGAGGTTTCCTAACTCTTAATCGGTCATACCTGTTGAGTTTTCAAATTGCACTGCACTGCTAAACAGCAGAGTTGTAAAAGCAGAACAAGATTGGCATATTACATGCCTTTTGTTACTTATTTGAAATTTATTCGTATTTATAAAATATTATTCTGCTTAAAAACAATGTCTATCTCCTAGGATAGAATGCATACAATTAAAAAAAATATTATAAAACCATCACTGCTTCCATTTCTCCAAACAAAAATTCTAGATCAAACAATTCACAGCAGGAGGAAAAATCTGCTAAGTGACAACAGTAAAAATCAGCTTCCTAAGTCAAATTCAAAATCCATAGCATTTTGTTATCCTGCTGTATACAAGACACAAGTAATTTGTGCATGTAACAGGTCATAAATGACACATTATGCATTTTTTCCCCTTGGGGATATCAGTCAGAGTTTATGATGTGTAAGAGAGAATAGAAAGGTACTGTCTCATCTTGACAAATCTGATTAGCATCACAGCATGTCTTCAAGGACATCCTAGTGGCAGATATTTGCAGTTATATTATGAACAATTAAAACTCTATGTGTGAATACAGATATAGACTTATATTTGCCAGTCAAGGATCATTCCTCTAGGTCTGCTGCTATGTAAAAATAGTTCCTTACTACTTAGCACCTAACTTTTCAAACTCAGACCACTATGTGTCTTCTTTGGTGAAGAAAATAGTAACTGATCATTTATCAATCAGAGCAATGCTGCAGAGACAGAGCTCAAGTATGCTGGAAGGTTATCTGTGGCAAGCTTTTGGCTGTTGATGTAGCCAAGTCAGATTTCCCCTTAAAAACCCAGGATGTTATACAATAAAATGGCTGTCATTGCATTCATTGAAATGCAAGTAAACAGCTATTGATTTAAGATTAAATGGAAGTCAAGCTAGAAAGATACTGTTATACTGCTGGAAGTTCCTGATACAGGGGCTCGCAGTGTGATTCTGGGGCCTAAGAAGGATGTCCAACGTTTTAGATGTTTTACGTTATCAAAGACATCCTCACAGGACTGGCAAGCAAAATCTGCAGGAAGCAACTTTGGAACTGCCTAAAAAAACCCAGACAGGATGTCCTAAAACAAACATAAATTAGATTTTTATGTCCCTAGATACCTATATAAACAAAATTGACTGGAGGATTTTATCTGATGACTCCTGAGAAAGATGTAGTTTGCTGCTGTGTAATCTCATGTAGGGTGGATACTATATTGATACCATCATAATTTCATGACTCTGAAATGAAGAGGCAATAACATTGAGATGGTCTCTCTCTCTCTCCCCAAACATTCTCTTGTTGTAGTACCCAAGGTGTTAACCTTATGCTTTTCTCTGCCTGTTTCTTGCTTTTGGTGTCTAGCTGCTCTGTTCAGTTTATCCACCTCATACCAGTGCTAACTTTCTCTACAAACCTTCAGTGATGATATTTCCAGAGTTAGACAACAGAGAAAAAGGGTATGTGTATACAATGTCTCCATCAGTTCAGCCAGCAGTGATTCTCTTTTTTCTCAGACAAGTGCCAAAGTTAGGCAGAACTCCTGCCCAAGAATTCAGTGGGGCTTCAGATGCCAGTGGGGACTGAGAAAAGACAGGCATTTTTGTTGCTCTGAAATCACGTGATGGAGCCTATTGAGTTTTACATTTACAATTAGCAGAGGTCATTCACCAGCAGGTAAAAATCTGATTGCTGAACATCTATAGGTATCTATCCTTGCAGCCCATATAATAAACATTTTCTCTCTCAAGACCAATTTCTGGGTTACAGCCAGCCTGAATCCAAGTCAGTTTACTTTCGATGAACACTGCAGTGGATCAGGAGATTCATGAGCAGATCAGTTGTCCCTGCTTTGGGAGAGGCAACATCCATCACAGGAGTGGAGGGTGCAGCTGAAGGCTGCTACAATTTCAGCCATCCAATTTTAATCCACTGCCACATGTCTGCTAGAGCCTCTTGGCACTTTGGGTTGTGATTGCTATTGATTTTCAATGAGGATGGGAACTTAAAAAAGTTATGTATACATTTCTATAAAAAGATTACTCCATGGATATATACCTCTGACTGCACATCACAATTTCTCATGCACACAGGACTACCCCATCAGGTCACAAATGTCACCTTTACATCAACAGATTGATTTGTTAAATTCCAAACAGGTAAAACTCCAAGATTCTTATTATTTCTCTGGTTTCAGAGTTGTCACTTAGAATACAATCTGAAGACCCATAAGGTCTCGTAAGTATAAATAAACCTTGACAATTGGTGACAATTTTGAGGAGAACACTGTGTGACTTTCAGAGTCCAGAGTGAGCTTGTAGTCCTGGCAGCTTAGGCAAACACCC
Organism: Catharus ustulatus; assembly: GCF_009819885.2. Lineage (NCBI taxonomy): Eukaryota > Metazoa > Chordata > Aves > Passeriformes > Turdidae > Catharus > Catharus ustulatus. The sequence goes on along the minus strand of NC_046223.1, from coordinate 65,192,430 downwards.
TTTGTATTTATGGGCTGAGGCATTTTCTCCTTAAAACTTAATAAACATAGGAGTCAATGGCTAAGGATGGGTGCTTGATTTTACAGTTCAACTGCTACACCTTCTACTGCTCTAGAAGAAAAATGAAACAAAGCAAAACTAAGCCTCCAAAACTAATAAATAAACCTATTCCACTCAGATTCATTCAGGTGTAAAAGAGTAATTTTCTGTATTTATGTCACTTCATAATTACTTATGTGCAACAATCTTATATAGGACAAAAAAAACTAAGTAAAATATTTAATGTGCAATGTTTTTTTAAGGCCAGGAACATTAAAAACAAGTTAGTCACGAGACTAAAAAAAAGAGGTTGTTCACTTTTAAATAATAATATTGTTGCTAGGGCAATGCAGTTGGGATGTGAGAAACCTCAGTGCAGTCTGCTCTAAGTGAGAGAGCTGGTAGATTTTGACCTGTCTGTTGTACTCCCCAGATGAACACTCCAGTAAAAAGGCTATAGAGTATTCTGGATTCAGGTCATTAATGGCTCCTGTTTGACCTATTCCACTTCACTCGGAATATTTAAATACTAATTAAGGAAGCAGGAAAGAGAAAAAATGGCTGTATAAATTGTATAAAGCCTTGGGCTTTAGCCTGGTGACCTTTTCAATCCACCACTGTTGCGATCAGGTGGGCAGGAGTTTTAGCCTACAGTAAGCAGGGGACCTCAGAGAGAAGAGGACAAGAGATTACAACCCTTCAGTGAAGAACTGGGCAATGGATATAAGATAATATGCTGCATTTTTTTCAAGCTCAGAACATCACCCTGCGTGAGTCCACAAACCTGCAGGCATCAAAATAATCACTCTTTCCCCATGAGGGGAAAATGATTTCTACCGCAAGAAAGGATTATCACCTGTTGTTCAGGTGATACTTATGCCTCACTGTGCCATTCACCTGTTTTAACCTCTGTGCTAGAGTTTCTTCTTCCTTGGCTTATATGAACACAAAGGAAAAGACAGAATTAATTCTGTGGTTGATAATTAGTACCTTGCAATAAAATATTAGTAATATTTTTTTCCTAAAGCAACCTTATGATTTTTTAATGCTTTTTGTCTTGTTTATATATTTATGCAAAAACAAAATGCTGAGCAGAGAGACGAGAGGCCCTTAGGACCCACCGTGTGCTCTGAACAGAGTCTCTATCATCTTATCTGGCGGGCACCAGGGGCCAAAAATGCAGACACTGGACAACAACCAACAGAGTGTGGAATATTTCAGAGGAGAAAGAGGAAGAGCACTGCAGCTGGTCAAAACCTGCTAAAGGATGCAATTAAAGTGGATTTAAAACCATTTTCTATGAAAGATCTGTAGCCCTGGCAAACTTCAGTAGGTTAGAAACTCAGCTAGATCCACTAACACTGATCATGATTTCTATTGGACCTACATGGAAATATACAGGCTAGACTTTTTCTAACACAGGGAAGGACATAGAAACAGAGAAAGACAACTTAAATAGGCAGATTCAGCTTATCTTTGAAAGCTCCTTTCTCTCACTGTTATCTGCAACATATTGTGAGTAGGACAAGGATCCACAGTGCAGCCCAAAAATGGATGATGGGCAACTAGTGTAGGTCTTCTGAGTATGGACAAGGTTCTGCAAGCTTTTGAGCAGAAATGTGAAAATTTTATGAAAAGCTAAGTATATTTAGAGGTGCAGCAGAAATCATCTCTTTACATGACTGACATTCAGTAAGCTCTTCTCTTTTGTATTGAATTATATCCCATACAAATGAATGAATGAATGAATGCCACTGGAATACCTAAATGGAAAAATAAATGAATGGAGTTTCACAATTGATATTTACACACTTTTAAATTCATCACAACATGTACTGAAGTGTTGTTTTGAGGTGTATGTAATTAAAGTGCATAGAGGAAAACCTCTCAACACATATTGTGTATATTCACAACTTCTCAGACTTTAAGGTAGTCTTTCTGCAGACTAGAGGCTTAGAAAGCTATATTTATCGGTGACTGATAGTTATAAAAATGTAATAATCTTTATGAAATGCAGAAAACAGCTGAAGATTATGCAGCAACCAATTCTACATGACAAAAGAAATAGAGTAGAGATTATAGAATATGAAGATGGTGTATGAAAATTAGCTGAATGATTGGATTCAGAAAAGGCACTTATAATTATTATGGTGGTTGGTGCTGTGTACGTTTTTAATTTCCTTTTCTGTTATTATATCTGTATTGGTTTTATTTTTCGATCAATACAGAACATCTGATAATTTAAAGAAGGAGATAGTATTAATCTTTCTATTCACTGTCCAAGAAATTATGTACACCAATCTTTTCATTTCATCGATTTCAATAAGCAGCTTTTAGAAAAAAAGACACATTCTATCCAGCCATTTCATTATCAAGTCCAAAGAAACTGTGTACTTCATACAGTATCATCAAATAATACTAATAGCACTGCTATGGGGTGAAAACTTGAAACTATTAATTCTGTGTACTAACATGTGACATATATTTTGGGATTGTAATAATTGCAGTTGCTGAGGGTACGTGGTGGGTTGACCCTAGCTGGATGCCAGGTGCTCACCAAAGCTGTAATATTCCTCTCCTTCCCTGGACAGGGGAGAGAAAATATAAGGAAAGGTTCATGGGTTGAGACAGGAACAGGAAGAAATCAGGCTCCTGTTTTTATCACAGGCAAAGCAGATTGGATTTAGGGAAATTAGTTGAATCAATTGGATTAGATAAGTAGAAATATAATCTAAATATTTCAACCATTCTCTTAATTTCACTTCAATTTTTTTCTACCTCCTCCTTGCAGAGGTGCAGGAGAGGAGGGAATGTGGATTGTGGTCAGTCAGTTTATTACATGCTGCATCTGCCACATTTTTTCCTCGAGGGCAGGACTCACACTCTTTCCCTTCTCCAGCATGGAGTCTCTCCCATAGGAGACAATCCTCCATGAACTTCTCCAACTTGAGGCCTCCCTGTGGACTGCAGTTCTTCACAAACTGTTCCAGGGAGGGTCTCTTCTCTGGGGCGCAGTCCTCCAGGAAAAGTCTGCTCCAACATTGCTTCCCCAGAAGGTTGCATGTGTGCCACGAGCCTGCTCCAGCATGGGCTTCCCATGGGCTCACAGCCTCCCGTGGGCACACTCCTGCTGTGGTGTGGAGTCCTCCAGGGGCTGCTCCCCTGTAGGACTGCAGGGAGCCAGCCTGCCTTTCCATGGGCTGCACCTTGGGCAGCAGGTGCCTGTGGCACCTTCTCCTTCATTGATCTTGGGGTCTGCAGTGCTTTTCTCCCACTTATTCACTCTTTTATCTCAGAGGTGCTACTCTCATCATGATGGAATCAGTCTTTGCCAGTGGCAGGTCCATCTTGGGGCTATAAGATATTGGGTCAAACACAGGGAAAGCTTCTGGCAACTCCATCCAGGAACCACCTGTGCAACCTCCCCCACTACAAAAATCTTTCCATGAAAACCTAGTACAAATACAGTATACTACCACGGGCTATGTGGGAAAAAATGTAAAGGATCTCATAAGAAAATAACTAGTCCTAACTAGAAAACTTCCATAGCTGTATGATCAGAAAATTACTTTCCAGTGATGTAAAACCAGGCTGCAGTAGGGACTGGACAACTGTAAGGAAAAAGAACTTCTGAATAAGAAGATATAGTCTCTGACTCAGGAATTTTCTTCGTTTCATATCCCTGAATGCTGAGTAAATATATTGGCAGGGCAGAGTCTAAGCATTTTATGCCTGAACCTAAAACTTTTTCCTCAACCAGTGGCTGCTGAAAAAGACACGATACTTTCAAACCTTCATTTTTCATCTGCTAAAATTATTTCAATGCCTGTATCTGATTTTTTCCGCTTTAGGACATCTGCAAAGATTGTATAAAAATATTTTTGTGCATATAAAAGATTTGTTGTCAGAAGTTGACATATGTGGTTAAAGCCTTGCCATGCAGATTCAAATGATGGATTTGGACCTTTAACATACAAAAGGAGTCAGAATTCCCTGAAGGCAATCTGGACTTCACCTCCCTTCTGATCAAGGAGAGAAATTCAAGCAGTAGCAATAGAGGATGGGTTGTCTAGAAAATCCCAAAGAATGGAATGGGGTAATAGGGAAGAATAGGAAGCACAGCTTGGAAAGCAGATCTGGGAAAATCAACCACTGTAACGGATAAAAAAAGATTATCAGAAGATTTTGGATAGGAATAAGTATACATAACTGCAAAAAGGTCTCTGCTCCAATCAGATTTCCCTTGAAGAAGAGAAAATTTCTTTTTCAGGAATTTCACTGGGTCATGTTGAAGAAATATTAATATTAGCTGTTGCTTGTTCTGGAACAGGCCAAAGTATGAAATGTATAATTAGATAAATTACATATGAAGAATCTACCTATTTGTACCGATGACTTGAAGCAATCCGAGATCTTCAAGGCAGGGAAATGAAAACCAGTTTCAACCAGACCTAAATTACACTGTGCTTTAAAATACAACCAGCAGTAAAATAAGTTCACTTCCTCTCAGCTGATACACTTATAACCTTTGGCTTCAGAGGCCCTGGTTAAGTCAGCAGATACCAGAAGGCTTTAGGTGCCCAGATCCCATTGAAAGTTTATAAAAGATGAGTCCTAAAACACATTAAAAGTTGAACTTCAGAGATTTGGAGCTGAATTTTAGTCTTTCCTTATATGTTTGAATTTCATACTCTAGTAGAGCGTTGGTTGACAATTCAAATTAAGCAGAAGAAATCTTGTCTCATAACTTAGCAAAGAAGTATAAAAAGTATATAAGAAATATAAAAATGTTTTCACTCCAAACTTGCTTATAAAGAACATTAGGCTGACATATACTTTAATCTTCTGTTCTGTGGGATTGTTTCCTGTGTGCATATGTATTTCAGCAAGCTTTTACATTATTCTAATTATTCAAGTACCTCAGACAGAGAAGGCATTGGCAGTGGTTCAAAGATCTGTGCTCTTAGTCTTTTATTACTGATTGTATTGTTAATCTATCTACAATAATTCATACCTGAAATTATTTTAGAAATAATAGTAAGGGAAGACCTAAGGACCAGGTTTAAAAGATTGTTTTATCGAGAAATTTTACAGATTTTAATTACAACTATATCATTTTTGCAATAATTTCTTGAGAAACTAGCAGACAACAGTAGTGAATAATAATAATAATAAAAAATAGGATAAACTATTTTATAAAATCAAAGCTGGAGGACGTGCAGTTTATAAGAACAAGAGAAATATCATTTACTTCAGTTTAAACTAGATACTAAGATATGGAAAAGGGACACTGAGCTGCTTCCTTTCCAAAAGGCACCAGATTTCCCCTTTTCATGATCTGAAAGTTAGAAATTTACATTTTTGTATCTCTTCAATTTGATATGTTTCTTACATTGTTTTTGAAATGTGATTTTTTAAAAAATCAAGTGCTTCATTTCCAGCTTCTCAGTATGCAGATAAGAATGCAACTGAACACTCAATCCTAAACTAGCAGCAGCCTGCAAAATGCACTATTTGTTTGGTCCCACATCTGAATTTTTTATTGATCAGTAGTAATACCTTCCTTTCTTTGGAAGTAAATTGGTGCTCTGAAACAGTAAAAAGTTTTACCTTCCCGTTCATCTTAGCAATCTGACATTTCAGAAAGAGATGCCAAAAGGATATTTAGACACTTCTCAGCTGATATAAGCTGAGAGGTACATCTTATCTTTTAAAATGTCAAAATGAAAGTTGGAGAAAAACGATTGCCATTTATCTCTAAATAGCAGTAGACCTTCTGAAGCAAGAGCACTGTGTGCAGTCCCCTGGTTATTAGATTTTGGAAACTCAACTCTACACATCCTTGAAACATTCAAAAAGGACTAGAAAAAAATGCATTTACTTATTTTTTATTGTTGAATAACAATTAATCTGTTCTCATCTGTAAAATGATGATAGTCCTGATAAATAATGAAAGTTTCTAGAATAAATACCAGGTTCCAAACACTTGTCTTTAGTAGGTGCCCCCCACCTGTCTTCACTCTGGACAAGTCTACCAGTATAAAGAAACTCTGTAAAGACAGCTCCAGGTCTATGCTTCCTCTGACAGAACTACCATTTTCTCTCAAATAAGGGTATTGATGAATGGTTAACATGATTATTTGCTTGATTTCTTTTATTCCAAGCTAACATGAAGGTTGGACCAATTTTATATGTCTTAATGGACTGGCATGAAAGCAAAAGTAGTTTTTGTCTGAAAACAAAAGTGGTTCCAACAACAATTTACTATACTCTCTGCAAGTTATGGTGAAAGTCTGACAAGTCTTCCATATGGAGCTACCCAGTCACTATAGCACTAAAATATGGAGTTCACCGCATGCATAACTTGAATGTATATACTCATAAGTCAAATTGAAGAAACTTGGTTGCAGGTCATTTACCAGAGACAGAAGATAAAGGTATTTTTGGTAAAAAACAGAAATTGCAATACTAAGTTATGCAGTACATGTATACACATATATATAGAGAGAGAAAAAGAGAGAGAGATTGGGAGAAAACTTTGTTAAAAATTGGAGCAAAAAATTTTCATCTGACAGAAGGGGAAAACTAAAATAAGTGCTTGCGGCAAGTTAACCGTCTATGTCACTGTTAGATCTCACTTGTAAATGGCAATTTGTAACTACATTACAGGTCATCCTCTCTGAGAGAAAAAACTGAAAGCGAGCTGCTGAAGAAAAGTGGCTTACAAAATGGTATACTAAATTTCTCAAGAAACAGTAGTTAGCTATAGGAAACAGATGAACCAAGGTCTATCTTCTGTCAGGAAGTTATTTTCAAATAAATACAGGAGTACTCCATCTGTATACTTGCAGAATAGCTGAAGGCAAACCCACTATATAGGCACCTAAAATACTAGGGAAATTAGGTTTTCTGAAACTTGCTTTTAAAAAGATTTCCCTATCAAAACATAAACCCAAAATTACTTCTGATATACTCTTTGTATTCAGTGTGTTCCCATAAAAATAAAATTCTAGGAAGCAGTGGTAATCATTATAGAAACAGTTCTGCAGGCTTTGGATTTGGGTTTTTCTTTTCTTCTGTTTTTGGTCTGAAAGAATCCTTTGGAAAATATCCTTTCAATTTTAGTGCACAAGAGGGAACTTAAACTGACACAGATTGATAGAATTCAGGGTTTAGGGAAAAATTAATGATGTGTTTCACCATTTTCTTTTTGCAACAACAATTCCTAAAATTGTAATTTGAAGTGGAAGTTTAACCTTGATAGACTATTAACTAATAATATTGTTAATCTCTACTCTTTACTTGGAAAAAGGCATGATCTCTAAGAGCAGCCGAGACATGTAAAATATGTTGCCACGGTGAGAACAGTTTATCTTTGTTGAGGGTTCATATTCACAGCACACCTGTCATCTAACATATATTCTGAAATTCTCAAGAGCTGAGAAATCTGTGCACTATTTTACAAAGATTTCTTTAATACAATTGTATACCATATGATCACACCTTAGAAGAAAACTTTATTTTAAATCAATATTAAGTAATCTGGAAAAATGGGATATTTTTGAGACTCTTGAGACCCAATCCTGAACCAGCTACCATAATTTAGCCATATCTTAATCAATATTCTTTAGGATTGCACTCTGACTAAGTTTTGGAATGTGTGAAAAATATAAGTTTGATGAGAAAAATCACTACATAATATCCACATACAGGTACAGAGCCCTGGGTACCTTTTCTATTTTTCTATGTAGATGTTTTTGTGGAACCTCATGTATTCACTGAAAAAAACAAGATTTAGGATTATTTGAAGGCTACCTGAGGAAAAAACATAATTCATTCAGTAACTGTATCCATTCTCTGCATCCTTCCTCCTGCCAGCCTGAATTAATCAACACCTGCCTGCAGAAAGAGGTCATGACTAGGTTTTAGAAATTGTTAGCAACACCTGAGTTTCAGCCACAACTAAATTACCAACAAATGAGTCTATTAATGCATGTTTTGTACCCATACGTAAGTCCAGAGAACAGATAATATTGCTAATTTTCACAGTGTTTTTAAATTGTTTTATTTTAAAAATCTATCTATATAGAGTATATCTATAATATTTCTTTACCCTACTTACATTAAGCTTCTAAACATATAATCCAGACCAGGAAGAATACATTAATTATAAATCTATGCGTTAGTTATATATGTGAAGTAAAAATTACTGTCTGCTGAGAGATATATTTGTAAAATTATCTCAGAATAAGGTTCCAAATTCTAGAAGAGAAATTCAAACTACACACTCTTGGGCAGAGCATAGAGTCAGAGAATCCTTTAGGTTGGAAAAGACCTTTAAGATTATCCAGATCCCAACTGTTAACTCCGAGCACTAGACTATGGTCTCCAGTGCCACATCTTTTAAAGACTTCCACCATTCCTCTGGGCAGCCTGTTCCAGTTCTTAAACCTTCTTTCCATGCTTAATTTTTTTCCTAATACCCAACCTAAATCTCATCTGGCAAAGCTTAAGGCCATTTCCTCTCATCACATTGCTTTTTACCTGGGAGAAGAGACCAAACCCCACCTGGCTACAGCCTCCTTTCAGGTGGTTGTAGAGAGCAAAAAGGTCTGCCCTGAGCCTACTTTTCTCCAGGCTAAATAACCCCCATCTTCCTCAGATAACCCTCCAGGATCCTCATAAGGTCTGTGCTTCGGCATAAGGTCTGCTCTTCAGCAGCCTAGAACGTTGCAATTTTATCATTAATTTTAACTGACTCTCATTGCACTTTTCTAGTCAACATTGGCATAAAATTGAAACAAAAGTGTTGAAATGTCTGAGTTCCTCTTTCTGGGCAACTCTCTGCCCTATGTACGGATGCAGAATCCATTTCCTTATATTTTTGGAATGTGAATTTTTCTGAACTTCATAGCCTCTCGCAGTTCCTGTATCTGCTTTATAATGTTGGACATAGGGTTCAGCCTAATTTGGCAGTGGAAGACTAATTGACATATAAGAAGACTTCAGCACTCAAAGCACAGTGACACATTTTAGAAGAAAACCATTCCACTTATTTTAATGACATAATAAACCCCGAAAGCTTTGCTTCAGTACAGTTCAAAATATTTTATTTCAAGTTAAAAAGCAGCCACCATCTTGAGGTGGCACCTCAATATTATTATTGCTAACTGGAACTGAAAGTGAGCTACATCAAGGAAAATTTTGACCTAGTTGGAATGATAGTTTCCTTATTACCTCCCATGGATTCTAAATCAACTAATCTTTAGCATCTGCTGTAAACATGCACAAAGTCATCACAAAAACATTCAGCTATGCTTCACGAGCTGTAACACCTCCCCACATTCTCTGCAGAGCAGATCCTTACAGCTCCAGTATTCCTAGCCCACAGTAACAGCAGGTGCTGCAAAGTTTCCACCCAGCCTGAGAGCCTTGTGAGAACACCAGGCACTTGCAGGACCTCTATAATGTTCCTGGCATCTTGCCTTGACCTTCATTATTTTGTGCTTTGCTGTCCAACTGCTGGTGGGGTAGGAGGAGGCAAGAACAAAGTTGCATACCTGTGCCTGAAGCTCAGTCATGAGAAGGGTATTTATGCATGCTTGTCCTAAATTTGTCTCAATGTTTTCCATCCAACAGAAAATCCCTTTTGTTTCATATGGATGAAATAGACATGGGAGCTGGTATTGCTTCCCAAACACCCTGTCCTGTGTTCACAAGTTTTCTAATTACACTCAAGCATGTCCATATAAATGCAATGTTCTCTTATTTACTAGATCTTCACATAGTCTCAAGTCATATTAAAATTGTGGAATTTTGTGTATTTTTATAGATCTTTAAATATGAATTTATTTGTCCCTAGTCTTGTAATATTTATCTTCCCTCCAGTTCATATGCTGATGCAAGGTCAGATTATTTTCATTCTGAAGAAAAGAAGAAATGGGAATCTCCTAACTTCTGGCTTACTTCTCCTCTACATAAACATAACACAGGCTTCCCATGAGTATAGTTGTTTGTCTTCTTCAGCCATTTTTGTAAGCTTTTTATACACATTCAGCATATGTATAATGTTCTTGAACATTTCCTTCTTGGATTTTAAGAACACTTAAGCTACTGTTACCGTCTAATTTCAGGAAACTTTAAAGAAATTGTGTGATATTTCTTTAGTATTAATATAGCAGTTTCAACTCATAACTTTGCCAGTATAATGAAAAGACTTAGAGATGCCCTCTGCAGTAGAAGTTGATGGTCCGTTCTAAATTTTTAATAAAGCTTTTGAGAGTTACTTAGTTATCCTGCCTACATGTTTGCAAGATTTTGTTGGCTGTTATATTCTAGTCAAAGGCCTATTCATCATCTAACCTTTCTTTATTAATTTCCTTTCCTATTATACCAATAGAGTGCAGCTTCAGCTGTAATTATGTAAGTGCTAATAAATAAAAAATGAAATCTATTGAAAATGAACACTTACTTTAGAGTCAATATGTAAGCCTTGCAGCTTACATTTACTTATGACCGTATTCTTATGGTCATGTAACTGATGATCTTTCACTCACTAACACAATCCATGCTCCCAGAACTACAATACATTCACAATGCTATTAAATTTTTACAGTGGAAGGCAAGAATAGACACAAGATGTATTTAATAAAATTGAATTAGTAATAATTAATAGCATTCACAATATAAAATAAAAGAAGGCCTTAAGACATTGTACTATACTTGCTGTTTTTCCTGATTTGGTTTGTGGTTTTTTGGTTTGGTGGGTTTGTTTGTTTGTTTGTTTGGGTTTTTGTTTGCTTAAGATAGTGCTTTATTTAGACCGTAGGCCAAATGTGACATAGGAAGTGTGAAATAAACTGTACAGGGTGATCTTAAAGAACTTTACTTACGTCTTGCACAGCCTCCTGTGCACTCCTCAGGACCTGAGCAGGCAGGGTACTTCTCACAGGTAAGTGGAGAAAAGCTAAAGTGTCTTTAGGGTTCTTACATCATTGGAAAGTGTGACAATAAGACATCAGTCTCACATACAACTGAGCCTGACCAACAGTCCAGATCAACATTTTATGTTTATTCATCTTGTTGGTCAGGGCAGGAGCAGTAGTAGTTTTTAAGGGACATCCATAAGATATGTGTTATAAGAGGGAACTGTAAAGTTTTCCCTGATCCCAAATAGGCAGGCATAGGTTAGGTGGTCATAATTTCCAAATGTTCAGACATGGAACACTACGACATGAGAGTCACTTTGATATTTATTCTTCAAAGGGTGCTATTCCCTAGTAAAACCCTGCACAAATGGACATAGAAGATCATTAGACCTCAAGGTCTTGTTAAAGTCATGATTCTCATGATCAAGTATTGAAAATGTTGATAAAAAGTCTTCATGTAGGAGCAAGAGTAAGATCTATTTGTCATGGAAAAATATTGTCATAATTTGAATCATGCACAGGGTATTTCTGTCCAAAAATACTTCAATTCATATCACCTTTAGTCAGGAGATAGTTTTTTTCAGAAAGAAGTATAGATTAAAAAGAGTTAGAGTGCTGAAACATTTGCACAGTCATATAGTGGAAATTTTGGCAGAACTTTTATACACAATAAATTCTGATGATACCTTCAGACGCATACAAGCCATGAAAGTGATATTTGTACAAGAGATCCACAGAAAGCTAATAGTCTATATGTTTGGAAGTTCACATTATTCATATCTATACCCAAAAAAAGTGTTCATTAAATTCTGGTTATAAAATCACTGAAGAATAAAATAATTTATTATTTCCTTATCTTCCCTCTTTGCTACCCTGGCATTTAAGCAAGTTGTAAAACTAAAACAAAAGTTATGTTTTTTCAACCAAAAGTAAATCAGAAAGGTACTAAATGGTAATAAATGACTCAAAATATGTGCTTTTTCACATAGAATATGCACTTCTCTTTTTCGGCTGATGAGACACCACTACAGTTCCAGTTCTATTCAAAGTTATTGAAAATACACTCTTCAATCACTGTGAGAATAAAAGGTAATGTTTCTATATTTAATGTGGCAGGAAACCTTGATTCTTTCAATTAAAATAATGAAAGGCATGAAAGAAGTGGAGAGATTGAAAGCTTACGTCAATAATCCTGACTGTGGCTGAAAACAGGTGGATCTTTTATTTTCCAAAACCAAATTCAAAGTTTTAGCAAATTTCATGCAGACAACATTCCTTAAAGGCCCATGTAAATGCATCTTCTTTTTGAAGACTTATATAATTAGGTAAAGGGAACATTAGAGAAATTATTCTCTCTAAAAACCTTAAAGACAACATGGATTTTGTTATTAGTAATAGTGACAAAGGTTATTTCAAAGGCACTGGCTGGAAATATTCAATGAGTTGGCAAATGTAAAAGAGTTTACAATAAACACCAAAAGTGGAATAAAACTAAGACTAAGATAGGGAAAACTTTGAATGTTATTTTCGAGAATTGGAATATAGAGAATGCATTCTGTGAAAGTTGAAAATATTAGCTGAATTTTCATTCCCACTAACTTGAACCAGTTCAATCTATGGGAAGGTGGTCTCACTTCTATATTCCTTAGAGACAACTGAAAAAAGAAAATTGTTTTGGTGAGGAAACTACTGAGACAACTATAAGATTAAAACATACTTTCAAAAATACACTGAAGTTTACGTGTTTCTTCAATCTAAATTTTAAGACCAGGTGCAGCTTTCAGTGAAGTGCATGAAGAGTAAAGATTTCATCAGTTTCATTTCTCTGTCTGCAAAATACACAGCATATTCTCATTTACAGTGGGTTAATGTAGCTTATGCTTGATTTATATTTACTTAAGTACACCCTAAAAGAGAAGGGGCTTTGGTATTGCTTGCATTCAAAGATGAGAACAGAAAGAAGAACACTGTGCACAATCAGGATTTCACAGACTTTTGTAAACACTCATTTTTTTTTTAGCATACTTCATATTTATTTTCTTTGTTTTGATACCTACTCTTGTGCAAAAGAAGAAACCTATTGGTGTTTCTTGGATTGGTTGGTTGGTGTGTTGGTTGGTTGGTTGGTTGGTTGCCTGGTTGTTTTTTTTGGCAGATTAGAGACTGATTTCCATATTACATAGCAAACTACAAGCTGTTCACCAGGTAACTGAGAAAATGAGTAGTCAGGGTGGGAAGAAAATCCAGAGAATTTTTTAAGGACTTACAAGCTATTATTCCACCATTTGTTTCTAATCTTTAATACAAGAATCTAATATTAATCATAACTATTTTTTATGTCCTATGTGCCCACAAGACCAGGAATTCAGACTTCTGCAGAATATTGTGCAGACATCGTACAGAAGGGGAAAGGTCTCCCTTCCTGCTTATTTGCATAAACATAGAAAAACAGAGAGATGTAGAATTGGCTAAAAATTAGATTTCTGGGCTAAAAAACAGACACATATTATAAGGTGCTTTTTTGTTCTTAAATAGCTTCACCTGAAGAACAGCTGCTTCCTCCAGTGGGACAAGACCGACATTGGAATTGCTCCAATGTAACCAATGTACATCTGTTTTCAAAAGAAGATGTAATTCATATCTGCCTACCTGGGTGTTTTCAGGGGAAGATGGAGCATCTGGAAGTTAAAACTGTATTCACATTTGAGAAATGCCAAGAATATGTAAACAGCTTGATGAAAGAACAGAGGGAAAAGTGGCAGAGTCTGCAGATACAAGGAATCAATGATTACAACTTCATGATATTTGCAAATAAATATTCTGCATTCACAGGTCTGAGTGTCTCAGTACCACAGAAAGAAAAATGAAGAAATTTAGATGAAATTTTATATAAATTTAGCAGTATCTAAGACAAATTTCTGCTATACTGAAAAATTATTTCAGAATATGAAGATTTCTGATATTTGAGAATAAACTCAATAACACTCAAAAGCACTGTAACCACAAGGGCTAAGAAGTACTGTGCTTCTTGTTCTACTTGAAGTAGCATAATTTAATAGACAGGATGAATAATGGGAGTACAAAAGGGGGGAAAAGTGAGGCATGAAGGTGGGTTGGAGAGGTGTGTGCCTGTGGGGAACACTGGCTCAGTTGCCTGCTTCCTTGCACCTGGGGATGTGGGACCACTGCAGCCATCCAGCCCTGGAAGGAGAGGCTTCCCACTGCAAATGGCTCTGACAGGGAGCAGTGAGGAATCTCAAAGTCCTGAAGCCTGCCAGATGTGGCCATGTCCAGGAGAATGAAGAGTATAGTAATCACTTTTCTTCTTCTTTGTGTTTCTCATGAAACCCAGTCATCAAGGGGAAAAGCATTATTTATATATCAGAACAGCACAAGGAAGCACTTAAAACTATTCTCCAGAATTTAATCACAGAATCACAGGTTCATTTAGGATTAAGATCTCTGAGATCATTGTGTTCAAACTTTGACTGTTCCCCACTTTGCCAACTAGACCATAGCACTGGTTGCCATGTCAAGGTGGTTCTTGAACATCTCCAGGGATAGACTCTACCACCTCCCTGGGCAGTTCATTCCAGTCCTTTCCATGAAGTCAGCCTGTACCTCTGCTGGTGCAGAGGCTAGAGGCTGTGTCCTCTTGTCCTGTCACTTGTTGCCTGGGAGAAGAGGCTGATCCCCATGACTACAACTTCCTTTCATGAAGAGAGAGATCAGGACTCCCCAGAGCTTCCTTTTCCAGAGGCAAGGAAGGGTGCTTTCAGACAGTTGTGTAGTTTAATATGCACTTTACTAGCACATTGGAGCTTAAAATTATTACCAAAAAGATTTTATTGTGAAACATATTAAGGAAATCAAAGAATCTTTAAATTATTTTAGGATTCTAGCATAGAGACTGTTTCCAGAGGCATGAAGTAAAGTCATTAGAGCAATGTAGCCCTGACCTAAGCATTACCACAGGGAAAAAAATTTAGATCCAGTGCCACTTTATAGTCCTGACAACCTCCACAGATGTGGCATTATTTCTCATCTATGCTTAGAATGACACAAGAAAACAGTGGGTAGCAACACTGTTGTAAAATTTAGTTTTACAACTGACTAACTTTCCCTTTTATGAAACTGCCCTTAGCATTCACAGTGTGAAATGCATTTGCCTATCCTGATGGCAAATATGCTTAAAAGGAATTTTCTACTAATTAGTTTTTATGAGAAAATCCTAGTTCTCATCACTGTTTTCTCTGTATAGTTAAAATAATCATAATTCACTAACTCTGGCAAAATTGCTGATTCCCCTTCCTGGTGCACTAATATTTGCATATGCACACTTTAATTCACATTTAATTTTAATTTTAAGTGTATGCTGAAACTTCACCAATATTTGTAGCTGACCTTGCCAAGATTTCCCAAAATTGCATTCTCATATATTTTGTAGTTATTTTCCACATTAGTTCCTTTCTTTCCAGAGTAACAGTGACCTAGCAGTTTCCTTTGTGAATGTTCTTACGTGAGCTCTATATAAGGAAAAAAATAAATCACTGGACACTTCAGTAGGAACTTGCAGGCAAAATACAATCAAGTTGTATTACAAAATCTATGGATATCTCCCTCGTGGTAAATGAAAGGAATAGGCACCGAGCTGTGTATCGGAGCAGAGGGACACACTGCACTTATTTCTGGAAGGCGAAGAAAGAGAGAGAGAAAGTTGGGAGAGTTTTCACTTCTACTCGTCTGGAAATTCATCACTTCACCTACATCTGCTAACAACAGAGTGGAGCATTACATTCTCCAGAGAATTTCATGTGGCTTCTATGGAATCAATAAAAATCACAATGTTAGAACAAGAGATGCATTTTAGGAGAAATGTATCTCATATGGATTAATTCTGCTTGGCTATCTGATAATGGGGGATTTTTTTTCTTACTGGGAAAGAGAATGCTTGTATTTAGTTTTAAGTTGAGATGCCTTTTACTAAACTAAAAACTTTATCAAACATATTTAGGGATAAAAAAAAAAGAAAATTATTTTGTGCCCCTCCATTTCTGAATCAGCAAAAAATTATGTTTTCAGAATTCACTTTCTACTGCAAAATAACATCTTCATTGACTTATTCAGTTGCGAGATAAATTTAGAGTAAATTAGTAGTGGTTCTGCTCCAGCTCAAAGGATGCAGTCAGCCATCTAGTCATGTAACTGTCCCAGACAGGCACGGTTCACATTCCAACCCTACCACAGATTTTTTGCTATAATACTTTATACTAACACTCCTTGTAAAAAAAACAACCAAAAAACCAAAAAAACCCGAACAAACGAAATCAACAGTAAATATATAAAAGCGTGAGTCTAACTTTGGATGGCTCCCTGTAAAATTCTCACTCCTATCCTGAATAGTGATGCAAAAAACTTCTAGGAAATAGAGAATTTTAAAGTTTTCCTTAGAAAAGCCACTGAAATTATACTAAATTTATGTTGCAGTTACAGTTAAAATATTGTGTTTACAAACTATTAAATGTATATAACCTGAACCATATACATGGGTTATCACCTCTGTGGGGTAATAACGTGCATCCTACACAAGATGTGTTCATGTACTAATACAGCTCACTTCAGTAAGAGTTGCATGGATAGACCTGAAGTCAAAATTAACATCCTGCCTGCTATAGGATGAAAAAGTCAATGCAAAATAACATTAAATTATGCCTCTAAAAACAGTAAAATAGTTACCAGAAAACTATATTTATGGTAATTGTGTCAATTGTGAATAGCCTCTCAGCAAAGACTGAAACAAGATTTAGCCTTCCTGACATGCATAGAGAACCACAACTTAAATCTACATAATGGAATATAGGAAAAAATTGAGTTCATTTACATAGCAAAGGAGACTACAAAGGTTTAGATTCATTGTGCCTTTGACAATTTGACTCCAGGCAAAGGTACAGAGATACTTTTGAAGTTGTGAGAACATAAGCACTAACAGGATGTAGCAGGTCTTTACTCATTACATATTTGTAAAGGATTTTTTAAAAGTATCTTTGAAGATAGAAAGAGGAGACTTCTCCAGTGAGAAAGTTTTTCTGTGCCTGGCATTTAATATTTTCCTTTCTTATGGTAAATGCTTTTGCATGGCGAAAGCAGAACTTCTAGACCAGATACAAGATCATATTGCGCTCTCAGACTTCTAAAATAAGGTCAAATCTGCCCCTGGACTCAAGTGAGGCTTATTCAAGCCTTAAAACCAGAGCTTTTTCTTTCTGATTTGTAAGGATAAAGCACTGGCTATGATTTTGAGCAACTGAATTGATTTGAGTGAAGGTATAACATAGGTAAGTTTTAGCATATGGACCATTTGAGCTAAAAGAAAAAAATTTTAAAAAATTAAAATAATTTCCTCCTATGGTTTTTTTTCCATTTAGCCTCCTCTACATTGCATGACCTGTTTTGTTAGCTCATCTCTTTTACTCAAAATATAATGACTCTAAAGATCAATGTAGCTGCTTACGATGTGCATTATGATGTTCTTCTTATTAAATTTTGCATTTAGAGCAGAGGAATAAAAAAGCATCAGAGGCTATGAAGTAAAGGACAGAAGATGGGACAGAACAAGATGCATCAGCAGTGTCATCTGGTATTTCTGCTACCTATTGGTGTCACTATTTCTTCCATTAGTCAAAGATTTGGTAGCCATGTACTTGCTTTGCAATTCCTGAAATAGACTTTCTTACATAAATCAACTGTGCTGTAGGCACATATTAGGAAAAAAAAACAGAAGCTAAATCTTGTTGGTCCCTTTTGACCACATACAGCTTAAACACACTCCCACTCAGGAATCTAAAGTCTGAATGATCTGTTTCAATGCAATAAAGACACACTATATAAAGGACAGGGATATAACTAAAATATTAAATATTTTAAAAAAATGTTTAAAGTTGACAAGAGAATGGGATCATATGGATAATAAGCACAGTTGTCCATAGCTTTAAGTATTTAGATGCAGTGACTTTATATCTTACTTATCTTGCTGATATACTTCATATACTGTATGACCAGTCTGATCTGTCAGTGTAAAGCAGTTAGGGTAGGAAGCCTGCCTGTCTCTGCAAATCCTCTTTCACCATACCTTTGTTTGGTTTTAAATCAGTAAAAAACTCTGTTCATCTTTTACACTTCTCTGAAGATATTTCAACATTACTGCTCAACAATCCTCCTTTCTAAGACCCACTAAAATGAGGTTGCAGTGGGGGAATATAGGCAGGGAGTATAATTGTTGATGCTTTTTGAATCATAAACTAAAATTTTCTATAAATGTCATTTTAAAAAAAATGCCCTTTAAAGTTAAAAAGGAATTTAAGAAAACCCTGTGCTAATACTACAATTCTACAATACTACAATTTTATATTGCTATTTATAGAAATTGCGTTTATTTAAAACAAAAAAAAAGCTATGATAAAGCCATTACAGTTGTGAAGAGTTAAAGAAATCACTGAATTGTTGGAAACCACCGACTGAGCAGATGCAGTCAAATTAAGGCAGCCTTTTTTTGAGATTATAGCCAGTTTGCAAATGCAAAGAATATATACCTAATTTCAATTTATTTCACTATTTTAAATCAATTATTGTCTTATTTCTATCAAGGACTAATAAGGATTTTTTTTTAATAAGTGGGAAATATTTTTTCTTTCCTTAACATTTGAAATAACATTACATGAAAAAAAATAGCTCTATCAGTTATATATTCTTGTAGGATACAGTGGCCAGGACCTAAATTAGAAATAGCACTATATTTGTTTAATAAATCATTTAACTTATCAAAACAAATTATATTTAATATGGACTTTTTGTATTTAACCAGTATGCAAATGTACACACACAAAAATTTTTTTAAATGCTGATTTTGTACCATTTTAATTGAATTACAATTCCCATCCTAATGAAGCTTAACAGAAACTACAAGTAAAAATGAAACTATTACCTAGCAAAAGAGAAATGCACCATTTAATATCCTCTAGCTTCAAAACTCCCCCCCAAAAAAACAACATGAAAAACCTAAGAATCTGGATAAATGACTCCCAAAATATCGATTTTTTTAAATTAAACATATATTTAGGTTATCTTTCTTTGTAAAAGACACAAATTTAGTGAGAAGGGTTGTATTCAGTTGCCATATTAGTCTCTTTTGGGAAAAAGAATGATAGATGACATACGTAAAAAACTTGAAAATCGTTATTTTGAAATTCAGGTTTATTGTTTGTTGATTTAAAGCATTATTAAAATCAATGACCTAAAAGTCTTTTCAATCATTTGGATTTAAAGCAACTCACTGTCTGCTACTGTAATATGGTTTAGCTACTAAAATGAGTAATTTGCACTCGTTCAATCTTTTTGAGCAGAAGGAAACCAGTAACTCAGCATCAGAAAGGAAAAAGGTTTTCATTTCTGTAAATGGATAACTTGCTTCAAATAGGGTAGCTCTGGTATGTTTCTCTTTTTTTCAGTACATCCTGAACTGAAGTCAGACCTGTATTATGAAATATTTTAAAGTAAAACAGTTTCTGCTTTCCAGAACCGAGAGTAAGAACAGACGGAATCTACCTCTTACTCAGTATATATATTGTAGGCAGTGGGTAAAAATACTCAAAATATTTCTGGACTAGATTTGTTTTCAAAGTTTAGGTCTCTGAAACTGTAGATTGGGACTTCTGAAAATGTACGTAGTTGCACTGATTTCAGTTTTAAGCCAGTGGTAACTGATCTTCCCAATAACTTGAAAACACTAGTAGGATTTTAAAAACATTTCTCATCATATAAGAAACATTAAAATATGTTGCAAATACTTAAGATCACAGGGTTCTTTTGAAAAAAAAGTTAATAAATATTCAGATCTACAGTCCAGCTGTTTGCCTGCAAGTAAACGGGAGCTAAATGTACACACACACAATTTTAGCCTGCTGTGTACTAACACAATGCATTAGCTTGGCCCTCTGGTTTACAGGTTTTCTATCTTCCTGCTGCCCAGAGCTAAGCTCCTGACTCTTTATGGGGCTATCTAATGAATTATATGTAAGTGTTGCCTTGTACCAACTGAAGGCACATAAATACAGCATCAGCTTTGTGCAGCGTTGTCCACAAATCCTTAAACCTAAAAGTCAAGCTAACCAATTTGGCCTCAACAGGCTATGAGAAAACACCAAGGCTGAAGCCAAACTAACCAGCACGGTTGTACAGGTCCACAGTCATGAGGGAATATAATTTTTAAGAAATTTCAGTAAGAATTTGGAGCTTCTGTTCCCCACAAAGACTTTTTTACAGGCAGACTTGGAGTTTCTGACTTTTTCTTTTCACTTTGTGTGATTAAGGCTGTTGATTTTACCTGGAGGTTCTGAACAAGGACAGATTACTTCAAAAAATCATAGCTAAAATTGTTGTATTTTCCTTACCCTGCTGTAACAAGTTTACTATCTTCTTCCTCTTCAACATTGAAAGGCAGAAAAAGAAGATATCTTTTAATTTTGAAAATTTTCTAGATGCAAATAGATTCTATAGAAGCATCCTAGCTCCAAGCATAAACAGCAGTCTAACTGGAGGGTAAGAAACATCTTTTATGCCTTTAGCCATCAAAATGAATCATCTAATCCAATTTATTCATCTAGGCCCCGTTGCAGTCAGCACAACTGGCACCTCTAGCTGCAACCCGTGAATTATCATGAGAAGTAGCTCTCTTGCCTCTAGTGTGCCTTCATTAAACAATTTGCCAATTGAATACCTCTGTTAGCTTCTGACCATTGCATTCATGAAATAATTGGGATTTTACCCTCTGGCTCTTGTGTGTTATTTCTCATACATTAGCTGTTTCATATCTGTTAATTTTCAAGCATACACATCTTTTTGCCTTTTGAAATGGTTTAAATCTTAAAACTTTCATAGTTATCCAATAGCCTGAGAAAAGGGCTGAAATGTAGAAGCTAATTTTGATTTTATCACTGACAAGCCATGTGTAGCCTTTGGGCTAGCCTGTCTCCTTGCAGCCTGCTCCCAGACAGGGGAAATATGTAGCTTCACAGCTCTCAGCAGCAAAATAAGGACCAAACTGTGACTCATTGTCACATTTCTATTTGACTCCTGCTTCTCTCTTGCTCCACTGGGGAAATAAGTTGTGGCAGACAAACAGCTGGCACAGAAACCTTGTCTTTCTCCTCTCCTCACTTCCCTGGATTAGATCAGTGCACAGTCTCCAGAGCATTGCAGCAAGCAGAGCTGAGTCTCTGTTCATTCTTCCCTGTGTGGGAGGATAAAGTGTCAGGGGATGGCCATCAACCTTGCACCGTGACCTGCAGGAGGCTGGGCTGGAAAGGACCAGCTATAGGGCTGGTGCTGGAGCTGCTGTGCACAGACAGATTAAGCTGTACATTGGCAGAAGCCATTTCTCAGAGGTGTCAGCCTTTTCTTCTTTGGTGGTGGCAGCTCCAGCTCCAGTTGCGGCTGAGTCCAGTCCAATCCCTGCACTCATAGACACATGGAGTAGCATAGTAAGAGACCCATGGCTTTTTAAAGTCTTAAGTGAAGTAAAGTCTGAAGTAAAGATCCTGGCTGCTGCAAGAATACTCAGTAACTGCTTAAATGTAATAATGACAAGAGCAATAATTATTATTCATTGTAGTAATATTACTAATACTAATATTAACATTAGATCCTGAGAGTACAGCAAAGACAGAGTACTCAGTCTCTGTACTGAGTCTTTGTACTTTCTTTTAATACAATTTTAAGGACTTCCACTTTTTAATAGTACATTTCTGTGATCGCAATGACATGTAATATGAGAATGCAGAAGATAATCCTTTGGAATCCTCTAAATACTTGACAGCTAGCGACATAGGTCCTGCCAACTTTCAAAGGACTTTTATGAATTGCTGTCTTCAGGGATCTCATTTTGTCTTTCACAGTGTACATGTCACCAGTATTTCCGCAACTAAAAATTTGTTGCTGTGTAAAAGAATAAGTAGTAGTAGGGTTTTGGTGCAAGTAGACAGTGCAGGGTAATTGCTTATTGGCTACATATTTAAGTACCCTAATCTTATAGTCATTACCATGATGCTGACCTGAAAGAATTCCCATTGCCCCTGTTCATCTCTGAATAGATCATTGTCCTGACACAGACTGCCAGAAGGAGAGCCCTGAGATGTGCACCAGGACACCCTGCCATGCCTGGGCAATCTCTCTAAACCAGTAGCTGCACTGGCTGTGGCAGTGCCTGCATTGCTGCTGTGCCCTGCTCTGGGGTGTCAGCAGGGCACCCCAAAAGGCAAGGAGCCTAGAGTCTGCCTCTGTGACTGGCAGTGGAAAAAAAAAAAAAAAAAAAAAAAAAAAAAAGAGTTATAAATACCTATGGCAAGGAGCAAGGGGTTTAGGCCTAGCAAAGTCATGAAAAACCCAGCAAATCATGGGCTGGGAGACATTATGGAAAACAAAATAAATTGTGTGAAGTAGTTGAATAGTTTTTTGTTTATCCAGTCTATATGTGGTTGAAGTTTATATCTAAACTTTCAGACTGTGAGTGCCATACCAGCCCCAGAGGAAAACAAACTGCAGTGAAACATTAGCTCCAGGCTGAATTCTTACTTTTTTGCCATAAATAAAATTTCCATCTTCTGGATTCAATGTTTAAAAATCAGTCAGTCACTACAAGTGCATTCCAAGTACATGAAAACAAAATAAAACTAAGCCGAACATAACTAAACTAAACTAAACTAATTATATAGTTTATTTCCTTGTCATGTGGAAGGTCAGCTTACCAGGGAGCTGATGCCCCTTATCATCTAAGTCTATGCTTTGTACAAAAAGCCCCACAGAAGACACACACTCTTACAGTTGTAAAAACATTCCTGTAAAAACACTATAAAATAAAATATATTTTCAGACTCTATTTTCTTTTATTCTATGGTCTCTTGTTTCATTCTACAGTCTTTAATTTTCTTTCTTTAATAAGCTAAATGACGGAAAAGTCAGACTGGTTGGAAAGTCATATTTTTTGCCATTAATTTTGGACCAAAAATCTCGCTAATTCAGCTATTTCGCAGATTTGCCTCATAACAGCAGAAAATAGCCAGTGTTTCCAATAAACCTACTTAAGAATATCTGAACAAACCAGTGTTAGTATTTGGGTTAGGGCTGTCAGGCTGAGCCACCTGTTTTGGCAGTACTTGCAGCCAGAAGTAAATTATAGATCAGTCCAACTGCTGATTAAAAAATCACATTGCCTCCCTGCTGTGGCTAACCAGACATGAAGCAAGAATCGTGCTACTTGACACAATCCTAACATCAGTCCTTAAGAAGGAAAGGGATCACTTTCTTACAGCACTTAATGCAGACCCTCTTACAAGTATGAACAACAATAAATGGACTACATCTTTCATGCACTGAAACACCACATAACCTTGAGAAAAATAATAAAAATAACTCTCAGAAGATTGTTAAAAAGCAGTGGTTTTTGTATTTTTGTCACAGTTAAATTTTTTAAATTATTTAATTCAGATAAACAGTGGGAAAAATGTTGGAGTAAAATTAAACTAAAATATTCAGTATTAAAGAGGGTTCCATTTTAAATATATCCCCCCTCTCACTTCAGCTGATAAAATATTCTTATGCATCTAAAATGTTATTTAAATATGAATGGTCACAAAATATTAAAGTACATGAAATATTCACATTTTAGAACAAGTATTGGTTGATTCACTTGCCTTTCATTTTTGCAGGCTGACATTCGGCATATTTACTTCAACACAATTTTCACTAACTCCCTTAGAAGTCTACCTAAATAAGGCTAGCAGAGGGATTTTTACCTCTTACTCTTCAGTAACTTCATGTACAGTTCACAAATATTCTGTGTTCCCTATGGAAAAACCAGGGCCAAAAAAGGTAAGCTATTCTGACTCTGGTAAATTTCTAATTATAAGGGGCTACCAAAACTTTTTCTGAGGAAGGGCTTGAGAACAGAGCACCCTGAACTTCAGACATTCCCTGTTTGTATCTGCCTAATGGAGCTGCCTAAATAATGGTGTTCTACAAGTGAAACTAAGGTTATTTTTAGAGGTATACATAAAACTTGCTTTAGTAACTGGTAAAAACTCAGGCTATAGAAGTGAAAAAAATTTAAAAAAATAAAAAAGTAAAAACAGGAAAGAAAAGTAAAAAGGAATACAGAAAACAAAATTAAATGATTGTGGAGTAAATATATTATTTGCTAAGAACAACAAATAATTTTGACATGCCATTGAATTATACTATTAAAGCACATATCATTTTTGTTTAATTATATTTGAAAATAGTTACTGTACCTTCTGCTGTTATCTCGGCCATGATGATGGTAAGAGATACTCTGTTTAAAAGGTCAAGATTTACTGTGGCAGCTTAGATAATACTTCTGGGTTGCTGACTCTCACAGGAGCTGCAGAATGAGAAGGAGGGAGGTCCTCTGCTTTTTCTAATTGTGTTCCTTCTTCTTTTATGCTCCCTGAAATGTCTGTTTCCTCTGCAGAATCCTAGCCTCCCAGAACAACCCAAGGCCTTCCAGAGGCAACACTTAGAGCTCAGTCTAAAGTATCAGCTTCTAACAAAAATAGCCATGCCTCAGAGTGAACCTTCAGCAAGTTTTTCTAACATTCTCAGAACCATGCACACCACAAATAAAATGTAAAAAACCACAGCTCTGAACAGGACAGGAATGCATGGAGAGGCAAGAAAAATCAAAAGACCTGGGAAAGAACTGTTCAATGCTCCTACAGCCTTGCTAGCATAATTGCAGTTCTTTGGGGGGTATGTCAGGAAACATGAAATATAGAGTTCAAAGTAACCTTATCCATCCCAGTACAACTTTATTCTTAGCACACTCAGTGCTTAGCACATTCTTCCTGGCCTTATATGGTTTGGGGAGGGTCCTATGAAGCTCACCGCTGACTAAGGGGGAGGGTAAATTTAGGTGATTTTCTCCACTTTGACTCTTAGTTGCAGATCAGGAGGTAATTAAGACATTAATTTAAACCAACAAAATTGGTTTGGATTTTTTTTTGGTCCTTTTCTGATTTGCTGTAATTATCACATATACCTGTGAAGTTCATCTAAGTAATACAAGAATACAAGTAATACAAGAATACAAGTAATACAAGAATGATGTAAAAAACTTAAGTAATTGTATTTTGTATAGTCTAGATACATGAAGGCAATATGCAAAATTTTAAGTATATTAAATATTTTAGTAGCTCAAAAATTCTGTGATTTTTCAAAAGATTTTATAAAACTTAAGTAGATTCTTAAAAACATTTAGAGAAAGCAAAACATTAACAATTCAAACAACAATAATTATTTTAAAACCTGAACAATCTTTTCCTTGCACTGCTTGCAATTTCAGAGCTGTAGAATTATGTACGTGGTCAATAGCCTGAAAATGAAATTAGCAGAAAAGTGTCCTCAAGCCAGCATACCTTCACGTAAATGTCATCTTCACATGAAACAAGAAACCATCTTAAACAGCTCTTGCTAGTGAACCTATAGTCACCTTGCCTCTGCTACATGAGTTGGCATTTACACTTCTCATCTTCCCCCCAGGAGATAAAAGCACCTGGCTCTGTGGCAGTGTGGGGTAAGGAATCTATTTATCCAATGAACAAGAGGCAGAAGTAATGGTTCATTGAACAGCAGAATCATCACAAGATTTTTTCTCTTCCCTCTACTCTTAACACACTTCAAATCTGACACGTTTGAAAATGTTAGCTTTTTCTAGCCAAAGCTTGCAATCAGTGCTTGATCCCCATTCTTCTTTAGCTCTACTGACCAAATATTTCACACTGACAAATTTTGATTACTTGGTGCTAAGTACTCATTGCTTTTCTGATCATCCCTTTAGCCCTCTGTTGGCTCCTTTAGCCCTTTAGCCTGTTCTTCAGTAGATCCTCCTCACAGAGGCTAATAAAGAGATTTTATGTAAAACCTTATTTCTTAAAAAATACTCTTTCATGAATACCAAAATGGTCCAAGGAGTCACATTCACATATCAACAAAACAGCTGCCTACAAAAGGTCAGTGGTTAGTAAAGGATGATAGAAGGTGTGATATTAAGGCAAATCTTTTGTTCTTCTTAATTATCTCTCTTCTGCTGAAGCAGATCCATTTTACATTAACAGTTAAATATTTGGGGGCACCTATGTTTGACAACTTTACTACTTGCTTGAGATTTGAGACAGATCATCCGAATACCCGAAGAACAGATCTAATCAAACCTGAGAAGTCAGGATTTTCACTTGTATTCCTATTCAAATTGAATAAAATAGTAGTCTTAGTTTGGAATGTGGGGAGAGAGATAAAGGGGGGAAAATCAATGTTTGAATCTTTTAATTTTTTTATGTAGAAAGATCCTGAGATTGCAGTCTATAACCAGACATAGGTGTTTGTATGGCTGTGTGTGCATGATTGCCTGTCCCTCATCACTTTACATTTGAGCTCCTACCACCTGCCCTCCTTCCTCCATGCCTTACTTCCTTGTTACTATTTATGCTTACCCTCAGTCATGGGCTGTTATTCTAAAACCAAAATATAAGGGCAAAAGAAATGAGAGAATCACATCTAAACCAGTTTTCCACAACATCTTCCCAGTAGCTAGAAAAAGAAGTGATTGGTACCCTCTGCATCCCTTGTATGCACAAAATATTCTTTCTGGGAAGCAGGCTAAAGATATAATACGCACCAATATCTTATATATATAATGTGGCTTTAGGCAACTATATTGGAAGTTACACAGTTGCTCCCTTCAAGGAGGAAAAAGTCAAGGGATCTGGGTGTCATATTTACAAGAGATAATCACAACCCTTGGTGAAAATACAAAGAACTAAAACAAAACAAGTTATATCTATGTGCATGTACATTCAATCTGAAAAACAAACATTGTCATCTGGAAATTATAAAGAATGTCATATTTATTCTTTCAAAGTCTAAGTAAGAGAAAATCTGATTTTTTTTTTAAGGCAAGTTAGAAGTTTTTCAAAATCTGAAGTTTAGCTCCTGATTCAGTTCAGGAGTTTCTGTGAACTGTGAAATTTACAGCATGCAGAATGTGCAAAATTTATACAAATCTTCATGCAACAAAATAAACATATTTTCCTGCCGTAGCTTATATGTTGAAAATTGCATTTGAGTGGAAACCTTTTCTGTCTAACCTGACCAGAAATATTCTTTTGTAAGATGTCCTTTCTCTCTCCTTACTCCTCAAAACAACAAGGAAACTGAAAATTCTAAAACTGCTTTGGTTCTTGCAAGTGATATCTAAACCTGGACACACACAAGTTTTCCATGATTTTTTCTGACTATGCCTTCGGCACAATGAGAAAATGCTCTTGCCTCAAGTTAGCAATAGATGTTCCCCTCCTACTCACAGGGATTGCATGGTAAGTGAACTGTCCTGGGATCAGTTCTCACATTCAGTGGTGGGAAGGGATGGAGGGAAGTGTAGATTCAGCTACACCCTCACAGCAGATTCCTCAGATACACAAGTCTGTGTTAGACAAAATAAAATGACAGTTCTCTTTGCTCTGTAGTTGCCTGGATAGGGAAAAAAGTAGCAATATTAGGAAGAGGGGAGAAGAAGGTACTATATGCTGCTACTAATGCCTGCATGTAACCACATGCCTTGATCTCAGACAATGCATATTTCACTTAGAATCCTAACTGATGAAACTAAGTTTCTAAATTATTTGAGAAATTTTTTTCAGGGAAATGTCAGAGGTTTACTATTCGTCAGATTCTAATGCCAACTCATGCTTATTGATGAAAAGTTTGGTTGTTCATATAATCAGAGTAGGAATTTACAAATACTTTTTAAGTTCATTTCTGGGTTGTCTTGATGGTATTATTAAAAAGGAAATTGGGATAGACAAAAGTTCACATGAAATTATGAGGTAATGGGAGGAGAGACTTTCATACTGATATGAGGAAGTATTGGAGGAATTGAGTATAACTGTCATTCAACAAGAAAATGCAGGACAATATTTGAGTTGTCTGCTAACATGTTACTGATGAATTCCCAGAGTTCAGTCCTACTGAGAATCAAACTATTCATAATAAAAGAGTTTTGCCTTGCAGTGCATGCTCAGCAGCACAGCTGGGTCAAGGAAAGGAAACTTAACTTTTACTCTGATACACCCAATGATGTCCCCCGATCAGATGAGAGTATGCTGTTATCAGAAACACCCAGTAATCAACTGATAAGAACTAAATATAGGATGAAAGTATAATGTCAAGGACAGAGTGAATGGTACTGAATCTAGTGAGTAACAAAGACATATGCAGAAGCAAATATAGGGTTAGAGTGATGTCTGTCCACTGAGCTTCGAAGTGCATACAGAGCTGGTTTCCTCTGAAACAGACTTTTACTTTTTATTCTTTAGCTTTATTTAGGAGTACTGTTCCTTCTAGATGAGATTTTCATTCAGCCACACTAGTCACACTGTGTTTTCCAGTGTGAATAGGAACACACATTCTGGTGCCTCTGAAGTCCTGATCAGTCAAAGATGTAGCTGTGACTTTCTATGAACCATTAGACAACTCTCAAGCAATTTTTTCCCATTTATGATTGATATTTCATAATTAACAGTTGCAATCAACATGACCAAAATAGATACACATTCTGGATATTCTGAAGCACACCCAAAATACAAAACAAAGCAAGTGCTTGATATCACATCTGATCTAAGTTAAATCTTGGCATGTATATGTTTGTCTCATAAAAAAATTTGCACCATTTTTCAGAGAATTGCATACATAGTACCTTTGAAAATGTTTTTATTTAATATGTAAGAGACAGTAGGTTGAACTCCATAGTAGATCTTTCTTACATATAATGTGAACTGCTGACAGATAGATAAGGAGCTCTCTCCCTGTAGGCTGACTGGTCTGAATGCAAATCAGCCTCTGCCTGGGGACAGCTGACAAGCACACTGGGGCGACATCACCTTGGCACTTTGAGCTCATTAGAAGGCACTTCCAAAGCTATATGATAGAAGCACAGCAGGTACAAAAGAACATATCTATGATACTGACTATTCTGCTTTACTATGGACAATATCCCTATCAGTCACTGTACCGCAAAACTACTGAAGCAGCCTCAGTGAAGGTGTGTGAATAGTGAACATTTTCTAACATCCAATTATAAAACTACTTCCAGGAAATAAGAACATCCTACTTAGTCTTCTTGCAAGCTGGCCAAGTAGGCAGTCTATGGCAGGATATCAGACTAAAACAGCCCCCTAGTTTAGGAGAGTTGAGTGTTTTTAGTGCTTTAACTATAAAAATTACTACTATAAGCTATGTTCAGGGAGGGCATTTATTGCAGCATATCAAGGTAGACTGCATTTGGATGACCTTTAGTGGTTCTGTGTAATACACTTTTCATTTTCCTTTGATTACTCTATTCTTGCTATTCTTAATGAGTATTGTTTAATTAGCAGCTACATGGCTTTACTTTCACATCTAGAAAATGACTCAGAAGCCATTTCACAGACAAGTTCTATGACACTGAAAAAGGAATATCTGCAGCTGACCCTTTTTAAAAAACAATGACAAAAAGTACACTATAATTGTCTTTTTCTTCAGGACAATCTCTATCCAAGCTTGACCATGGACAGAACATAGAAAGTTGCCAAACAATTATTAGAGATGGGGATTGGCTCTGACACAACATGAATTACCCTTGTCAAATACTGATTGAGATTTGTTCAAGTATACCAAAGTATTTGGTGTCAGGTCAAAAATGTCCTTGCAAAGGAAGGTGACTTCAGTTCTAATGACTTTCCTTGAGAACAGGAATTATCTGAAAAAATTCACTGACTTTAAAAAAAAAATTGAAACCAAGTTTTTATGCTGAAAGAACAAGACTGTGAAATATATCACACAGAAATACCTAGAAAAAGAGCAAAATTGTTCCTGAACTTCAGGTTTCAAACCTAGCCCCAAATTTCCAGCAATACATTTTAAATTTGTCTTCACATCTTAGCCTTATGAACATTTTCAATAGAAATTTGCATTTAATGTTTTGTTTTTTTTTTCCCAGATATGACCATAGTCAAGCATATTGCCAAAAAAAGATGGAAAGAAAGACAATTTTGAACAAAAGTCTGATGTCAAAAGACAAAGACAAATAAATATTTCCATGCCAAGTACTTGGGGAAAAACATAAGGAGTAAAACTAAGTATCAAGTATCTTCAGTAATGTGAACCCTTTCTAGGATGTTTTGAACTATCTGCTCAGGCTGACCTTCACAACCAAGAGGAAATCTCATCTTCCTTTCCATTTAATCGCTTATTCTCTGCTTGACATGGTACATTATGTACCACATGTTCTTAGATACATGCTAAATGTATCAAAGATAAACATCCCTAGTCACATTGCCAAAGTATGTGCCTCGCAAATAAACCCACTCAAAGTGTCAGGACGTCCATTCGGATTTTGGCACTTTCATACTTTTCTGAGACCAGACACTCAGTATCTAGGCACAGTGAATTAAAAGCCATTTTCAAGCAGTTTTTGTGCTGGACATCTCTGTGTGCAATACAGCTGCAGCTCTAAGATTGGTTTTACTGAGGGTTTTTGTTTCCTGTGTTTTGGTGGTTTTGAATGTCAGGTTTTTCTGCTATTCCCAGGTCCCTCTTTGCCCTGAGACATCAGGACCTGCTTGAGTTATGCATTTCCACAGATACAATAGCTATCATCTCCTGAAAGTGGATAAATCATTTTCTAATGAAATAAAAATGTCTGCGGATGAATTAACTCTCTATGTGCCACAGTGACCCATCCAGCAGTACACAAATGTATGATGCAAAATGCTGAAGAAAAAGTTGAATCTGTTATTTGTCACAAATCTACAGAGAGACAGAGAACAAAGGAGAAAAAATATAGAGCAGACAAAGTATTTCAGCAATTATCATCTCTAAGAAAGAATTTACATGAAAGAAACCAGATTTATAAAAAAAGTTTCTTTCTATAATAGCTATAATTTTTCTTTGTGTTTCCACTTTCTTTCTCTTACATTCTAGTTACAGTCTTGGAAAGATCAAAGTTGGAATTGCAGATGAAGAACCCTTATTATTATTATTATTATTATTATCATCATCATCATCACTATTAAAAAAAATCTAATCTGGGGGCTTTTTCATTAGCCAATTTAGCTTCTTTACAGAGTAGAAGTGGAAGACAGGAATTAGTAAATTCAACCTTGTCAGTGCTGACAGCTGTGACTGCACTGAAAAAAGTATGTCTAAAATTAAGGGATCTTTTATAAGGTAAAATAATTCTGAGCATTGATGTTTTTACAACTCATCATAGCACATGTATATTAATTTTCCTTCAGTAATACATCACCATTTGTCATTGTCAATCAATTTAGATTCCTGTCCAAGCTCCAGCATATGTCCATAGTAAAATTCCTAATGCAAACCATAAAGAATATTTGTCTGCAAAGCATTTACTGAAATGAATTGCTAGGTCTTTCTTTCTCCCCTCCAGTCACCCTGAAAGAGCAGAACACAAACAGACCAAATGTAGAGCACTACAGTGATTCTTAAGGGACAGTTATACCATTTCTTTTTCCAAATTCCCAGTTTAAATGAAAATAAAAAGCATTACCCCAGAGGCACAAGGCAGGAGATCTTCAGCTGCGTGGCCAGAGCTCAGAAGGCAGGGCAAGGGCATTGGGGACTTTTGGAAGTTCCCGGATGCATTCCCAGGGCCTGAGGAAAGCGTGCAGCGCTGGTACAACTGGCACAAAGTGCAGCAGCCAAGGAGCTGTTGGCAGGTGTCCCCTGTGGGGCCAAGGGGCCACACAGCCAGACCTGCCAGGGCAGCACTCGAGTTGTTGTGCAACCGCAGAACAATCCAGACTGGGACGCAAATATTTTCTGGAGGATCTGGTCTCCAGTACAAGGGTTTGTGCTTGAGATCATTTTGTGGTTCTTGGAGGAAAGGATAACTATACTTGTGTTTTTTAAATTCATAAGCAGTCTGTGAAGTGGACATTTGACTATAAAATCCTATTTTATATGTCTTGTACATTAAAGACTTTTCTCTCTGGTCACTCCTGATTCTTCTGCTTTCCTCAGCTACCTGGAAAGTTCAGGGTTTTGTTCAAATTCATATCAGGAGAAAGGTTTTATGAAGAAAATGTAGCCTGAATATCTTGGACTCTGCTTCACCTAACAACGTTGCCTTGTGATTAATAGGAAAAATCATCTGTACCTCTGTACCATAGGTACAGACAATTAAGAGAGGGGTTCTGATTTTGTTGCATTGTGGTTTTGTGCATTTATTTCCTTAAGAGAGGGAAAGTAGATAGGCTTCTAGTCAATCTCTGAAGAAGGCAGACATTTTAGTACTTCTGTTTTCCACATTTTCACAGTAATAACAAAAAAATATTATCTGTTCTACAAATATGAACCAGAGCATGAAAGCTGAGTGGGAAAAACCTTTGGTTCAACTGCAGAAATAAAAAAGGCGACCCAACATCAGATACACCAACACAGGACTGAAAGTACAATCTACCAGAACATGCATTGTGCAGAATCAACCAGAACATATACTTTTCACACACCACCAAACTTGAGCTAATGTTCAAAATCATGTTTGTGAGCCATATATAGCAAAGAGGGGTCTGTCAGAAAGGTGGATGATACACAGCCCTGGGAAGGTTATGCAGAGGCCGAAGACTGCAAACAGTGAGTGGTTCATGCCACAAGCAGAGTTAGAGAGTCCCAGCTCCCCTATGTTACCTGTACTGACAAACCTGCCCTGCAAATTATGCCATCTCACTTCCTCTACAGCATTTGTCAAATGAGTCCTTCTTAATCCCATTCTCCCCACCAGTAAATTTTTTTTTAGTTAAAAACCCCTCAACTTTTCATTTGTCACGGTAGTGTCCTGATAGTAACAGGCACTACACTTCTAGCTGACTAAATCCTAATGGTCTTTCTAAACCACTCAGAGTAATGTTTCCAGTTTTCTACTCCATATTAACAGTGGACTGGAGCAGAAATTTACTCTTGCTCTTTTCCTCCTAAAAGACTGACATTTGCGCATATCAGAAAGACCAAAAAATCTCTTTTATATTGTCTGAGTATTCAATGTCTATCAACCATTTTATTGGAGTTAAAAAGTGTGGAGAATCAGGCACTCAAATCTGCGGGTCCTGAAGTAAATTCATGTCCTGGATGGTCTGGGTGTTTTTTGAGGGGCTAATTTAAACACACCTGTCACTCTTATGTGCAAGGCAGTTAGAGTATACATATTAATATTCTGCTGAATTATTTAAAAGATGTGACTAATGATTTGTGTACCGTAAGACTGTTATCTGCAAAAATAGCATCTGTGTCAGCCATTGCTGAGTGGTTAGGATTTCATCACTAGCATTTATCAGTGTTTCTGAGTCCTTGATGTGAAGGATTCTGCCAGGTTACCAGCTCTCCTGCACCTTCAGGTGTAAAACCCAACCTACAGACTCTTTCCCACTGCCTGTTTTAATCAGGGATGAATAAGAGTAAAACTTGGAGTCTCCTTCCTGAGCAAAATCTCATAAACTTTCTGATAAACTAGACTGTGGAGTAGATATCTTAGACTGTCTGGTGTAATATAAGCATTCTTTCAAGAAAGTAGAAATTGATCCCACACTTTTTTTTTCCTGAGTCCTGAGAAAGAGCAATATTATCTAATGCAATAACTCAGGGACTGAACTGAATACAATCTACTTAATAAAAAAGAGATCTCACAGTCCTGTGGCAGTGCTATTGTATCCTCATATGTACAAAACATTATTCAGTTGTTCACCAGAAATTAACCATCACCAAGAAGAAAAAAGAGCAAGCATTAAAAAGCACAAAAAGCAAATTTTAGTACTTTCATTTATGGCACAACATACCTTTCCCACATGGTATGTGTCTGATATCAGATTAAGAATTTTTGGCTTTGCAATTTATTTATGATAATTACGTACCTAGAAGAAGATTTTTGTTAATTGTTGATCAGTAGAGGTTCTGGCACCAAAGAACCTCTTTCTCACCCAACTTTAACAACTAAAGGCCAATTTTAAGAGTTTTCAAAAATCTCAGCTAAAGCAAGTGAGAACTGTGGGAAATTTCTAAACCAAAATATTGATTATATACTTTATTGTTTGTATATTTGCATTCAATAATTGTACATATGCAATGTTGTATGCTTGTACATATGCAATCAATAATTGTAAACATAAGTATTTAATTAAAAATACATATATGCCATGATTATACTGAAATACAATTTTATTGAGTTATTGAAAGTTTTGCAGTCAATCAGTTGTCTTTTATCAAATGCACAACACAGCTGGAAATTTGAGTCAGGTTAAGGAAAGAATGTATGAATGTGTGAATTAATGCATGAATGAATGGCAGCCACACATTTTAGGGGTCTGGTAATTTATTATTTGCTATTCTCAGTGTAAGAGGAGATATAATACCTCATATCTCTTTACAAACCTTGTGATTGGCTTTTATTTATTTCTAAAATAATGTTGTCATACACTCCACAGAAAAAAACTTTATTTCCACAACTGAGAGTATGAAGATATTGTCTCTCAGATTTTAATTTAGTTTTGTACAATTTTTTGTTTGCTTTGTTCTTCTTTGGAGTACTACAGATATACACTGTACAAAACCCAGTAGTTAATGATTTGAGTGTTATCTAGTAGTGTCACACAGTGGTAGCAGCTTACCTCATCATAGTAACGGGTTATGTAAATCCCAGAACAAAATGCTGGAAAATTCTGAGACTCAAAGGGTTCCATCAGTGGTCCAGATATAAAACTATAGAGAGCCCCAGCTTGAACAGTAGCAGTGTTGTGGTGCCTGTGTCTAATCTTGCTGGAAAGCAAGGGTCTGCTGCTATAGCACGAGCTGCAGGAGGCACAGGGGAATGGTTATCTTGCTTTTTACACTTGTGCTACCCTTCACCAGAGGAGGAATTAGACAAAAGTATGCCTTTGGGACACTAAAAAGGGTATGCCAAATAATTTATGAACTAAATGTTCTGATCCAGGTGCATACCGATGCCTTGATCTTGAGAATTATTTTCTGCCAAATTTTCAGATTGGGCAGCAATTTATGTCCACGACTCTAAAGAAGAGGTCAAGTGCTTCACTCGAATGTGTCTCTCTTAGTTGATACAATTTTTGTGTTTCCATTAGCATTATTTCAGTTGTGCCACAGGCAAATAAATTGAAGCATTATGATGTAAAATCTAAATTATTATTTTAAAAAATTGTGCAAGACTCTGGAATGGTGTGTAACAAGCTTACACCTGTGATTGCCTAGTGCGTCTGTTGCTCGACATTAAAATAATACAGGGAGTATTCACTTGTCGCTATTAAAAAAGAAATAAATCAGAATCATTAAAATGTACAGTCAGCATGAGAATTTTAAATACTTTGACATATTTTTGTAAAAACCCCCCCACACTCAAATGCTATTTTTCAAATAATTAACATTATTAATTCACTGCTAAAAATATTATTTGCATACTTTTTAGGATATATAATTAACACAGTGATTTGTATGAACACTTTGGTCTTGAAAGAATTTTAAAAGGTTCTCCTTTCAAATCAGGTTTCTATTTTTACAGTCACAACCAAATTAAATACATATGCCTTGCTCTTTATACTTTTCATACTTACACTACACAAAAATACAAGTGTATTTTAAAGCTGTTTAAAAGGAACCACTGGTGAGGGAAATACTGTGCCTCAGCCTTCTGGCAGCCACACAATGCAGTGTCATTGAGATGGAGTAATTCCACTGGCAATTGAAATTTTACTCGTTGTTACAGCAGATGATGGTTTCTCACACCTTACAAGTTCAGAGACAATTCCCAGCATTTTGTATCTGCTAAATTCAGAAAAAAAGAACCAAACTTGGCTGCATGAAAAAGTATGTTTAGAAAGCACAAATGCCAAAATTCAAAATCAAAAGGACATTATACACAAGTACATACAAGATTAAGGTGGTAAAAGTAGTATTCTCATATCCTTTCCGACTTGAAAAGAGAAAAAAATAAACAAAATTTGAATTTTTCTGTGTTATGCACACATTCCCTTTAAGATAATATAGGGTTAGAGCCCTGGTGATCCCAATGAGGCAAAGTAAGCTTGTGAAAAAAATCCCCTCACTTTCTTTGATTACTGAATCTTTGGTTGCTGTGCTATTAATACACTAATTTTGCAAAGGGAGAAAATTCTGAAGAATCTCCTAGCAAAAAATACCCCAAAAACCCAAAAAACAAACAAACAAACAAAAAAAACCCCAAAAAACAAACAAAAATAAACCAGAAATTAAAAAAAAAAATTACACTTCATGTGTTTTGGTTCTGCAGTTAGAAAAAGCATTTTTCAGCCAAAATGTCAGTTTATTGGTCAAATTGTGTCAATACATTGCAGCTATTTTACAGAGCAATATCTACTTTATCCCTTTCTGGTAAATTTTAAAACTGTCACCATGTTTTGGAGAGTCAGAAACTCTACTATCACTGCACTAGATGACTTGTCAGCTGAAGGTTTGGCTTTTTATTGCAAAATCAGGCACACACATACTTGACTGTAAAGGATTCCTTTAAAAGATATTTGTAACACGACAGCCTCTTTTCTTTCTCATTTTCCTCTGGAAAACTTTGCATTCACAAATTTGATCTTTTGTCCTCCAAATTTTCAAACATCTCCTGAATCTTTGCAATGTCAGGTTGATTCTATCGCTGAGTTTGAGATGAAGTTAGGCACATCTTGATAGCTTGTTTCACTATTCTATCTCAAAGTCCTTATTAAAAATACCTTAAAATTACCATTTGTTCCTTTAGCTTTAGAGATCTACCACAAAAGAAGCACTGGAACAAAATATTCCCCCGATATTTCTCACATCTACTGTCCTTTGACAGTTTGCATACACTGCAAGGACACATAGCCATTCTGCCCTGCAGACCTGCTCCATCTGCTCCCATCAGGTTTTGCCCTTACTCATCTCAGAGCACCAGTCCCATCCATGACAATCCACACTAGTGAGCTCTATCAGACTGCTATCATTTTGAGCCCCATTGCTCCAGTGAAAGCTCTCTACCACCCCAACAATTATACTTTTTAGCTCATGGAACTGAGGTGGATATGTGAGCTGATGAATAGCAATGCATCACTTTGTGTTGCAAAGATCATCAGAAATAAGCTGTACAATTTCCATTCTGGAGTTGCTTGGGCTGGAGATGATCAGCACAACACAAAATATGTTCAAGTCTATCTATATGTCCAAGTAGTTAGACTAAGCTGACTTTTTCTTGGAGCAGAAGAAATTAATTGTCCTAATGCAGTCCATTCAGTCTCTATCACCAAAAATCCTGCTACAGACATTGGCCAGACAAAGGCAGAACTCACCAGAGGCCTTTTGTCCCCTTGTGAGTCTCCAGGTACTGTTTCTAACCACATGGAGCCTCCACCTGTCACTTGAGGCAGGGTTTTGTTACTTGAATACCCCATATCAGGGAGCAACTCCTGCAAACAACTTCCCCCTGGATGTGCCCAGCTCCAGGTAGGGAGCTGGCAGCTCCCCCTTTATGTTTATAGTGGTGTCACATAATGCAAATAGCTTCTTTGGTGACTGCAAATCCTCCAGTAACTGTTGCAGATGTAAAGTTGAATATAAGCACCAGCCAAAATCAAAACCCACTATGTACCTGTTGCCTTGATTTCAAGGTTTGTCGCATTTTGGAAAACAAAATTATGGAGCTGTAATCACATTTGTCGTTTGAGACCTTCAGTGTCTTTGCACACCTACCTGCTTCCAGCTGACTTGACAGCTTGCCTAATTTATGAGACAGTTGCATCAGTGTTTCTACTCTTTCCATTTAAGGGATTCAGCTCACTCATCTCAGTTCTCCCTGCCAAATCTCCTTAAGGATCAGAATTCAGGTGCAAATATGGTCATCTCTATTTCAAATTTGAGCCTAAAGTGGAGACTAAAACTAAATAAAAGAGAAAGTCAACAGTTAAATCAAAATTTACTGAAGAAGGAAAGATTTATTATTATGAACAAAGTATTGGAGCGCTGATAGTCAGTGGTGGGTAGTAGTAAAAAATTCCATGGAAAAGCTTTATTATAGCACCTCTAATTGAATGTACAAAGCTATCTTGGTTTTCCATTACAAAGACTTAAATACAGTCTAGTTACAAAAAAAATAACAGTTCATTTCAGGACCAAAGGGAGTTGTGAAACTACTTCTGCTCTCACTCTAAGGAGCTGAAATGCATCAAGTTTTAACTTTATTGTGAATGAGCAATGCTATTAATTTACCCATGTCACACTTCATTGTAGTGTAACAGGGGTTTGAAAAGAGACAAAAAATTTTCATGAGAATTGAAAACAGAAATATCCCCTTCAATATATTATTGCGATTTTGTCCTTTATTTAAGCCTCCTCTCAGGATTCCAGACTTTCACATGTACTTTACAGTTTATCACTGAGTCAAATTTTCCTTGTGACTTAGAGTATACTGAAGGTGCCTCGAATATTGACAAGGGTCCTTTTTAAAGTTTATTAATTATTTTGGTAGTTTGCCTGCTACCGAAATCACTGAAGATTTCAACTTGACATGCGTTTCTTTTCACCAAGATATAACGAGTCAGGGAATCAATTTGCTTCTACTGTATTTCTTCCTGAAATAAAAGTA
This sequence comes from Catharus ustulatus, assembly GCF_009819885.2. Classification (NCBI taxonomy): domain Eukaryota; kingdom Metazoa; phylum Chordata; class Aves; order Passeriformes; family Turdidae; genus Catharus; species Catharus ustulatus. The sequence goes on along the minus strand of NC_046223.1, from coordinate 65,153,697 downwards.
TGTAATCTCTGTCTCTCTCTTTGGTTTAAATATGGATGGGCACCTAGGCTGAAACATGTGTTGAGGCATCTGAGAACTGAATAAGAATAATTCTATTATTTTTCACTGACTAAAAACTAAATCATAAGATTATCCTACCTACTATACACATTGTTATCATCTATATAATGATATATATTCTTTTCATTGTAACTATTACTGCAACTAAAACAGAAATAGAAAGTTACATGGGATGAAAGGGAAAGTTTGAAAGTAGAGGATTAGCTTTTAGCAGTTTCTTGTCGGGTGTCTATGGAACACCTCAAACCTAAACACCCTATAGGGATGTATAGTTTAGCAACCTTTGTATTGCTCCTAACCCAAATTCAGAAAGACATTGTTTAGTGTTTCAGTACAAGGGCAGATTTCAATACCCTGCAACCGAGCCCTTATTTCTATATCTGACCTCTCAGGGAATATGGGAGAAGTAGCAGCGGGAATAGACAGTGGAAGTACCCAGAAAGAAGAAAATAAACACAATTTCTTAGAAATTATTGAAGTCAGATTGTCATAAAATGCTGTTTTAGAATGCAGTGAGAGGTACCAACAGGAAATTTAATAAGAGGGAGCAAAGGGAAAAAATTTTGGAGTTAAGTCACTATTTCCTCCATCTGCATTGCCATTAGAGAAAACCATTTTGAATGTTTTTTCTACAGACACCCCATTCCCAGAGGTTCAGTGAACACTTTCTAGGAAGGAGAACTTGATAGTATCAGTAAAAGGTGAAGGGTATACAGTGCCTGAAATACAGTAAGTGTCTGAATGTCACTTCTAAAGTGAACTCTCTTGCATCTTCAATTAGAACTCTTATTTTTGTTCCATTGATGATTTCTTAATATTTTTTTCTCTAGTAGCATAACAGCTTGAGTAATAAGAAATTAATTTCTCAAATGTGAGTGACAACCAGATGTTCAGTCCTAGTCTGGTAGAAGAAAGAAAAGCAATGGCAAATACAAAAAAAGAGATCTCCTTAGAACTTCAGGCACCCTGGTCCTTTATGTTCTGCATATCTATTCTGTGTAGACACCTTTTTTATGTATAAGGCAAAAAGAATAGGAAATACCTTATGTCACATTAACTAAAATATGTTAGAAATGTATTTGAGCCTGGAAACTTAAAAAGAGTGATTTCTTTTTGAGTAGACAAGTGCAAGAGGTATAAAATGCAGACTTTTTGTTATCTGTTTCCTACAAATATTATCAGAACTTCCTTTTTTGCACAGATATTGGTTGATCTATAATTTTTATTATATTATAGCTTTGAATCTGTAAGAACTTTGACCTTATAACTCAAAGGAACAGTCTAAAGAAAAGGTAAAACTTGAAAAACAAGAATGAATATTTTGCCATGAATAAGCCAAATCTCTACTAGGTCTTTCCAGTGCTCCAAACTGAGAATGTTTCAGTACTGAACATGATCAAAGTTGTACACATTTTTCATTTGCTGTTCAAGACTAGAATATTGTAGATATGTTGGTATCTTAAGTGTCTGCATTCACTCACACTGGAAAAGGGATTGTATTGCTCACTACTTTTTCTCCCTGCCAACTCATTCCACAGTGCACTGGTACAAAGAGTTTGTTTGTGGAGACGGAGTCTTGCCAAAGGGGTCATTAATGGCCATCATCATGTGCCCACTGCCCTGGACACAGGCTAGATAAAAAGAGGAAAGTATTTTCAGCCCCCTCTCACAGATATCCAGTACGACCAGTGACCAAGCCCTTTTAAAAAAATCAGCCTATTAGACATGTTAAAGATCCTCAGTGAATGGGAAATCTGGGGGGAAAAAGCATTAGTCACTTTATTTCTCATTTTTGAGCCATAGTAGGACAAATTGTAACTTAAAGTGGTAATTTCCAAGTAGGAAGGTCAGTACTATGGAACAGTGGGAGGTACCTTGATACTGAGGGGTCCTTGTCAACCTTATAACAGAAGGAAACAAGTCAATTTTTAAAAGATTAAAGTTGCCTGACCTTCCTTAGCAATCAGGATCAGGATCCAGGGAGTGCTACAGGAGCCTCAGAAGGGAAGATTTCTCTCCTCAGCAATCTTACTATGCATTGTGAAAGAAGTAGTATATATAAATTCTTCCCAAGTATGGAATTAATGATTGAATACCCAGCTCTGAAGATGACTAAAAATGCTTATTGAGATGCCTAACACCTCTACTTCCAGTTGCATACTAATTTTGAGATTTTTAATAGCTAATAATAACACTCTGAATACCTTTGACACTCCTATAAATACCCAAAATGGTGTTTTTCTTACTTCCAGTGGACCTTACCATGGGCACTGAGATAGCCAAGATCAATCACATACCTGCCATTCTCCATCTGTCTCTGTCCCCAAAATACCTCAGGACTGCTGCAAAGTTTGCAAAGAGCCATCCTGTTTCTGTTTTCCTCAGTTTCTGAGTCACAGGACCTGGAGTTTTCATAGCCCTTATACATCACTAACCTCAGTCTTTATCTCAAGGCTGGGCAATCAAAAGGGAAGTTAGCTCACGGCAAATAGCCAAGATTTAATATTCTTCTCATTAGTTTTTATTTTTTTTGTCTTTTCTTTTCCTTTTAATAGGTAAATGAAATAATATTTACTGAGTGGAATATGCCATTTTTGTCAATATTTCTTACATTTGATTACTACAGTGTTATTTTCTATATATTTAATGATCAATTAACACTATAGAAAGCCAAATAAAATACCAGATAAAATAGAGACAAATCTTGAAAAGGTACAAAAATGTCTAAATAATAATAAATAAAATAAATTGAAACATAACTTCTAGAAAACGCCCCTAAATTTAAAAATGGGGTGAAAAAAAGGAAAAAATTATTAATCAATGGCATGAAACAGGGAGTTTGATTATCACATGATGATAATTCCCCCAGGCCTTCCCAGCAGTATTCAATCCAAGTTATAAATAACATCACAGTAAATGCTAACGGCTGAGTTACACATTCATTTTCCATTTTATCACTGTGAAGATCTTAAGGGATGCATTCTGGGCAATGTCCATCGTGCCTGTCTTGCAAAATGAGCAGAATTCCAGATAGGAGTCTAAACAATACATTTTAGAGAGGAAGAACGTTCCTAAATTTTAAAAAAATCTTGAAATAGAAGGAATTATTATGGAAAATCTCACACCTTCTTTCATATTCAGAGTGTAAAAATGTATTTTCACCTCTGAATCATGCCTATGAGAATATCAGAATTCTAATAATAGTCATCATATTTCCATTAGTGTTTATATTTTGTACCTAAATTACAGAACATTGTGTGACAGATGGTAAGAATACAGATTAAAAATGTGTTAACAGTAACTCACCATAGTGTCTATAAGCTTTGCGATTTTTTGAATCAAGAAAAAAATCACAAGTTTTTAATCAATTTATGAAAACTGATAGGAACAGGTAAAGGTTATTAATAGCTGAAGGAAATAGGAAACATTTACTGTCAAGTAGATTTCAGAAAGGGTTTTGTATACAAACTATATCTTAGTAGTTTTCACCACTGTAATTTTTCACCCTCAAATTCAAATTAATTTAAATAACAAAGGAAGGCAGATGTAAATATATTCTGGGAAGGTATCATTACAAACTAAAACTCCTTAGAGGCCCAGCACAACATGCGTGATCAAACTTGACATATTCTTGTTAATATACAGACAAGTAGATTTCCGAGGCAAAGTTTGAAAGGGTCCAGTGGTCTTGTTATAATCTTTCAACTGGTGCCTTAGGCATGGAGACGTGAAAGGTAGCCCCATTTACTTGCTTGAAGTTTCTTCTTTCAGCAAAAATGCCAGAAGAGACTACTTCTTCCTGTTATAAAATTATAATTTAGGTCCAAAATAAAAGTCCACACAGAACAAAAGTGCAGCCAGAAAGTATGTTTCTACATAGCTGTATGCAACTGATGAAAACACTTTTCAGGAGCTGAGCTTTGAAGATCCTTGTGGATCACTTCCAACTCAGGATATTATGTGACTTACAATTTTCACATTCCCTGTCAATATATAAGGCTCAATGTTCATGATTAACAAAAAATGAAGTGTCGAAAGTACGCAAACCTTGGCCATGATGTATATATCTGTTATAGTTTGCTCTTTCTCTGTGGTTCTCAGAGCTGTGTATCACAAAATAACCTTATTGTTGCTATTTCCAGGCATAAGAAACAAAACCATAGAGAGAAAAACATATTTACCAAGACCATCAATTACTCAACAACAAAATTGGGAATACAAATCAGGTTTCTTGGGTCTTAAGCCTCCACACTGTTTGTAATTATTTTTTTGATCACTTCTATACTCTTCAAGGAGTACACCATACAAATACTTTGTCATCTATGGCTCAAATTATCCAATAAAAACTATGTACATTTGATATTTTGTTGGAGTGCAAAGCTTGTCATAGAAGAAAATCCACTTGGAAATCATTTCCATTTCTGTTTTTTATCAAAATACATACTTATTTTCTGTGGTAAGTTTTAAAGAAAAGCAATTCAAAAATATTCAGAAAATAAATTGAAATAATAACAGGGAAAACATAATTTCCTGTTGCAAAGACATCCACTTATCTTCAGATATTCTTTTTCTATTCTTATGCAAGATGTGAATTTGGCTTGCATGCCCTTGCATACAAGCCTATTGCAACTTTAATCAAGTGATTAAGGGAGCTGTTATTTCATTAGTACATCCTTTTACTGATCATTGTGACACATTAGTCATAGACAAAATGAGTACCAGAGGCTTGCTTCAAAAACTGTGTATTGTCATTTCTACTGCAATAACAATTTTTGCCTTTCAGTCTACAAGAATGTAATTGTACCAAATAATCTGGTCTAGTAACACTTCCATCTCTGTCTAAAGGGTGCTTTATTGTGGACCAATAAATTTTCTTTTCAAAAGAAAAGAAAAGAAAAGAAAAGAAAAGAAAAGAAAAGAAAAGAAAAGAAAAGAAAAGAAAAGAAAAGAAAAGAAAAGAAAAGAAAAGAAAAGAAAAGAAAAGAAAAGAAAAGAAAAGAAAAGAAAAGAAAAGAAAAGAAAAGAAAAGAAAAGAAAAGAAAAGAAAAGAAAAGAAAAGAAAAGAAAAGAAAAGAGAAAAGACAAAAAATGCAAATCGGTTCTTTTTAATTATTATTTTTAAGAGCGCCTTGACATGAGGGAAAGATTTGTTATTAACAATCAGCCAAACACCTCCTCCATAACTTGTGGCAAAATTGATCTAACTACTTCAAAAGCCTTATGTACAGTATTCATTTTCCTGTATTTGCTGACTCATTTTTGCAAATCTCTGAGGACAATGGACAAGACGAACTGAGTATTTATTTGTAGTGGATTCCAGTAAGAAATTTACTTCATAGTGTAATTTGTGCTATTAACAGTCAGAATTAATGTATTTGTATTACCTAATACCCATTTTTGAGCTGTAAGTGAAAAATGCCAGCAGTTTCCAATATACAAAGACAAATTATACAAAATGCAATCATTTGGTGAATGACATATACCTCAGATTTTCAAAAATCAGAAGTCTGTAACATCCATCTCCTCCTTCCAGACATCTTCAGCTTTATAATATACCAAGATAGCTCATCACATAATGACAGAAGCCATTTAGGTATTCACATACAGTCATGATTTTGCCATTTTGGGCATATTGACCAAGAGTTTGGGGCTCAACAGCCCCAGGTTCTTCTCAAGGGTCACCTCACAGCCACTCAGTTCCCCAGAGTGGATCTATGACTATTCCTCGACTGTCATCAGATTCAGCATGACAATGAAAGGGTGGCCAGTATTAATCCTTAAAAGGTGTGTTCAAGGAAGAAATTGTAGCAGCTGAAAGCAAAACCTTTTTTTTTTTCTTTTCCTTGCACAATCAGCTACACAGTTCAGAGACCAGGAAAAAAAAAGATCGAGTTTTTTGTCCAAAATTGGATATGATCTAATCTAAGGAGTATGCCATCTTCCTTCAAGAGAGAAACAGACCTTTTAATTTGGAATCAGCATGGGGGCCTAATTGAACAGACCAATCTTACCCTGAAATCTTTCCCCAACTCAAATTTGTAAGATTAATGGATTTGTAAATAGTTGTTCATTCCACCAAGAAAAGATAGCTTTCAGGATTGCTATTAGAGAAGTGTTTGATATCTATTATTGCAGTCTAATGGTTGCACATTCATAATGACATAAAGGTGTGAAAGGGTGTGCTGTTACTTTTTACTGGCAAGTGTGCTGTGATGCAAAATGTGTGGAAGTATAGGGGATGAAAGAGTTATAGTGAAATTCAATAACTGTAGCATTACATGTAAGCTTTGAGAAAAACAGAAACATGCAACTCTGTTGCTAACAGGTTAATCAAAGTACTGGCTACTTTTCACAATTGTTGTAGAAAGAGATTTTTTATAGAAGTTTGGGGGTTTTATAAAATATAATTTGTACTGCTTTAAAAATGACACAAACCACCAAAGAGAAACCAGAAGAATGAAAAGCATTAACAAAAATCATATTTAGTCTCTTGTAAATCTTCCTGCCTTCAAAAAAATGGAGGACAGCCCTGCATTATATTATAGGTTTCATCAGTAGATTCAGATCCAGAGCTGCGATTAAGACCTGAAAATCTTAGGCTGAAACTGAAAGATGCAGTTGAGTAGCAAATATGTAGTAATTATCATGAAATTAACTTCATTCCACATTTTAGCTAATCACCATGGAAACCTATATTCATTGGCGCCTAATTGGAAATGTTCCCGACCTGGAAAACACTGTAAGCTTAAGACTGCATAATTTCTTATTTAAGTAAATGTACTATTCTGTGTTTGTGACAGTACACCCTGACAATTTTGGCAATAATCCCAGAGAAAAATATTTTTCTGAGAAGCCTGCTTCTTGCAAGAGTTTTTCACGATTTAGTGGGACTTCTGCCCTAGAAGGTGGCTTCATCAAGCCACTTCTACTGTTTGTGACATTAGTATTTGAATACAGGTGTTACAGAAGGCTGCTTGTCCTTGCAACACCAAACTGAAAAATAAACAAAAATAAAAACGAAGGTTATGTCTTTCTGTCTGAAAGAAAACTTTGGTGTCGTGAAAGCATTAGGAAAACTGCTACAAAAAGTGTTCTTCAGGGATTATTTAGCTTGCCGTAACACAGTACAGAGGAAAGAGTAACTACAGACTGGAAAAATCACCCTGTGTAAAGGAAATTTTAGCTAAGATCATGCCACTAGACTGAACTCCAGAGTATTGATACATTACAGAGGTACTGGTGTCAGTACTGTTTATAAATCAGTTTAGCTGTTTATAAATCAGTTCTGGTTCATCTGCTACCACACTATTTGATTACCATGCAAATGCTTCCCAAACTGCTAACAAAAATATTTTTAAATGCATTTCTTTCATCCATTACTGTCTTCAAGAAGTAAAAATTAATCATCATTAAGCATTTGAAAAAAAGGCAAAAAGTACTTCAAACTATTGGAAATAGTTCTGGGGTTTTTTTTTTCTTTCCATGAATAGAAAGATTTAGCAAATTAAACTCTGTTTTCTGCTACAAAATTAATTAAATGCTGAGTTAAAAGAATATACTCCTCAAAACTACAAAGTGAAATTACAAAACTGAAAGGAAATGTGATTGTGTATGAAAGCCATGATCTTTAGATGGAGCATAATATGCTTATCTGTTTTTATCTTGTCTTCAAGTAAATAAACTAAAAAATACACAATTATTTTCCATTTTCATGGGGCTAAGACTTGGTCTTGCATATTGGCAGGATATTGCGCAACAACGGCATTGGTTCAGATTTTCTCTGTCTACAGTCAACTTTCTGGATTTAGTGAGGAGCATGGAGAAGTAGTGCAACTGTTTCAGCATTTAGCAAAGGCTTTTTTGGATCAACTACAACAAAGGTGTGGAAGCACAGAACACATACCTTTACTCTTTCTATTCTTGAGCTCCTGGTTTGGACTTTGCTTCTGGCTCTCATCACATGCATCCTACTCACTGCCTTCTGTATTTCATGCTCATGAGCTGATGAGTATGTATCCCTATTTTTGCTGTGCACACTGCTTGCCGCAGAGTCTCAGTATTATCAGGTTATATGCAGTACGCATTGAATTCTCTCTTTTTCATACAGTGAAAATTGCCCCAAGTTGATGTTCAGTCTTTGGTGGTTTTGCCTACTAGTGGTGCTGCTGCCTCAGGTTAGATATGGTCAAATCCTGAGTATCCAAGCTCCTGAAATTCAGTGCAGCCTCTTCAGTGCTAAATGCTGCTGTGAAAAGCTGCTCCTATCCCTTATCCTTTCCACTAATGGCTGCAACCTCCTGTTCTCACCTTCGGCCTGTTTTTTCCCCTATCCCTTCCTCTCTCTCAAGGAATAACCAATATATAATCCCATTTGAATTCTCTCCAGTGACTGTGAGAATGAGATGATAAAATGGGAAACCCATTTTTCTATTAGGACCAGGGTTTAGCATTGTCATATGAGAAGTTATTGTTCTTTTTCCAATAGGTGTTCATTGCAATACCTGTTGCACTATACTCTGTATCTTGTTTGCTAAATTTGAGTTTTCATCAGGGTTTTGCTGCCTTAATAGCTAAAAGACCAAATATTTCTTATTTGGTCAGCAGCTTCCTGTTGGCTGTTAAAAATCTTATGTTTGAGACATGTTTAATAGGTTTAAGTGCTTTATGTGTCTGTTACAGTGACTTTAAAACCTTCCCAGCCTTTGGAACCATTCCTACGAGACATCATGGCCTGGCACATTAATTTATCTGGCATATAGAAAACTTTTACATTTTGTTTTAACGATCTTTTAAGTTTTGATACACCCGATAACTGAGTTTGGAAGCCTAAGTCTTCTCTTGCTCTTCTCCCAAGAGCCTTAAAATAACCAGTCTTCAGATAACTAAATGCATTCGTTCGTTTTATTAATATATTTCTCTCTGAATAGAGTTCATTTTCTCCTGAAAATGTTTGGCAAACATTGAAGTTTCCTATTATCCTAACATTTAAGAGCATTCAGAGTATTGTTAGCTTTTGCCAAAGTATTTTCCCCAAGTCTTCTTATTGCCCTCAAATCAGTCATTTCACTCCTGTAAATATGTGATGAATAAACAGGCGCTTAATGCAGCTGCATTACAAAGTGAGCATTTTTTGAGTTCATGGTTTTAATTCTTGTTCGCTATAATCTATTCCCATAATTGGAATTCCAGAATGTAAATTAGAACATGTATATTTTAATTCTGATTGCTTTCTTAATGTTTACATGACTGTGAGTATCTTCCTTTCTATATACATACCGTGTCGCTCTGTTAGGATGGCAAAGGGATGGCAAAGAGGTGGGAATTAAGGGGGTGTTTTTTTGCACTTCAGCTGTGCAGAAAATGAATGCAAGAAATTAAAATTAGAATTCATCAATCAAGAAACAAAAAAAAAAATCGCTTAGTGTAAAAATAATAATAAATATTTATTATTGATTATGTTCATTGTAAACAGCAGAGCAATATATTTGTTAATTTATATAGAAGACAAGTAAATAAAGGGCTAGTTTGTAAAAAAGTATTTGTGGTTGTCGATTCTTTCCCGGAAAAGCAATGATTGAGAGACTCTCCCATGACGTATGAGATAAAGATTTTTAGTGATTAAAACCTGTAAAGGGGAGACTTGAATAACCAGGAATTATACAGGAAGTTTTTGGGTTTTGTGTCCTATGTACTTTAGTACTTAGTACTAAGTACTTTAATATTCATCTAACTGTGGACAAAATGACCAGATCTTGCCTTTCATATTTTAAAAAACATCAGAAATATTCACGTTACATCATCCACCATATTGGAATTTTCTTCCCCTTGAAATAAGCTAAGCAAGAACTTGTTTTGGAGACCCTGTTGATCTGCTGAGAGCAGCTTCTAGAGGTTATCTGCAGATAGGAAGGTTTGTCATTGAAATTTAACTTTTTGAGACTAAATACATCATTAAAAAAAAGTGAAAAGTTAATTGAGTCAAAAATAATACTTATGAAAGGAAACAGCTCCATGTGTTCCAGAGTGTATATGCTTCTTTATACATTCTTCAGGTATTTAATCTTTCTGAGTGTTTTGGTTTAGGAGTGGTGTTCCCACTGACTCATTCCAAATCATGCGCCATTCGGTCACTACCCTCTCACTCTCCCTCTGCAGCTGCTGGAGAGAAGAAGTAGAGATTATGGGTTGAGATAAGAACAATTTACTGGAAACAGTAGTAAAATAAAAAACAAACAGTAACAGCAACAATATTAATAAAAGGGTGTAGAGGAAAAGTACAGTATTCTCCTTGCAAATATTCTGTCACTTAATCAGAGCTCTGCAGTGTACTTCCATTGGAGAGAATAGCCCTTCAAAAGCTAACCTGTTTTCTCCCACTTTTCTTGTCTATTTTCATTACTATTTTTCCTCAGGGCAGATATCTGAATTACCTTTCTGGAAGTCTCTGTCCTGAATCTAAACATGGAGTTGACTGTACTGACTCTAAACCTGGTCCAGACCATATTGAAAATACATAGCACACATAGCATCCACGGCATGTCTTCCTTAACATCCAAAGGGAATTTGTAATTCTCAAGTTGTTGTAACAGATCTGAAGAAGAAAAACGGTGCGAAAATCTGGGGAAAATCATCCTGCCCTGTTCTCTCCATAGACTGTGTATGGTTATTAATAGATGCCAAAAGGCAGCACCCAAAGTAAGGGTAGGTAGGAGAGCAATACTGAATACACATCCCAAATGAAGTTCTCATGTCTTAAGCTGATATGACAGAGTACAGCAACAAAGCAATCCTGATCCCTCTCCCTGTTTTGATAAAGAGCACAGGTTTGGTCCTGTGCTGCATATGTAGAAACATCTGCAGGGCTATGTACTACAACCATGTGAACAGTGCAAGCAACACTGCAACCAGTGTCTCCAGTCATAAAACAACAAATGCTTAGATCAAATATTTCCCAGTCCTCTCACTGGGCAAATCTGTCGTTATCTCAACATTACATGCCCCACATTGGATGCCAAATAAGACTGTTGTGGATTAGGAATGATGTTCCCAACTGAGTGTTCTCACTAAAACACTACAAACCATGTGCTATTTGCTCACTCGCCCCTCTCCCTCCTTGTCTCCCTGCGGTGGGATGGAGGGGACAATTGAAGGCAAAAAAGGTAAAGGTCATGGGTTGAGACAAGAAAAATTTACTGAAAACAGCAATGAAATAAGAAACAAATTGTAACAGCAACAATTATAATGAAAGTGTGCACAAGAAAGGAGAACAATTTACCCGTGAAAAAAGCTCACTACATGAGAACCTGCATTACCTGAACCATTGCCACACTACCCTCGACCTGAAGAGAGTAATGACATGAGGTGACATAGAATAACTAACTTCTGTGTCCTGGCTATGCCTGTTCCTGGTTACTGCAAAAATTAGCCCTATTTTGTCTGGAACACTGAGTATAACTGAGCCTGATTTATGTTAGAAATGTGTCTTCAAATAATGAAACTCTCCTAAAATCACAATTTCAATTCCAGAAGTGGGGAGAAAAAGTTGTTATATGAACAAAATACATGTGCGCCTAGCTAAGGTAAAACCTGTCTTCTATGGTGGACAAAGAAATGCAGAGAGAGGGATTGAAATCCCTGCATTTTTTAAAGAGAGGAACTAATTTTAAATCTTATAAGGAAGAGACAAGAGAAGCGACATATTACAGTAATTTCACGATTATGAGCCGCACCATTTTGACTAAAATTTTGGTCCGAACCCAAAGTGCGACTTATAATCAGGTGCAGCTTATATATGGACAAAACACGAAAAATTGCTGCTTTAGTTTGGAGGACAGGTGTCTGCTGAGAAAGGCAGGAGCTTCTCTTTGAAATGGAGAATGTAAACCCCCTCCCTCCAAATTATTGTAATTTTGAAATCAAGGGGTTTTCAGGCAAAAATATGAGAATTAGGAATAACAGTTCTTTTCTGGGGAAATTAAAATAGAAATACAGTACTACAAAGAAACAAACTCCAAACCCTGACAAAGTCAGAGTACAACCTGACACCCTGTCAGGCAGGATGTTGGTAGCAGTCCCATTAAATGGTGGCTGCATCCTCCTGCAGTGACAGATGTGATTCAGTTGGAGCAGTGTTCCTGTAGAAGGTGCAGTTTCCCTCCGGAGGTCCAGTGGTGATGCGGAGGAGTCTCATTTCCCTCTGGAGGTCCAGTGGAGAAAGGGGCTCCCTTAGTGTCCCAAAACCTCTGTTTTTATCTTAGTGAGACATGTTGGGCTCTTTCCCCTGGCTGGAGCAACTTCCAATGGGATGCAGTAATTTTATCAGTCCCACAGTGGGACTCAATGGGCCATTAGCAGACAATGACTCTCTGGAGGAAGGATGGGTTGTGAAAAGATAAAGAACAATGCCCTGCCTGATTTCAATGGATGGCCCATTAGCAGATTATCTGCCGTTGAGATAAGGATCACTGCCCCCACCCTCAACAGATGGTGATAGAACAGATACCTTTTATCACACTCTGTATTGTAATGTCCGGCTTATAATCAGGTGCGGCTTATGTATGGATAAAGAATGAAAAGTTGCTGGCACCCAGAAGTGCGGTTTATAATTGGTGCGGCTTATAATAATGAAATTATTGTAATAGGATTCTGAAAGCAGAGAGGAGATGGTAATAGGAAAATCTTAAAATACGTACTTTATAAGGTTAATTTATATCCATCCTGTTATTAAAGTCATTTAATGACTTTTTTTTTCCTAAAAATGTGTTTAGGAGCTTGGACAGTACAATGACAGGTGTTAATAGAAAACATAGAAAAATATAGTAGTGCTGCATTAATAGGTTGGCTGGACTTTGCAAAGTTGTTCTCATAACACTTGCTTTATAATACTGTGAACAGCTAAGTAAAGTTCAGAATTTGAGTATCATGATAATAAACACTATCCAAAATCTTTTAAACTTTTATTAAACATAGAGAAATAACCAGAGAAAACAGTTAAGTTTTATGATATATAAGGAACTAAACAAGGCTCATTTTAAACAACATTTTCCCTATCACTCACTCCTTTTGCTATAAAGCTTTTAGAAATAGATTTATATCATAGCTTCTGAGTGGTAGCTGTCCATTTGGTATAGAGGAGAAAAAAGGAAGAGTGGTTTAAAATGAGGTTGTTGTTGCTGTCTGAGTCCTTCAGAAGAAAAGAGGATAAACAGAAGCAAAAGGAAGATAAAAAGAACAACTGAAAACAAAGAAGAAAAGAGGAAAATTCAGCTTCTCTTTCTGAGCTTCTCTTTTTAGTTACAGACTAGTTATAAACTAGAAGAGGACACATTTTTGCTCTGAACTTGCATAAACCAGGGCAAGACTTAAGTCCTGCACTGGGCTTCCTTTCCCTATTTGTTTTTGGCAAGGTGTCTGAGGATATCTAGATTTATTTGCCCATAGTGAGAAGAGGTGGTCCAGTGGCCTGGACAGAGGTCATGTGCTCTAATCCACCCTTCAGAAAGTTGGTGTGAACCTTCTGTAATGGGAAGGCTTCTCAAAATCATTAGCACTCTTGGATATACAGAGAGCTGGGAGGTTGCCTTAGCTAATCCACAATGTTCATCGCCCACCACATAGATGTCTTTTTTTGTTCACAGTTGCGCTGCCTGAAGAAGTTTCTTTTGTCAGCCAAAAAAGGATGATGTATTTGCTCACTAGATAGTCTCTGTGTGGGGTTAATAAAACCACCATCACCAGCAGGATATGTCTTCAGCAGTGTCTATGAGATGAAGCTGTAGCTGGCAAAAATGGCTCTTTTTAATACCAAAAGAGAAAGGAAAAATAAGAAAATAAGAAACAGAAAAAGAAAATGGAGATAAACATGTGAGGGAAGAGTTGGTATTAATGCTTTAGCTCATGCTGTGAAGATGGTACTTGTACTTAGCTGTCTTCATTTGACATGGTACATTCAGGGCATTTTTCAAAACGCATTCTGAAGGTTTCAGATGTTACAATGGAACCCCAAAGAACTTGGGTGTGGGACCCTGAGGAGTGGATCTCACTTCTTTCAGTAAAGAAGCTTGATGTGTTGATGGGATCATCCTGTCCACTTAAATTTTTTTATCCACCAAATGCAGTAATGCTTTGTCCAACACTTGTCAGACTCATGTGTGTCAGACATGAATTTAACACAGTTCTTTGCAGATAGTTTTGTTTGTATTTTTGTTTGTTTGTTTCTGGGTTTTGGTTGGATTTTGTTTATTTGTTTGTTTTGAGGAAAAGAACAGCTTGACACAGTCAGTATAATACTGGTTTAACAATCTCTTTATGAGGTGAATTTAGAAAGTCATAGATTTTGCATAGTAAAACAATTGCAATAATTGCACTGACAAACTAAACCCACTAATTGAAGAACATGTGTCAGAAGATAATTGTAATGAAGTTAAATATTTCTGATAAAAGTGAATCCTTTTGTCATATGACATGACTTGGGAAGAAAATGTCAATCCACATCATGTTCTGCGGCTGTAACATTATTCTTCATAAACTCAAACATGTCCAAGTGATCTTTATCAGAAGTTGCATAATACTGATCTTTTTACCCCTGAGACTATTGCAAATGTCTATCATTAAGGCAGCTATAGCTAGCCAGTCAATGTCAATCAAAGCCTGTGAGGCATTTTACAAATTAGTCTCTACTGATATATAATGATATATGAAGTAAAAGCTGGCAATGGAGCCATTTTTCATTGTAACAGCTAAGTTTCCAATTAGCCTATTTAGCTACTTCTAAAATATGTGCCATGTGTATGCCATGCATATACTATTACTCAGTGCATCTTAATTAAATAACACATATGTTGTAAGGAGCTACCATTAAATCAGATTTTTTTTCAGTTGTTTGAATCCGATATATTTATGGAAGTAGGAGGAAAATAACATTTCTTACTTTATTCTTAACTTCATTTTACCTTCATCATTTGCTTCACATTTTTTCATACACACACACAGACTTGTTATAACCAAAACCTTTCTGACAACACTTTAGGGCTAAATTTGGAGATAAAAAAATCTTGGGTAGAGAATACCCAGAACAGAAATATTTATCTCACTTCTGTAGATTAGCTTAAATCTCATTATGATAATTGATTTGCTCCTATATTTTACCAGAGAAGTTGAAATGCGAAGCCAATCCACACACTTCAAATAATTCCTTGGGGTTACTGTTGCACTCCTGTAGTAAACCTAGGTGCAAGTATGCTCCTTTCAGGTGTGTTTGTGTACCCCCAAACAAAAACACATGGTCAATTTCCTCTTCAGGATATTTGACAGGGGACCATGGAGCAGAAGAGAAGGTGGAATGACATTTTCACAACTGTACTGCAGCTTCTCTATTCCCTGGCTAGGTATCCCCCAAAGCATAAAACATCAACTCAGCAGCTGACTGGTAAGCTGCAAGAAACAGAAAATTGATGCTGTGTCAGGAGTTGCTTTGCTCTAGTTAGATTATAAAATGTTAATTGTTTTAATTATTCTTTATTTTAGATTTTAAATAGGGAAGTATCTTAATTTATCTCAATTTTTAAAATGTATCTCATTCATGTGTAGTATTTTCTACCAGAATAGTAATCCTACCAAGATTATTCTAGAGTTATTTTCATGCTATATGCTGATTTTTGCATATCAGATCTTAAGTATTATAGACATTGATTTATCATTTGTCATTTGTTTGACCTCTTTTACTCAGAGAATATGATATCTCCATTAATTAGGTGTTTATTCATTTTAAAATCATATAATACCACAAAGAATAAGATTATTTTCAAGGAAAAAAAATAAATAAAACTTTTAAAAATAGAAGAAAATAATACATTTTAAATAACTATGTCAAGTAGTTACATAAATCTGCTAGAGTACAGAAAAATAAACACAAGCAAAAGAAGAAATTGTTAGAAATACTCTTTTTTAGAAAACTTCCATTCTAAATCCTCTTGCCACATATTGTGTCTTGAATCTTCAAAAACAGTCAAGGGATTTACACATTAAAGTCCCTCTGGAAGTGTCTTTTAAAGTCCTCCCTAGGAGAACAGCCTGGAAGAAATTTTGTGCAAGGAGTAATTAGGAGTTAAGGTGTACCTGCAAGCTGAGCAAATGCAGAATAACACCATCTGTGTAGCAACTCTCATTCTGCATGGGAGTTAGTCTCATAATGTCACCTTTCTTCACTTATTAATCTGATTGCCCTCATTCCACACTTTACCTATTCCTGTGTATTCTCCATCTAGAGAGAAAACTTGGACTCAACTGATTGCATTGTTTTTTTTGTTTTTTTTTTTAATTATTATTCTTAAAGAAACTCCATGTAAAGAGAATTACGCCCTTTACTAATTCTTCATGAAGTGACATTACTTGTTGCATTGTAATATCCTGCTACCAGTTCTTCACCTAAAGCTGAATGCTCTATGAATGTGGTGGAGCACAGGTGCTACAGTGTACAAACTGATCAGAAAAGGTAGAGATAAAGGCAAGTAAAAAATTTCACAGGGATTTCTAAAGCCATGGGGCACTACAGCATAATAAGTAGAACAAAAGGAGACAAAAGAACCAATATGAGTCAAACTCTTCTGGGGAAGGTGCTTTAAAATGTTTTACAGATGTGATCTACGATCACTCTAGAGAACTCTGTACTGTTATTAAAATAAGGTGAAAAATCCTGAGAAACTTAACAGGAGATCTTTCTTTTCCAGACATAAATTAAGAATAAATGCCATTAAAATTAAGAGTCTGAGAAGAGAGTTAATTGTTCTCTCACAGGGTAAATACAAGAAAGAAGTAAAAGTGATTTACAATGAAGGGTAGAACTGATATAAAACAAATTAGTGTACATTGGTGAGGAACTAGTTCAGGCTGGAAATTAGAAGCTATCTAACAATCCTGAGAGCTGTGTTCCAAAAGGCTCAGCATGTGACCCAGAAAAGGGATCCATTTTATGCTGGAATATGAGAAATTTATGATGGTATTTGCATGACAGTTACCCATCCTGGGCAGTGATTTGAAGGTGGGAAAAAACAAACCAGACCAAGACCAAACACCTCCTGTCAACTGTTCAGTTGACCTGCTACTTACCATTACAGTAATTTCACGACCATAAGGTGCACTGGACTATAAGGCGCACTTTTTTTTTTGCAGTGAGGAGCCACGCGGCGCGCAACAAAGTAACGAATTACTGGCAGGTGCTCAATTTGCAAACATTTTTCAAAGATCGGTGTAGCCTTTAAATGCAGCCCCAGGCGCCCTCCCCGTGCAGCGGGCCCCGGCACTCCCGCCCGCCCCCAGCGCCGGCTGGCATGGCTCACAGCACCCGGCTCCCACCGCGCGACCGCACTGCGTCCCGGCTTCCATGCGGCTGGCGGCGGCGGCGTTTCCCATTGCTTCCCTGCGGCCACGCTGCTTCTCTCCGCTTCCCCGGGGCTGCGTCACTTGACGCCGCTTTTTGGCGGCCGCGGGGGCTCGGTCGGTGCTGGGATGTGGTGGCCGCAGGGGCTTCCCCGATGCCTCGATTCAGCGGCCGCGGGGGCTTCGCCACTGCCACTTTTTGGTGGCCACAGCGGCTCGGCCGGCGCCGCGATTTGGCGGCCGCAGGGGCTTCGCCGCCGCTGCTCAAATGCCGCTGCCGGGCAGGCTCTGTTCGGGGCTGTTGCGGGCTCGCACTTCTGTTCCCTCCGCGTCCGGGCCAGGGCCACCCGGGTTCTTGTTTCCCCCTCGCCCGGGCCAGGGCCGGCACCGCCGAGCTTCTCGTTCCCCCAGCGCCTGTCGTGGCACCGCCCGGTTTCTTGTTCCGCCCGGGCCAGGGCTGGCGTTGGCTGCCTCCCTCCCCTCTTGGCTCCTGCCGGCTGTGGCTGCCCGCTCCCGGCCCCCCTCGCGACTCGGTGCTCCCGCGGCACCACCCCCCCATTGTGGCTCACCCTTCCAGTTTGGCAAATTTCGCAACTTTGTCCATCAGATAAGGCGCACCGGACTATAAGGTGCACCTCCGGGTTCGGGGAAAAAACTTAGTCAAAAGGGTGCGCCTTATAGTCATGAAATTACTGTACTTGAACTTTTAGCATCAATTATCTGCTCACTATACATTTGGACACCACTGCAAAGGAGAATCCAAATCACATGCAGCTCACATGATAGAAATAACAACAGAATGATACTGAGGTTTAAAGAGAGTTATTTAGTGAAAAGATTAGATTATGATAGTGTCTGCCATAGAAAATTTCTGTAAATATGTCAGATCCAGGTGAGTTCAGAATCAGTGAGATGCGACTCACTTGTGATGAAATCATTAGGTAGAAATAACCCAAGTGTGTGATTTCTGAAACAGGGAAAGTTAGGGGAAAAAATGGGAAAAAGCTTTTTGGAAAAGTGAGAACTTAAAGATCACTCAAGCCAAACACTTTTTATCTCTCTCTCTCTCTTTTTTTTTTTTCTTCCCCCTAAGCAAAATAGTGCAGTTTAACTCCTTACTTTTCAAGCATCAAATTAACCTAGATGTTGCTTAAAATCAGATTTATATAAAAAACATTGGTGCAGTAGAATTTATTAGAGCCAAATAACAAGAAGCACATTAATGTTTTAGTGTGCCTTTACTATTTATTTTCTGAATCTAATGCCTTAGATTCATGAACAAGGAAGAGATTACTATCCTGTGATTACGTCCTGTTTGATTCATATTATCTCTTAATTAGATTAATATATGCTGTAACACAGACACTTGTAAAAATAATTGATTGGTAAAACAGGGCTATCGTAGATATAAACATTACAATCATCTTGATGCAATTCAGAGATCTTTGCTAATGAATTACTTGAACAAAAGTCTGGATTTGGCTCACATTCTGTGATAACAACTTCTTAGAAATTGGGCTATATTGTTATGCAACTTATTTAGTAGGCTTTTAAACCTAGATAAAACTATAAAACAAAGATTAAAAGGAAATACTTGCAAGTGTAAGGTTCTTTTGGTCCTGTTTCCAGACTCAAATATGTAGGCAAAGTTTCAATTTATTCCATTCCACAAAGCAAATATAAGTAAATTAATAAGAACTGACTCAGAACATGATCCCACAGATGGTTGGGGACAGTTTCTTCTTTGGAGTCATGAACCTGATTCTTCATTACTTAAATTCATCAATACCTTTGAAATATCTCTGAGATAGATGTACTTGATTAAGACTAACAATAATATACATTAACAGGACATCTCCCAAAACAATGACATGGCAAATCACCTATTTTAAAATTTCTATTCCTCTTTTCTTAAGGCATATTTGAACTTTCCGAAAATTGGTGAGAAAACTCTTCAATTACACAGAGAATCTGAGGGAAAATAAGTGGTTTTCTCTGTATGTAGAACTTTCTTTCAACAACCAATAATGTAAAATTAAATGAAGAATTGTCATTACATGTTCTTTGTCTGGTATTTAAAGTTATACTATTGTTTTGAGCATCACCTCAGACTTTTATTATGAACAGTGCTTAGGAATCAAAGTTAGCCTTTGATTAAACACTTTTCATTTGCAATGAAGTGAATATTAATCATATGGATTCCTGAGCCATACTTATCATTTATAGGCTTTTCTAATGTCTTCTATGCAGCCTTGACAATAATCTTAACCAGACCCCATCTTCAGACTGTTGCAAGTCTGGATCTAGAAACACACCAGAAGACTATTACTGCTAAATTATACCATCAGGTGATAACCTTGTGATGAGAATAAAAACCCAGTTTCCTCATACAGAGGTGTTGTGACTTCAGTCATGTTGAAGGCATAGAATTTCCTGTTCATATCAACTGTCTTAACACAGCCAAATGTATATCTCCGAAATTTAAGATTTTACTGGATGGCTCAACTGGCTTTATAACACAGGAAAAAAAATCCATGGAATTTCTTATATATTGTGGAATTGTCTCCCAATCCAGGAAGAGATTGGTTGATATGGCTGCTGCCTATGAAAGCAGCTGGCTTCTTCAGCATCTGATTATTGTAGTGCATTAAGTGGCAATACCCAACCACCAGAATCAAAAATAAAAAAAAAAAGAAAAAGAAAAAAGAAAATTAAAAATGCATAGGCAGCATTAAGGAAAGCATTATTTGTTTGAATTTCCCTGTCTCTATATTCTTCTTTTTGTAATGTTTCAGCTATTGGGCTCAGTCAGACATACTTTATAGGACTTGATGGACAAGTTACCCCAGGATTTTAAATTCTATGCTCCTACTTCTGGTAAGCTCAAGTTGATGCCATGACATTTACTTTCACTTGTAAGCAGACACAGCATGATTCATTCATATCTATTCCTCTCAGCAGTAACTTGCTTTATTTTTAACCACGAAACTGAAAGGAAAAAAGGAAAATTAGGGATTATCTAGATTCAGGGTTACTATATTCTTAATATTGGAACAAATTATTCATCAACCCATCTCTTAAGTAGCTTTTGCATACTGCCCTAAAAGTATGGTCAATTTTTCTTCAGATAATTTTATGGATCAAATAAGCAATTGCAAATGAAAAATGCAATATAAGCATATAAAGAATATAAGCATATGAAAAATAAACTTTAATTCACAATGCACTTAGACAAAGAAGATTGCCCCTTTTTCCCCCCCTGTTCCAGAACTAAAACAAACAGTTTGGTGCACAAGTCATTATTTATGCTTGTGTGATGTCAACTTGCTCTACTGTTGCAAGAATTTTCATGTTCAACTACAAAGGCTTTCAGAAGGAATTGGTTGTTTTCAAGGCTAAAGTTGCAGCTGAAGAAGTTCCAATTCATTATCTATATTTACATTCTATTCTGACTGGAAATGTATTTTTATAAATTTCTGGCCTTGATGTGTTTCTTTTGAAGTCAAAAAGTTTTTGCAAGTGACTTCATTGTGAAAAAATTATCCTTGTAGTTTCTAAAAGATAATTCAAAGTCACAGGGTCATAGAATCACAGAAAAGCCCAGTCTAGAAGGGACCTCAAACATCAGGTCCAGCCTTCCATGGGAAAGGGAAAGGAAGTCTACATGAGAACAATTCCTTTCTTCTGTTAGCCTGCTTAGATATTACTTATTGCCTATATTTTATTTTATTTTATTTTATTTTATTTTATTTTATTTTATTTTATTTTATTTTATTTTATTTCTAAAAGTTTCACATCTAGAAAAGACCTGCAGTCTTGCAGTAGATGGATGGTTTTAGACATAAGAATGATGTTCTCTCAGAGAAATATCTTTTATGCATATGCTCTTCTGAGACTTTCTTTTTATGTTTGAAATGCATTCCAGCAGCCAGTAAATGTATGTAGGAGCTCTTTTGTAAGACACAGGCTGAAATCCTGCTTCTCTTACTCATCCTGCTTCTCTTACTCATTACCTTCCCAGCTAAAGGGCCTGACTATTAACTCTGCTTTGAAATGGAAAACTTGGCGGGCAAAAGATTTCACCACTTAAAAGAACAAGGTATCAGTTATCTTAGAATTTAGGCGGCTCTCTTGCTGCAAAGGTTGTACTAAATATAGAAATGTTTTTGAGCTGAGGATGCAAACCTAAAAAATCTGCAGAAAACTGTGGTCTAGAAAAGGATTTTTGCTTGCGAAACTTCTCACATATTAGAAATGAAACAGACGCTTAATTAAGGCCAAATTCCACTAATTTAAAAGAATCCTTGTTAGACCAAAACCTCGTGATTTAGGAGAACAATGGTTGCCAGATTTGGCTGATTTGTACTGTGAGTCAGAAAGAACAAAAAAAGAAACATTATTCCTTTTTTTCTGCAGTCACTCTCACACAATCTTTCCCTTCAGCTTAAGTGCACTAGCTCAAGAAGTAGAGAAAGAAAAGGAAAGCAGGCATTCATCTAAAACAAATTTCATTATGTTTTTTTGCCAAAAAGACAGGTTAATATTTTTGGCAACTTGCATTTTTTCCCTCTGCAGCTGGAATTCAGCAGCTTATAGCTGTCTGCCAAAGCAGATGCATAATCTAGGCCACTGCCTCACAACAGCTTTTGTGAGTGCTGTTAAAAGAAGCACTTTCTAGATAAATACTGTGAGAATCTTAAAATTAGAGAGTTTGAATAAAAATTACAGAATTCACTTGTCTGAGTTGGAGCAGAGGAAACAGCTGGTTGCAGAATTTAGGTATGGAGATAGGGTTTTTTTCCTTTCTAATAAATACCATTATTATTTCCTCCCCAGATACCCCTAAAATAAAGATCAGCCTAGTAGTTCTAATTCCGAGGATGATTGACTGATGAAATCAAGCATTTTTTACAATATTCTATTAATATGAATGCAATCATAATCTTATCTTGCATATGAGAAAAATCACCATAAAATTTTCTTGTTCATATTTCTAAATATTTTTCAGAGTACTGATTTTATAACTTTCTTTTCAAATGGATTTATAGTGCAGACATGATACTTTCCACTCCCCTTTTTGATTTTCTATTTGCTTCCCTCTCTTTTTTCTTTCTCTTCGTGCACACATATATATGCATATATCTACCTATTCGATAAAACACTGAGAAATGTCCTCTTTTAGAATAGTGTGGAAACGAGTGCTTTGTATTGAGGATTTGGGATTGTTAGTTACTCAGATGCCTCATTTGAAAGCACTTACACTATTTCTGGTAAACCAAAACCAGTAAACACATCAGTTTCAGTAATGTTCTATCCACATCCAGTAGTTTTATGGAGCTGATCCAGATCTCCTTCAAATCAGGAAAATGTTGTGAACTTGTAATCTGTTACACACAATTAAAACAGTCCTGCATTTTGTTCTCCACCTCTGGAGGCATCTTTTCTCAAAGTACGAGCAGTTTTAGAGAAGATGGTTCAGGGCAAGATTTCATAGCCTCTCTGGGAAAACCATTCCAGTGCTTCATTGCACTCAGTCTGGTGTTGCTCTTTCTATTGCCTGTTGAGAGTTTCTCCTGTTGTAACTTGAGACTGTTGTCCCTTCACTGCTGTCTTCCAAGAAGAGTCCTTTGTTTTCAGCACACTCTCATTAGATGTTGAAAGAGAGCAGTAAGAACCCCATTCAGAACATAATTCTCTCAACCTCCTCTCATATGTCATGTGTTCCAGTCTTCAATCACCACAGTGGATCTCAGCTGAATTTACTCCAATTAGTCAAGGTCCTCTGGAAAGCCTATCATGAAAAAAGCCGCTGAGGGTGTATGCCACAAGTTTCTTGCTTTTCCACAAACCAGCTATTCTTTTTGTGTTCCAGCTTAGGGGATGTATTTTTGAATAGAAATATTTCAGGTCTAGAAGTAGTCTGCCCTCTGCAAGGTGCAGATCCCAAGCTGGTACTTCTTCCTGGCACCAAAACAGCTAAGGATGTTGATACAGATAGGTCCAACTAGCACCTTATTAGACTGAGTGTCTGCAAAGCAGTGAAGTTGGTTACAGCTTCCTAGTTAGAGCTGGTTTCTTACGGATTAGCTTTTTTCTCTCTTTTTTTTCCTCAATTATTTTCCTGTATTCTGAAGAATTGGTTACAAAAGCTGATGAGCTGATCAGTCATGTCAAACTTCATTCATTCTCCATTAGGTCAGTTCAGGTGCATGTATAACATAGATCAAAGATTTATGCACTGTCCAATAGTCATTTTCTGTAGATACATGGATTCATGTTCTGTATATCCATCCATCCATCCATCCATCCATCCATCCATCCATCCATCCATCCATCCATCCATCCATCCATCCATCCTATAGTCTACAGAATATAGTTAATCTAGATGCAAAAATCCACCAACACAAAAACCCTCCAAATCTAAACCACAGAATTACTTCTCTGTGGTCGTTAATGGTGAAATAAGCAGGACGTTAGATGTGAATTAAACATGACTTCCCTACCAGCTGATGCAAGGAAGACCTTGGCATCTACTTTGTTGTGTTTTTCATGCTAAAATATTAATTCTGTTTAGACATGGTGTGTGAAATCACTCTGATATTTTATTCTAAAACAGGCAGTATTGTCTAAAAGCTTCCCTAACTAATAACTATTCTTGACATCAATTGTGGAAAAGAATCAATATGCTTTAATGTAATATCCTCTCAGTAAAAAGAAAACTAGTTAAGCACACATACTCCTACATCATGAAAAAAGGCATCATGATGAGAGGAGAGGAGAGGAGAGGAGAGGAGAGGAGAGGAGAGGAGAGGAGAGGAGAGGAGAGGAGAGGAGAGGAGAGGAGAGGAGAGGAGAGGAGAGGAGAGGAGAGGAGAGGAGAGGAGAGGAGAGGAGAGGAGAGGAGAGGAGAGGAGAGGAGAGGAGAGGAGAGACTATTTGGTCACTAAATAATAATCACCAAAGTTATCAGGGAAGAAATCTGAATGTCTTGAGCATGTATTTGGTAAATCTTAACTACTTATAAGAGTTTGTTGGCCAAATTCATGGCTGCATTCATCAAGTTCCTTTCTCAAGAAGTAATGAATATTTAATGAACATATTGTAGTTAACATTGTTTTAAGACAAAAAGAAAAATAACTATAATGAACCACAGTGGCCATAATTTAATGGTTTTATATTCCTGTCATGAAGATGTGTGTTCCTTTTGTACTGCCTGACACATGTATCCCTGAAGCAATTGCCACATGAGGTCACTGTTGTTCATACATGAGTCATAAGCTCGAATCACAAAATTTTCAGTTGACTGAAACCAAAATGTGTGACTAAAAAATAAAATTGGTTGCATTATACACTAACAAAAATCTGTGTTTCACAATCTGCAAAGAGAATTTATTAACATGGGAAATACTAAATACAAGCATTATATGAATAAAATAAAAAATATACATCAATAATTTCTTTGCATTTGAAAAACAGCTAAAATTTTTCTCAGAACAGCTGAAAAGACCATGGTTAGTATCTACTATATTTTCTGGATCTTTCTCTGTAGTAGTTACTCAGCTGTGCTGGCATAATAGTATTCAAAGAGTTTCAAGAGACTTAGAACTCTGTAATTGCTTAATTGCTTATCTTTCATAAGATTTTTTTCCCCTGCTTTTAAATGTAAAGTTTATTGTCTTCAGGAGCATAAAAATGCAAAAAGTTTAAATATTACAAACAATGTGAGACGCTCTGGCATTAGATAAGCAAGATATTAGACAAGCATTGTTATGGCAAATCTGTATGCTGAACTGCAGTGAAAAGCCATCCTAGCTGTGAGTTTGCTTACAAGTTTTTTGTCAATTCTGAAAATATATTATACCTATTATGCTGATAGACCTTCTCTGAATGATTCATCCATTCATATGATTATATCAGCATACATTATCATAACAACTTCTCTTAAAAGATTACAAAGCATAAATGATGAATTCGGTGTTATGAGATTTCAGAGTACATTTCTTTTTTGTCGAATTCTTCTCATAAAAGAATAAAGTGTCATATTCACCAGTGCTATATAGTCATGAAATTAAAAACCTTATCACGATCAAAATTATCAAGAGAATAGAACAGAAATAGCAATCAAAAATGTCAGCTGAATTTGAAGAACTGCATAATTAAAATCTTACTCCCCTGAAACAAAGTCACATTTATATGCCGAGATTCTTTCAGAGAGGTGGATTTTTTTATGGTGGTGTATTTATCAGCATGCATATGGATGCAAACGCACGATTTGTTCTGCTTATAAAATAAAAGATAACTTTAAAAGTTGATTAGTTTTGGCTACATCTTTTATCAAACTACCATGCATATTAACTTCTACATCTGAGCATTAAAAACCCTCACTACATAATGTAATAAAAGACTATTTTAATAAACCATTAACACAGTAAAAAAATATATATGTGCCCAACAATTCTTGCATTTATTTTTTCATCTGTAAGCAGGTGAGCTAAAAAATTCCTCATATTATCCAATTATTCCATACCTTTGGATTCCCATATGGGATTTTAGAGATCATGGAGAAAATTTCAACATTAAATGTATTAATCTTCTGCAAAAGAGCAACAAAATAATGAGTCTTAAAGGACAGCGCCTGTATAAAAAAATGGATATAAAAAATGGAAAAGTGGGTCAATACAGGACATTATCCTCAGATTTTATTGTCTGTATGTAGCCTTAAAACTGAAAAAGAAAAATTATTCTCATAATTAAATAATCATTAGCTTAAACTCTACAGCAGATCTGACTACACATGATATGACCTCCCTGTTTATAGAAACAAAACATAGTATAATTACAAAATGTAATTAACTACACTAATTAAGCTATAAAATAACAATAACTCTCAGTGAGTATATGACTACAATTTGCTGCTTAACTGAATTAATTCATGACTGTAAAAAAAGGCTAAAAGAACTAGATGCAGGAGTGAAAGAGTTTTTCCAGCCTCAGAAATCAACTGAATTTTGAAAATCTGTCAGAATAATTGGTGACAAATCAACAATGGGGATGAGTGTGAGTGTGCATGGCTACAAACACCATTCCCATAGCTGGTGGCCCTTCTTCAATCTGAAAGGACAAGAAAAGTTTTATCTCAAGATTTGTTAGCAGGATCCACAAAGAAGCAGCTCAGCCAGCTCTTAAAGAGGAGTCAGATAATTACCCACAGAAATATCTGATTGATAGGGAAGCAACAACTGGTTATTTTTACTTGCAGAGCACAATACATAAAATTACTTAATCATGCTGTGGTAGTGCCAGGATGCAGGAAGAAAGGAATCTTTTTTACTTCCTAGACTCAGATCACTACCATGGAACAAATGAATGCTTTTATTTTGGCTCTTATGACCAAATAGATCTTGATTCATTGTACTAAAAATTGTCCTAACACATCTGATGTTTTGAACCATACCACTGTCAATTGTTGTACATGATAAACATATGAGAGATATTTTCAGGAACAAGTCATATGACAAAATAATTCAGCTTAATGTTCCTTAGTTGCTTATTAACTAGTGAATCCCTTCTTTCTTTTGATATTCTTTTCTAATAAAGTATTTCTGCCTAAACAAACAAATGAAAACACCTCCTGCTACCTTGCTTTTACTCAGTAATCAAAATCTTTACTGAAATAATTTATCATAATGTTAGGAGCATATTTTTTGAGTGGAATCCCTTCAAGATATTGGCAACACATCACTGGGTTCCCCAGGAAAGAAAAAAAATCTTTTTTTACTAGAAATATGTATTATTGCACCAACTACTATTCCACCTAAAACCTCAGCAACCCAGGGGACTACTTTTCATCCCTGAATGTAAGTGCCCGTTGTGTCACTCCAGCAGATGATGATGGGGCATGTGGAGGGCTCTTATATTCATTTATTTCAAGTGAGATTTAATTTATTCTCCACCTATTCTTTCACTGAGAACTTCTCTCCCTTGCCTTTATAACCCACTCCATTAGGGTGTCTGGCGAGTCAGTGAAGAGGAGAGAGGGTAACATATTTTTGTGTGAGTCATACGCTGGCAGTAGTCTAAGCTATTTTACAGTCTAAAGTAGCACAGCTCTTTCATCTCACAGGTAGTTTTACTACTGCTGGTTACAGGTTTAAAGGAATGTATGGCCAGTCTATTTTAGGGGCAGCTGACACACAGTAAGAAAATACATTGGGGAAATTTTTGTCCAATGAGGTTCAAACATTATTTAGAAGCAACAAGCAAAAAAATCCTTTCACCAAAACCCTGTGATCTCAAATGCAGATTTTTAAAAAATGTATCTCTATAGCTTGTGAATTATAAGAGCAATTTGGTAGCATTCTTTAGAAAATATTTTGAGATTTCATAATTTTAGTTGTTCAACATTACATTTATAAGAGAAAAATAAGCACAGTTGGTGACACCCGTAACTCTTTTATATAGATCCATTTAATTTAAACATATGTATTGTATATTTTGCCTTCATTCCAAATTTGTCATCCATCCACTGAGATGCAAAGATCACTGCTGACTTACACAAATCAGGATGCGAAGTAATTCAGAAGTCTATCAGGAGATAGCAATAATAACAACAATTAAAAATAATAACACTATTATAATCATAATTAAGCATGTGTATAATTGTAATATGAAGTAAAACAGCTTGTTCCAACTGTTGTGTAGATTTTTGAAGAACTTACTCTCTGTACAGAAGTTTCTTCTTCCAAACCATGGAATCCAGGGTTAAGAGCCAGAAAAGGCACAACAAATATCCACACGTTGCATGAATCTTTTCTTTACTTGAGTTTTTAAATCTCCATTTAACCAAGATCTTGTAAATAGACAATGACTTATCATCAAGACATTTTTGAAACCCATTTTTACTTGGGAAATGTGTGTGTGCACACTTCTTTTTTTTTTTTTTTTTTTTTGTGTGTGTGGGTCTATGTGCATGTGTGTGTAAATAAAGTCACAGAATAAGTTAGACTGGGAGAGGTCATCATATCCAGACTTCCTTGCTCAAGGCAGACATACGTTCACTAATTAGGCTGGAAATAGCAATTTATTTATTTATGATAACATGAGGACAGCTATGGAAAAGAAGCACTTTCATGAGAAAATAATCTAGTACCTTGTAACACAATTTCTCAGTTACCTTTCTAATATACACACATTTCTCTTTACACAGATGTATATACATAACTCCCCACATATAAGGAACATGGAAGTTGTAAAAATAACGCATGTATAAATATACATACATACATATATATATATATCTATATATATATATATATATGAAGTTGCTTTTGTAAAGAGAATATTCTTAAATGAAATGTTCTAAAATAATATTGTTTTTCTCATTAAATAAAGGCAAGTCCACAGACCCTACTAAGAGATACAAAAGGGGTCAGAAACCCCCTTGTCTTTTATTTAGACCAACCTTTTCAAACAGAAGTATCATGAAATGGAGCCTGGATACAAGATGTGACATTTTGAGAACACATCAGATGCCCCTCAGTGCATTTTGTATGAGTTTAACAAGTCTATGCTAACCTGGGTAACAACTAATTAAGACCCTACTAATGAGGCCGGAAAAATTGGTGTGCTTAGAGATTTCTGATTACTGACCTCTGTTGCTCTTTGGTCGTTATACAGGAAGAGAAGTCCCTGAGTGAAAGCTTGAATGTTTCAAGTACATTTTCTAGAGTACAGCTTTCTGTGGTAAATAGAAAACAAATGTAGTTAATCATGCAGATATCAGCAAAACATGGTACATTATGCCTTTGTGTTCATGCAGAAAGAAAATGTGTCTGATGTAGATGTTTAGCTTTACAATAGTTTAATAGAACCAATATTTGGTATATTCAAATACCAGACTACAAACAAATGTGCTGTCACTCTGAAAGCTTTCATATGGTTGCAATTTTCAAATTAGCAAACTGAAAGTTATCTAAAAGGCAACATATTGTTATAATCTAATGGGCCATTATGGCATAACTTGTTCAGTTATCTGTTCCAGCTTAAAATCAATTTCTCCAGATTTTGGACTCAGAATCCCCATAGGGCTTTTTACAATTTGGCTACTCTTTTCTCAAAAAATAGACATTTTTTTTCTGACCTGTATTACAAGAGCATGTATACCACATCTGAGGAAATGTGATATAGGTGTTCTTTTTCTGTACTCATCACCCCCAGTACAACACAGTGTAATGCAAAGACTCCCTTGTCATAGTATATCCTCACGTACAGGAAAGCAACAAGACTGATCTGAGCCTATTCACAGAGAAAATATCTGATCTCAGCACACAGGGAGAAGCTGAGTGAGGCCAGATTGCAGGCAATTGACCTGAAAGGAAAACATCCAAGCTCCCATATTAGTTCCATTGATGCTCTACAGACTGAAAGGCATTTATATTTGTGATAATTTCCCTGTGCTCTTTTCTCCAGACATTTTATTTTCCTGGTTTGAAGCAGAAAACATGAAAAAGGTTGCCATCTCTATGCCAGGTACATGACCTTAACTCAGAAATTTTGTTTTTCCAGAATCAGGCACCTTTCCCTGACCTAAACTTTAATTGTCCACAATGTAAATGTCTATATATAAAACTGTTGCTTTAAAAAATCTGTCTTTATTTTCAAAGGAAACAAATCTGTGTAGTCAGCAGAGTTTACTAGATAAGTAAATGAATCTATATCTCTGTTGACTACAGAGATACTGCATGACCATTTTTCAGATGATTTCTAGAATTAATTCACAATTTTAGTAATGACACCATTGCTCAGTGTAGTTGCATTAGAAAAAAAACCTGAAAAATTATCTAACTTTTCTCTGAATTGTTGTTTCTTTTAAGCATCAGACCTTTTACATATCCAAGTGACTCTCAGAATGCATTTTGATCCTCATTTACAAAATCAGAATTTATACAAGAGAGGCGGTAAAGTTGTCAGCCATGAAACTCAGTGATAACCACAGCTGGAATGTTAGACTCAGTTTCATCCTTGAGTTTTACACTGAGTCTACCGCTATCTGTTGAAAGATTGGCATCTGAGGGCACACTCAGTGGATTAGGTTCCAGATTTATATTCTTTTAAAATTTTGAGGAGAAAAAAATGAATTCTGAATTAAATTGGGCATTTATATCAGCCAGATTTTTCAGTGCTATTAAATGATCTGTGCTTTCTGTGTCTGTGCTTTCTACATGCATACTGCATATGAACTGTCACTTTTCTTGGTGACTTTTTCCAAAGCTGCTAAAAAACTTCAAAAGATTTTTCTCAGACTTGCCTTATTATTATTTTTTTTAAAATATAGTCCTAGTATAGAGATGTCTGGAAATAGTCATTTGAAGTAATACCAGAAGAGGAGCAGTTATGTCCCAAATTACTGCATGCTCTTTACATAATGTCAAGCAAATATTTGTCCCCCTTCAAAATACAGTGTACTGTCTCCTACATCACGAATATGCCATTTATTCCACTTATTCTAAGATTTATTTTAGAAACAAAATCAAAAAGATTTATCACTGATTCAGTAAGAGCCATGTCAGTAACCTTAGCTGTATATAGGTAATCTTTTCATTTCATGGTTACATGACTTTTCTCTTACAAAATCATCCTATCATTTTATATCTCTTTCTTTGTTTTAAAATTAATTATACCATAACTATTAAGAAAAAATAAAACACAACTGTGATTATATTCAAGATATTTTCACATTATTTAGGTAGGGTTTGTGATCCCTAATGTAAAATTCTATTTGAAATCCAGCACAGTTCTCAGGATGGAATTGGAGATTTAGACCTCTCTGCTTCCAAGATTGTATATTCAACAATACTATGATAAATACACCAAAATTATTTGGAGCAGGAACCAGAAGTGGGAAATATCTTCTGTCCCAGGTAAGGACTCTTGTCAGTGGTTTGTTACAACCAGTTTTCCCCATTCTCCCATATCTTTGCAGAATGTCCCATTTTTACCTTGAACATGAGAAACATCTTACTACTATGGTTTAACTGGTGATTACAAGAGTTTCCTTGACAACAGAGCAGTGCATAGATGCTTCTTCAGATTAGTCTTACAAGACCTGGTAGCTACAAGCAAAATATGAAATTATGTGATTAACAGAGGTGAAAAAGTTTATTTAGCCAGGCTATATGCAAGAGACACGCAATCACGTTTTCCTCATTGGTTCATATTTTGTAAGGCAACAATGACCAATTCTGCCTTCCTAAATGAAATTCATAAAAGACTAATTGCAGAAGGACATTTTTTAATTGTTTGTTTCCATTTTCATATACCAGCTGAAGACTGTGAGGAAATGGCTATTAGCAAGATTTCAGATAATCCATTCTTTGTAGTATTTTCTGTTGATTTTTTATTTATATGAAAGAGCTATGTTGCTTATAACTATATTTTGTAATCTGTATAGAAACTGCCCCTTTCAGACATTTTATTGAGGCTCTTTTTGAGGCTATCAGTGCTCTACTCTGGAGGTAGGGCATTGAAAAGGAAAAATCTTGATTAGCAGCCCAGGTTGTTCCCTCTGGTTACCAACATTAACACAAAAGAGACCTGTAAAGTCTTCAGATAATAACAGTGAAGCAAGACTTTTCAGTGTGCTATCTCATCTAAACTTGCAACTCCCTAAAGCATTCATAAATACACAGGCAGGACTTAATGACTTCTCTGGGGTGCTGCTCTCCTGTCTTCTGCTGCACAGCATGTGGAGCCCTGAGGCCTGTAGCATGCTGGCTGGTATTGCTTGGAATGCATCAGGGATCCCATCTGGAAAGTGCACTCATTTCTGTTGCAGAGAAACTGAAGCATGTGTGGAAGTGTGGGGAGAAGAAATGTTTGGAGAAGAGCTGGTGCATGGCCTTCTCTTGTCCCATGAGAATAACATGATGCATCTATGCCTGGGTTTTTCTTTCTACAAATCAGGACTCCAAGCCTGAGTCATAATGCAGCACTCATGACTCATATCCCATCTTTCATTTATTTCTGCAAGTGGAAAGTTTTAAGCTTTTAAATATGTAGTTCAAGATTGACCTGAGAATTAAAAACTTGGAAGTCCCAGATGCATCCTTTGTTACATTGGTGTTGGGTATTGCATCATGCTGTTTGCTAATGTTTTCCTTTCCTACATATCTAACTGTAAGCAATGTATCAAAAAAAAAAAAAAACCACTTTCATTCATTATGCCAACAAATAGAATAAAAATTCTTCCCAGTTTGGCACACAGAGCATGTATCATGTCTTGTGACCATATAACAGCAGCACACTCCATATAAACAAGAAGATAAAAATCCCTTGGCAATGCATCAGTCATCAAGTACCACCTCTCTCTCAAGACAGTGTAACATAAAATTGCTTAATAATCACCTGCCTTTTTTTTTTTTTTTTTTTTAATTCCAATTAATAAGCCATACTTAAAAGTTCTCTATTAAGATGCAATGTAATCCTCCAAAACTCTTGCTGTGGCTCAAGGAAACATCTGAGAATCTTGTGAAAAGAGGTTGTGGCCCATTTGAACAGGAGTATGTTTCACTAATGTATCTCTTAGCAGCCACTGATGAAGGAAGTTTAGAAGCAATCAAAAGAAGATTCCAGTGCCTGTTTGTTCTGACTTTGACCCAATCTGTTGAAAGCAAAAATATCCCTGTTCAAGATTGCAGTTTTTGGAAAATACAGGCAACTGGGTGTCCTATGGGGTAATTTTCTGAGATGTTAGAAATTTTTGCATTGCTTGTATTACCATATGAATAGAAGAAACACTCTGAAAGATAAATATAATGTTTATAGACATTTATATGTCAGGTCAAATGGAAAAATTATTCTCTTTCATTGAGAGATAATGATTACTTCTTATGACTAAATTTTATAGTGCTGCATTATTTACAAAGCTTTGAGCAGACATTAAAATAGTCATTACCAAGGGGAGGATTCTCCTTTCATTCTGTCTCTGTTCTTTCACATAAAAGAACATATTGTAAATGTAAACACACTTTGAGCTGAATATTTACAGTATTTTTAACACTCTTTTTGGCATCTTGCTGGCAGAAGACTAGCTGTGATATAAAAAAAATATTTTTGTGACAATTGTTTTATGTGCATTTTCGCGAGATTTTCTTCTGATACATGTGCTGTCAGAATGCACATGCACAGCATATTTATGCTCTGTTGATCACCCAGATTTAAGATATGCCAGCGGAATATAGCAAAATGTATGCAGGCAAACTCAAATGTCCATGCATCTCAGCTCTGCCAACTGAAGAAATCCAGGCAGCTTTCTAATACACCTTGACTATTCTGTGTTTCTGTTCTCTCACCTGTATCTGTTTACTTCATTTGCGTGAACAGGAAGGAAAAAAAGAACCATACACAGGCTATTATTACAGGCAAGATTAGGATTTTCAGCGTAGGTGAGGTACACCCTTCAAAGCCCGGACAACCCATGAATAGCTCCCAAAGACACTGAATTTCTCTGAGACCCAGTTTTGTACTCATTTCTCTGTAGCCCTACAATCCATACATGGAACAGGCTAACAGCAAATGTTAGCCCATACAACCAAGAAGGCACTTTTTCCCTCTGCTGGTTGCTCATCTGATCTAATAAAAATGCCTGTGAACCAAGGAAAACCAGATGCTAGCTGCTATCTCTGTGCAGCTGCAGATGGGTTAGCCCAGAAACTGAGCTCACCAGTGGAGAGTTACAGTAATTTCACGAACACAAGCCGCACCAATTTGACCAAAATTTTGGTGGAAACCCGGAAGTGCGGCTAATATTCCGGGGCGGCTAATCTATTAACAATATTCTAAAAGCTGCCAACACGGAAGTGAGAGCCCGCGGCAGCCCCAAGCCAAGCTGGAGCCCGGCCGGCCCCGGCAGAGGTGGGAAAGCCTGGCAGAGGCGGGGCCAGCAGTGTCGGGGGCGGGCGGCAGAGCCTGAGCCAGCAGGGCGGGGGAGCCCGGGAGAACTGGGGCTAGCAGTGCAGGGGAGCATGGCAGAAGCAGGAAGGCCGGCGGGTGGGGCTGCCTGGCAGCGGGGGAAGCCCAGCATAATCGGGGCCAGCAGCGTGGGGGAGCCCGGCGGTGCGGGGGCCTGCAGTGCCAGCCAGGGCGAGGAAACGCGGCGGCGGTGCAGACGGGAGGGGGCGGCCGGCGAGCCTGGCGGCGGCGGCGGCAGCCCTGCCGGCGGGGCGAGCGAAAGCGGCGCTCGCGAAAGCGCCGCCGCGAGCCGCGAGCCGCGAACCGCGAGCCGCGAACCGCGAGCCGCGAACCGCGAGCGCGCCGCCGCGAGCCGCGAACCGCGAGCCGCGAACCGCGAGCCGCGAGCCGCGAGCCGCGAGCCGCGAGCCGCGAGCCGCGAGCCGCGAACCGCGAGCCGCGAAAGCGCCGCCGCGAGCCGCGAAAGCGCCGCGGGGCGGGCGCGGCGCTCGCGAGGCGCGGCGCGGGGCGAGCGAAAGCGGCAGCGGGGCGGACGGCGAGCCCGGCGGCGGCAGCCCTGCCAGCCGGGCGAGCGAACGCGGCAGCGGGGCGGTGCTGACGGGAGAGGGGGGCCAGCGAGCCCGGCGGCGGCGGCAGCACCACCCGGCCAGCCCCGCCGAGCCGTGGCGCTGAGCTGGGCCACCCGGCCCCGTCGGCAACCATGAGCGGGCCGAGCCTGCCTGGCCCCGCCCCGAGCCAGTAAAGCCCGCTATGCCGCGATCCTCTTACTAATTGGCCAATTTGTGAAAGCTGCGCACGGATTCTCGCGACGAACGAAAGTGCGGCTAATATTCGGGGTGCGGCTTATCTATTGACAAAGACAGCAACATTGTCGAGGCACCGGGGGTGCGGCTTATAATCCGTGCGGCTTGTATTCGTGAAACTACTGTACTTTCTGCTTGCCGGCACATGAAGGCAAAACTCTTAATCAGAGGATTCAGTTGGCTGGAATGTTGTTAGAAATTGTGTGGGCCTGCATGAAAGGAATAATCAAGACGAAAAAGGGTTGTGAGGTTGAGCTCCACATATCTGAAAAATGTAAAAAAGGCCTTACTCCTTTGCAAAAGCCACAGCCCACAGGGGAGCAGATTATTGCTGTGCAATTGATGTACCCATAAGCCGATTGCATGGTGTGTGGGGTGGATGTGCAGAGATATGAAGGAGGAAAGGAAAGCCTATGGTCTTAAAGATTGACTGTGCCTCTGGTAAGGAACAGTTCTTAAAACTGTCCCACTACGTTGACCGAGATGGCGATTGCCATATGTATGCTCTAAAAAGATCACCTTGAATGAATCATCCAAAATAAATGCATCAAGGAGAGATAAAGCAGAAA
Organism: Catharus ustulatus; assembly: GCF_009819885.2. Lineage (NCBI taxonomy): Eukaryota > Metazoa > Chordata > Aves > Passeriformes > Turdidae > Catharus > Catharus ustulatus. The sequence continues at coordinate 65,117,921 of NC_046223.1, read as the reverse complement.
AATGTGAGGAAAAATAAATTCAACTCATACAGGCTGGTGTTAAAAAAAGGTAACACTGATCATATTCCTTTATTTGTGACGATTTGCATTATCCCAGTCAGCTCTATCCACTCCTAGAATCTTGTCTGATGAAATGAAAATCGCTTTAGTAATATAGTTTGCAGAGGGCATGGAGAACAAGATTGTTTATTCCTATGTTATAACTTTATTACTCTGCATATTTACAGGGGAAGTTGCTTACTGTAAGAAGAAAAATGAAGACTTATAGTTTGGGTATTCACTTCTGATATTTGGGATTTTTTTCACTAAGATTTCATTTCCCATCTCATTCTTAGATAATTTAAAAAAAAAGCTACAAATAGAATAAAGTTGAAGATTCACTTGTAATAGGGAACTTTGGCAATGTCAAAACCTGCATGACTGAAGTATCTTCATTTCTCAATTGTTTTCAATATTTTTTGATCAAATGACATAATCAGCAAATAGTAGAAGTGGGAAGAATACCAAGAATCTCTGAATTTTCCTCCCTTTTAACCTGTAGAGATGTTGAATGTGCAGCTTAGGCAATTTTTGCCCCCAGTGCTGTTTGAGCAATAATCAGACTACTCTGACTAGTGTTTTGAAAGTCAAGAAAAATAAATAAGTGGGAAAGAAAGCTCCAGGACTATCAAAAAAGATCAATTTGAGACTTTCCTGCTTGAATTATCTGCAAATGAACCTCAGCATTCTTTTGGTTCAAGAAACCTTGGGGTATGGAAGGGATTTTAGCAAGTAAAGAAGGAACTTCATTGAAACGAAGAAAGCTTGGTGACAGAAGCAAGACCTAGAGGCAGTGAGACCAAAGAGGCAGTGAGTCAATATGTGAGAAAAGAACATATTCAAGAGTGTCAGAGAGTAAAGGAACCAAAGAAAAAGTGATGAAGAAAGAAAGAAGAGGAACAGGAATACAACGTAACTGGAGACCACAGTTTTACTCTGGATGATTTATTTATATGAAATCTTCCTAACATGTATTGAAAGATTACTCTAGGCTGGTTAAACCTTCTTAGGCAAAATAATCCTGAGAAATAGACTGAAGGGGAGATTTATTCTGACCTTTTTACTGAATGTAATGGTAGAAATGGTCCTGAACTCTTACCCTCAGAAATGAAGTCTTTTACATTATTTACCATCTTATTCACTATCATCTACTACTCTGTTTCTTAGGGGTCAATAAAAATGAGAAAGCTTTTGCATTATTTTCAAAGAACTATAGAAAAAATGCTAGCAAAATTAGCATATTCTCAGAAGCCATCAAGTCAAATTTAGTGTACCTTTGTGTGCTTCTAGAACAGGTGTATAGAAAGTAATACTCAGTATCTGGCTGGAGGGATGGATGGGAAACACATGGGAGATGCATATGTATTGTTAGGTGAGGGCATAAACTGAAGTACCACATGAACTTCAATACCAAAGAAGAAACAATATATGTGTTTCCCTAAATGCAGAAATAGAGATGAGTGTTTTGCATCCACAAAGCAAATAAAATAGCTCTCTCAATCAGGAAGGCTTTGCCCAGAGATAAAGAAACACTCTGGACTATCAGTAAAAGACATATGAAGAAGGGAGTAACAAGAAATCTTAAATAAAAATATACAAAACATACAGAAAAGTATAGGAACAACAACAGTAAAACCCCAGATCTGGTGGCTGCAGGAATTGACAAACCCTTCTTGTTCAAAATCTAACCTCAAGGCATAACATGAAAAATTGGTAAAAGCATTAATTGGAAGAAAACTGAGAGAGCTGACATCTGCCATGGCTAAAGAAAAAAATGAGATTAAATCCCTTTGAAATACTCAGTGAATTTAATAGCAACTGAAAAATTCTGCAATAAATCTTAACAGGATACACAAAATAGGAGCTTAAAGAACACAGTTTTTAATGGCTAGCCTATTTAATGTCATTTCTTAAATGCCCAAATGTATTAAACATTTTATGATACAGTTAAAGGCTCAATCTCTGTCCTGAAGAATTCAATTTATATTTAAAGCACGGCTTAGGAAAAAAATGTATTACATAAAAAGAACTGGAATCGGTAGTTTAAGGTTACACTGTTCAGCTGGTTACTTGTTAAGCCTACAGGTGTCTCAGTAGTATGGGAAATCAGTATTTCATGTTGGAAAAAACATATCAAAGAATAATTTTAAATAAAGATTTAAAGAAGGAGAAGATAACGAAATGTGTGAGAGAAAATAAACCCTAAATTTCTAAAAAGAAATATATATTATTACTTCTAATTAATCAGATTGATGGACGTTTCAGGAGCCTGTTACTAAAAAGAAAAGAAAATTGTAATTATACCCAAGAGTTAAACTATCTTCACAGGTCTCTGATAGTTGGGTGACAGCAGGGAAGAAGTATATTTCAGTTTTTATGATATGATGATAAGTTGGTTACAGCTTCTTCCACCAAAAGATCTAATTCTTGTCCTGAGGAGGTGTTTGACCTAAACTTTCTTTATTTCACTCAGGCAGAAAAAGAAAATAAATCTAAAAAAACCCAACAACAACAAAAAATCCAACCTCACCAAAAAAACCTCAAAAAAAACAACAAACCCAGCTAAATCTGTTTGGGAGTTACTATTATAACTAACCTAGCATACATTTAGTGGTCTGAAAGGTTAATAATTTTCCAGCATGTATCTCCTTTTAGCACAATAACGTCTTGCACTGTCATCTCCACATATTAAACCTACCTCAAATCTGTGTATCAACTATATAGTTAATGAAAATCACCATTCATGAAAAATAAATAGAAAGGATCACCTTTAAGTGACTATAAACCAGTTTGCTGTTATCCAAATGTGAGACCCAAGATGTGACATTGCTATTTGATAAATGTTTTAAACCAGTCAGCAAAGCTTGATCCACTAAAGCCCTTTCCCAACTCTTTGTGAAATGTGCCAACCACAGAGCTGGAAGCTGTTCCTGTGCTTTTTGTACCAGCTTTTAAGGCACAGGAAAGGAGCACCACAAGAGAGACCTCTTTGCTTATGTCTTCCCCATCAAAAGTGCTGAGGATTCCTGCCTAAGAGCCAGAAGGACCTGAAAATTCAGACGGCCAGCCCTGCTTTCCCCCAGCACAGAAGGGAAGCGTGCAGAAGTAAAGGTATTTCTCCTGCCTCTGTGCCTCTTACCAGGCAACTGTCATCAGGAGCCCACACTCCCACCTGCAAGCTTACAGTCTGGCTCTCCAGCACACTTCCCCAACATCCCAGCCTGCACAAAGCAGGGCTTTTGGAAACCTGAACTTCTCAGCTCTGATTTCCAGCATAATTCCATGCAGAGTTGTACAGTGTCTCTGGGAAGGTGGTCCATCGTGGGGGATGCCTTATTGAGAGGGAAAAACAGGAACTCCTTCCACTGATCTTACTACTAGCAGAAACATGATGGGAAATTGTGTCCTAAGACTTGTGAGAGAATGTGGCTCATGGCCCAAGAAGATGCCAGATTCCGGAAAAAGTCACACTGCCTATCTCTGGCAGCACCCTTTGCACTTGCACTTGTAATTCACTTTTTGCCTCTTGACATACATTGCATTGGGAACTTCCACTGCACATTTTACCATACATCAAGGCATCAGAGTCCTTTTGCAAGTGTTGCCTGATGATGACAAACTAATAAGAAGGAATGATGGAGGGATGGGGGGAAGAGAACCATCAAATTTAGCAAAAAATGAAGACACTTAGAACAAAATCAAAAATCCAAAGAATATGAGGAAGAAAAAATCTTTAATTGCCTATATTTCAAGGCTAGAATCCTTTTTAGTAAACAAGAGCTGGGATGGCTCATTTATGAGCATGAATTTTTCCTCGTTGGCATTACTGAGACTTGATTGGGTGATCTGCATGACTGGAATACTGAAATCACTGCCTGTAATCTATTTAGGAAAGAAGTTGGGAGAAAAACACTCCATGTCAAAAATGCCTTTTTCTAAGTGCTGACAGTGTGGAAGTGATGAATATTGGAAGTTTGAGGGTGAATATTTAACTGGCAAAGTACAAAGTACCAGCTGGGATTGGCTGCCAGTTACCATATCACAGCTGGAACCCCTGGGCTCAGGTGAGTACCCGTCTGTAGTGTAGGAGAACTAAATGGCTGTGTAATCACAGGAACTTCAGCCTAAGCAACATATGCTGAAGAAATTCTGATGCCAATGTTAGCACTCTTCAAGAATTCCAAAGTTATAGGCAAAAATGTCTAACATATTGCTACAAAAAAGTCATGGTTATATTAGTCCAAATTCTTAGATTTGCTGTTTGCACAGAAAACAAAGCCCAGTCAACAGTGATCCTATATTGCTTTTAATGGGCTGACTTCAATGGATTTATAACAATTAAGAACCAAATTAAATGGAAGGGGGGGTTGGGGAAATAGTATCACAACATAATGAGCCTACACTGAAGTAGGAACTAGAGAAAACAGATAAAGGAAGCAAAAGTAAAAGAATGCACAATCATTTAATAATGGACCTTACCAGATTCAAGTAAAGCAAGATTAATCAATTACAAAATTGAAAAGACAATAAAACCTGCCGTGGCTGCTAAGGTCAATAAGAAGAGAGACTACCTGGGTTTTTTTTAAAAGGATATTGAAAGCAAATATAAGAGAAGAACAATATTGGTTTTGCACTAGCAGATGGGAAATGCTGAATAAAAAATAATAATACAGACAAACCATATGTGCTCAGTGCATAGCCTCATTCTCTGTTTGGGAGGGTAGAAAGTAGAAATTTTATCATAAGGTAAGGCTGAAGTATTTTCCATTCCAGTAGTCACTCCAGAGAATTAAAAGGCAGTTAATAACAGAACACATTTCCAAATAAAAAGATCCAGAGAATTTTCTTTGAGAAATTTTAGAAAAATCTGGTAAAGAAATTCTTGGAACCATTAATTTTGATTCTCAATAAGAACTGGAGCACCAGAAAAGCCCCAGTGAAAAAGAGGAAAGCTAATGTTGTGCCAATAATTTAAAGGGGTAAATGAGATGACCTCTCAGTCTAACATTGATCTGAGGTAAAATGATGAAGCAGCTGATATAAGACTCAATTAATAAAGAATTAAAGATGGATAATTAATGCTGATCAACATGAGTTTATGGAAACTAGATCTTATCAAAATAACGATGGTTTTTATTGATGAGATTACAAGTTTGGATGATGATGGCAACCATATTGGTTCAAAATTTTTTTAGTTTTTGAGCCCAATTTGATGACTATTTAACAAGGAAAACTAGTAGGATGAAAATTTAAAATAGAGCATATTAAGTTAGTAAAAAAGGTAGAAAATTATTAATCTCAAATTAGAACTTTAAATGGAAAACAACTTCTGAACAAGCCAATAGCACCTTGTACTATCTACCATTTCAAATACTTCTACACAAAAGGAAAAACAAAGGAAACCGCTATAAATATAGTATGAAGATGAAAAAATCGCTTCAGTGGCATGTTTTGAAGAAGACTGGCTGTTTTATGTAACTTGGGTAACTTGGCAAGCTGAATGTAAAGAAACATTTATCTGAGCAGGGCAGAATGCAAAGTCCTATGGCTAGGAAAAGACAAGGCAATTCAGAGGGAGTCCATGGAGAAGCCTATCTCAGGAAACAGAACCAGAGAAGGAGCTCCAAAGGTCATAGGAGATGAACAAGTTGGACAGGACATTTCATGAGGATGATGAAAGAAAATCTGATATGACACTTTTTGCATTTGAAAATGCCACATTCCTTAATAACATACTGCGTTTGCTTCCACAGCCCAAATTTCTAGAAAATATTGAACAGTAGGGAGAATTTTAAAAAAAAACAAACAAAAAACTGTGAAAATGATTGAAGGACTGAACAATCTACCTGTTAGTATAACACACAGGGAGACCAAGGTCTTTATCTTATCAAAAAGAAGATTATATATTAAAATGGCAACAAGACAAGCTTATTGAAAAAAGGAAACAACCTTTTTGAATTCTAAATGGAACTTTTCGGTGTTGCTGTTCAGAGTTGAGCAAAAAGCAGTTCTTTAAAAACAAGGTTTAGACTAGAGATAAAATGTAATTTTTTGGATATTATTTATTCTACTGGATCTCTAGGATTTATTACAGAATGCTTTCTGTATTCCTTGTTTTTAGAAAATTCTAAATAATGTCTGGAACAGTGTTTCCCAGATTTAGTTCAATTAAAAATCAGGCCAAGGAAGACTTATCACCTATTGCAGAAGGCCATTCTGGGTAAACAAAGAAAGCCATTAAAACATTATAAACAAACATAACGTGGGTTATTCCACTCTCTGATCGGCTGTGTGAGTTACAAGGCCACCCATGATCTAAGGAAAACAAAAGGGTTTTCCAAGGTCAGAGTCCAGAAGAGATCATTAAGACCTGCTGCAGGCCTTTTCCTTCCTAGAGCTGACCCTTCATGAAGCCCATAGATTCCCTGCCTGGCAAAGAGCCCGCGTTAGGCACGGCTGACTCCTGTGGCTTGGTACCCATGCCAGCTTCCCCCATCCCTGGGCGGCCGGAGCGGGATGGGCAGGGCAGGGCAGAGCAAGGCAGGGCAGGGAAGCGCAGGGCAAAGCAGGGCAGGGAAGGGAAGGGCAGGGCAGGGCAGGGCAGGGCAGGGCAGGGCAGGGCAGGGCAGGGCACAGCAGTGCAGGGCAGAGCAAGGCAGGGCAGGGCAGGGCAGGGCAGGGCAGGCAGGGCAGGCAGGGCAGGGCAGGGCAGGGCAGGGCAGGGCAGGGCAGGGAAGGGCAGGGCAGGGCAGGGCAGGGCAAGGCAGGGCAGGGCAGGGCAGGGCAGGGCAGGGCAAGGCAGGGCAGGGCAGGGCAGGGCAAGGCAGGGCAGGGCAGGGCAGGGCAGGGCAAGGCAGGGCAGGGCAAGGCAGGGCAGGGCAAGGCAAGGCAGGGCAGGGCAGGGCAAGGCAGGGCAGGGCAGGGCAAGGCAGGGTAGGGCAGGGCAGGGCAGGGCAGGGCAGGGCAAGGCAGGGCAGGGCAGGGCAGGGCAGGGCAGGGCAGGACAGGCGGGAGCACCGCGGGCTGGGATTCTGCATCCACAGGTATCCACAAGAGCGGCCGTGTCTGTGCATGAACACAGTGCCCTCTTTTGACGGGCTTCAGTTTACAAAGATTATCAAGGTTCAGCTGCAGCTGAGCACTACCAGAGAGAGCTCTCCCAACTGCTCAGAGCTTTGGAGACTGGCAGTACGACGGTTCATTCTACTTCTTGTATTTGCTCGTCAAATCTCCTCCATGAATACAAGCCATATTTTACCCCCTCTCCATTTTTCTCCATTTCAAAGACCACAGTCACACTTCTGTCACAAAAGAAAGCATCCTTCTGTTTGTCAAACGTCAGGATTTTAGTTCAATCAAAACATTTGCTGAAAACAGAGCCTGTTTATTTCAGAATTAAAATACGTTAAAATAATTTGTTCAATAGATTACATTAAATAGAAACTTGATTAATGAAAATTAGATTTGATATTGACTTAAGGAAAAAAGCAACTTTCAATAATATCCATAGCAGAATGCTTAAAAATAGAATATTAATGCATATGAATCCATTATTTCATGACAAGGAAGTAAATAGAAAAAAACAATGGCCACAAAAATAATCTGACCTCCTCATTGGCCAATTTTAAATGTGAGAAGAAATTTCAGTGCTATGAAAATGATTTCTCCCTTGTGTTACCTTGCCCTAGGCCAAATGAGAACACATTTATTTTCCAGATGAGGTATATAAGAAGCAGAATGTTTAATCAACTTGCTAAAGGTTACACAAGTTTACAGGAGAGAGATAAGAAAAATCTACGGTGTGGATGTCTAAAGTACCTAACATATTAAGTGTTTCAAATCTCTGTACACAGATCTACTGAAATGTAGGATCAATAATATTATATTACCTATACAATGCTTTAATGTTCACAAGTGAGAAAACATTGACTAAAAATACAGTAGTGATGGCATTATTAGACTTTTTTTTCCTCCAAAAAGACTAGTAAGTGCACAGAAAATTACAGCGTTAGTTAAGAAAAACATTGTACAAACTGTGTCCACAGAGAGCAATGATAAGCTTTCAGGTTGACAATTTTGTTAACCATGCTCCTTTGAGAAGCCAGACAACATAGCAAGGAATTCCTCCTTCCTTCTGATTCTTATTTTTCCCATTCTGCCACAGAAGGTGGGGCAGTCTGAAAAATGCCAAAGCTATTGCACCCTTAATGTCTCTCCAGACTGTTGTGGAAAACAAACTCAGCAGCAAGGATGCAGTGACAGCACTTGGCTGCCATTGATCTGTGGCCCCAGAGCAGGGTTTTTGCCACTTGTGGTGTGCTGTAGTTGGTGGCCCAGGAAGGTCAGACACCCTTGGACACTACTTTGCTGATCTCTGCTCATACCCTGTGCTGCAACCCACTTTAGAAGGCCAGCTGAGCACCTTGGTGCAGCACCCTTCCAGACACATTCAGCATTCATCCTCATGTATATGATTTTCTACCAGCATTCATAATGGCAGGTATGATGGCTGGATTGTCTACAAAGTCAGTATACAACAGAGTTCCAGGGACACATCATTCTCTTCTTCAATCTAGCAGCTTGGTGAGCTTCCCCATCCTATTCCTTTCCAATTTGAAAACTGGCTTGTCCTTTGCCTGTACACAAGAAGTGCGATTGTTTCTACCATTACATTCATCTACTCATTACCAGTAATAAAATGCACAGAAAATTCCCCTAATGGTTAGTATTGCTAAGTGGAAATGACACATCACATCATTTCCAAAATCTAGTCACTTAGAATCAGTCAAGAGACTGAATAAATAAAAAGAATGGATTATCCTTATTACTGTTACTACCTACATCTCATCTAAGGTATGGATATTTTGAATAATAAAGTAAAATCTTATTCTTTTCTTCACACCAGTTCCGGTGACACAGTATTTCTCTCCATAAGGGAAAGGGAGACTGTTTCTGTTTCTAGAAGCCAGAGTGTATGACATGGCTTCAGATCTCCAGCACAGGTTGGTAGGAATAACAGGTTTTGGAAATAACAGCCAAGGACTTTTTCATCTTTGTAGAAGCTATGATGTACAGTAGGCTTTCTATTTCAATTTTTCATTTCATTCATTAAATGATGCCCCTTCTAATTTATCTCACCCTCTGGCTAGTTGTTGTCTGGTGACTTTTACAAGTTTTAAATTCATGCCTGAAAGGGATAACACTGTTCTTCTCATTCAGTTAAAACAAAGACTTACTTAGAAAATGTACACATTTAAACCCACTTAATGTTTCAAATATCATTATTTTCAGTAGCAACTGCTTCTTAGTTAAATGGTTTTTCAGGCATCAGACTATTATATGACAGATGATTTTGTCACTATGCAAAATGTGAAACCTGTAATCAACTTGTTATGGCATTTCACAAAAGTATGTGACAGTAAAATAAGTAAACTGTCATTTGGGCAATCAAGTCTTGAAATCCTGCAGGAGGTAAAAAAAGTACCTGACACTCAATCTTTATGGTAGAGATGATGTTCAAAAAATTTGTTTAATACTGCTACAATCTTAGAGGTTTGAATAGAATTTTTATTGCAGTGTGTTTAAGCCTGCAATAATTTTGTATTATGTTTTAATCACTTATTTTTTTCCCCTAATTGATTCTTTCCCCAGAAAATCAACATGAACGTCACACAACAAGGTCTGCTCTGTTAACAAGGTGTTGGTTAAATTGAAACAGTATTTTCCCTTTACTATTGATGACAACATTAGTCAATTACAAAGCATTTTCAGACCGGTTTGACACTAGAATGGATGCAGCAGATTGGAGCCCATGCTGATTTACTGGCACCTGGGACAGCCTGGGGAGGTGGTGCTGGTAGCAGCAAGCTCCTACACGGCTGGAATGCTTGGGATGACGCGCCACTGAACCCACACTGTGCTGCCTTAACGGATTTCACATAAAAGTTTTATTAAAGGAAAGAGTTACAGAAGCTACAGTCCATAAGCCGCTAGTGGCCCTTCCCACTGTTCTGTTTGGCCTGTGGCTTGTTCTCACAAGTCCTTGTTCTCTCCTGTGGCTGCTGGTTTGATGCACCAGGCTGGCAGCTGCAGCCCTCCTTGGGCTGCTTTTTATCCCAGGTGCTTCTCCACGCTCAGGGAAGAAGCAGGTAGGGTTAGGCTTAAAACAAGTTAGTAAATCCTGTCAAATCACAGGGAAGGCACTCCAGGGGGCACAGGCTTTCACCATTATGCCACCAAAAGCTGTGTTCCCCTCTTGTCTACAAAGAGCAGGCATTCTGGGTGTACAGGCACTAGCAATGAACTCCTATAACTGGAAGTGTAAAATGAATCTGTAGCCTCCTGTTTCCAGTCATTAGTGATAGTCACAGATTTTGGAACTGATCTCCTTCCAGAAATGAGTTATAGAAATGAGAATAAAACTACACTTCATTGAGAAGACTGGAGGGAAAGAGGGAAAACTATTTTTATCTGCTCTTTTTTTTTTTTTTGCCTCTTTATGATTACAAATCAACTGTTGAAACCACTGTAACCTACACGTTAATATTTTGCATGGAATAACCTTCAGTGAAAAGCACTGCACAGCCTGCCTTCGAAGAAAATTGGTTTTGTTTTGACAAAGTTATGAACATTTGGAAATTACTCACTGAGCACACATAACAGGCCTTTTGTTAAGCCTAACTAGGAACCAAAAAAACCAGTATTCCTGTGTACACAGCTGATTTTGCTGAAGCTGCAGGGCCCCAAGAACAGGCTTAGACTGGACTCAAAAAGGCCCTGACCTGAGCATTTGACCCAATGACAGCTCACTTCGAGTCCTCTTGATAAAAGAGATTAAGCAGATAAAAGCAACAGGGAGAAAGAAAGTTTGTGAGGACAGATAAGCCATAGACCAGGGGGAAGTGGATAACAGCAAAGAAATAGACACATTTACTTTAAAGGTACTTAGGAGAAGGCAAACAAGTTGAGATTTTTACTACAATGAAAAGCTATAGGAGAAGGTGTTGAGAAGAAAAAGGATCAGGGAGCTTTGGGAAGCTGTTGGAGTCCATGGAGATTGTCATTTTGGAGTCTTTTACTACTTGCCTACATTTTCCTCAGGATCTCCCACTGTAATCTGAACTAACCAGATCAGTTATAGGCACAGAGGAGAGAACTGTTTGCTTCTTCACCAGAATCCAAACTGAGTATAAACTGCCCTTTCTGTTCAGCTTCCCAGCTCCCAGTCTCAGATAATGAGGTACACTGTTCTTGCCACTGCAATGTGACAGGATGACCCTGCTGGAGCAGGGAGGTTGGACCAGATGACCCACTGCAGCACCTTCAAACTCTACCCATTCTGTGATCCTGTAAGTGTAAACATGATACTGCTGAAGAAGTTAAAGACTGTTTCAGTTGAGGTACCTGAACTATTCTCTGCCACTTGCTGGACATCTCTGCTTTCTGAGCCTCAGCTGTTCCACAGCTTTATTTGTTCTCAGTTATGGTTACCTTCTAGTAGTTCACCTCCTTAGATCCTGAAGTGAGTATGTTCACTGTGTTTGGTATTCCTCATGCCCAGTGACTTGACTGGTCCATACTGTGTCTGACAGCACAGAGGCTGACAATCAGAAGAAGGCACTTACGGAACAGAGGACACACACTATCATTTTTGTGTGTGTTTTGCTTCCCTGTGGAGTGCTCATTACATTATAAGAATTTTAGTAGTCGTAACTGATCATTTGCCAATTTGCCAACTATTTTGACAAACTTGCTTATAAAGTGAGAGCAAACTACCTTTGATTCTAAGCTTCCAGAGAGCTTCCAGTTTTACAGGATATTTGTGCTGCAAACAAATATGCACATGCACTCAGGAAACCCAGTGACGTTCCTCTAGTTCATAATTGCTGATGTCACCGAATAAAACTACTGTTAATGGGCAGCTCAGTAAGAGTGACCTGGTCCAAATGCAATGTCAAGCTCATTGCTGATGACATAGCAATTAAAAACCTCTGGAGCCTGATTGACACATCAGATCTTGACACATAATTTCCCACCAACATGATGTATTCTGAATGCTTTTAACTGCAGAGGAAGGTCGGATCAAGTCACTAAGTGCAAATGTTCCTCATCATAACGGTGGGCTAGAACCAGTTCCCCGACACCAATTAATATGTTTTTCGAAATTGGACCAGTCTTGTCCTTCTTTCTTGCCCTCACCCTCCAGCTCCGAGCCTCTGCCTCGGATCTCTCCCACTCTTCCAGGTCAGACTCTTCTGATCTGTCTATGCCTGTGACCTCTGCTCAGGGTGGGATGACACCTGGTGCGGCCGGCAGGTGGGACCGGGATGTTCCCGACAGTCCCGAGGAGCTCTCCCCGGTGCCGGCGGCGGCGGAGGGAGCGCGGCTGGGGCGGCTTCCCCTGCACCGCTGCCCGCTGCCCGCCAGGCGGCAGCAGCGCGCGGCACCGCGGGGCTGCGGCCGCGCCGGCTCCGCTCCGCGCCCGCGGCCGGGCCCCGCTCTCCCGGCCTGTCCTGCCGTGACCGCGGCCGGGCCGTGCCCCGCTGCCGCACAGGCACAGCCCCTCGGCGGGGTGCGGCGGACGGGCGCCGTGCGGCGCGGTGAGCCCCGCGCGGGTGGGCGCGGAGAGGTGTCCCGCCGACACAAAGGCGCCCAGGAAGGTGCAGCCGCGCTCGCCGCGCCCGCCCCTGCACAGCGGAGTCGGCCCCCGCCGCTGCGCCGCCTCTCCGCGCCCTCCCGCGGGGCAGCCCCCGGGAGAGGGCTTCCCACAGCTGGGGCTGCCTGAGCCCTACCGGCAGGAGGAGGAGGAGGAAAGCGGGCGGGGGAGCCGATATGCCGCGGGCTCGCTTCTGCGAGCGTGAACCGAGCTTAGCGCCGCCGCCTCCCCGTCCGTCCGTCCCTCCCTCCCTTCTCCCCTCCTCCCCCCGCCTCCCCCCGCCGCAGACGGCTGCGAGCCCGGATGGTTTGCGAGCGGAGTTGAGGGGGCAAACTTTGAAGCCCAGATGCCTCTGGGGCTGCGCGGCAGAGCGCGGCTGCTCCTGCAGGCACCTGCCGCCGCCCTCCCCCCGGCGCTGCCGCCCTCCGCGGGGGCGGCCGGCCCCGCTGCCCGCGACCGCCGAGGCGGCGGGCGCTGCGGCCGCGGCTGAGGGCGGGCGGGCGGGCGGCGGGCGCGCCCCCATGCGGGTCCCGGGCTGGGGAGCGCCGGCGGCAGGCGGGAGCCGGGCGGCGGCCGGGCAGGTGCTCTCCCGCCGCCTGAGTGGGCGCGGCGCGGGACGGCGGCGCGGGGTGCCGGGAGCCATGGGCTATTGCAGCGGCCGGTGCACGCTGGTGGCCGTGTGCGGCGCGCAGCTGGTGAGTGGCGGCGGGGGCGGCCCGCGGAGGAGGGGGGGAAGGAAGGCGGGAGGGAGGGGAGGGAAGGAGGGGGCGGCGGGGCGGCTCCCCCGCTGCCCGGAGTGGGGGCCCGGGGAGGGGCAGGGTGGGAAGGCAGCGCCCGCGCTTTGGACGAGGAGCGGCCGGGAGGGCCGGGATGGGGATCCGGGCGAGGCGGCAGGGTGGGAAATAGGGGCTGTGTTACAGGTAGTTTGGCGGAGGCTCTGCCGGGGAGGCTGCGGTGGGCGCACGGCGGAGTTAATAAACTCGGCAGTTCTTCCAAGCGTTGAGTCAACTTGGTACCTGGTTTCCTTTGACTGGCCCTGTATAAGGCAGAGACGCGTGTCAGGGGTGATGCGCAGCTTGCAAACAGTTTGCCATACAGGTGTGTGTCTATGTGAAGTTGTCACGCCTGAGCTGTTCTGCAGATGTTCGGTTTTTTTTGTTGTTGTTGGGGATTTTTTTGTCTTCTTTCAGACTTGTTGTCCAGTGTATTTTAACACTGTATCATTATGTTGCTACAGAACTCAGCCGTATATTTATATTTACCTTTGGAAGAGACTTGTGGCATCGCTTGTAAGCTTAGCTACCAGTGAAACTAGACTGAGTTTAAAAAGTAAGCACTGAGATACAGTAACAAAGAAGCTGCCTAAAAATAGATCTGCTTAGCAAGATGGTTAGGCTGTGCAATTGTATTGTGGCACTTTGAAAGAGACTGGGTTTAAAGTTAAGAAACTCATATCCCTTCCTGTCATGTATACATGAGTTGTTTCATTGTTGGGAAATCAGATACATGATGTAAGAATTCCTGTGGATTTGGATGCAATGACATACAGATAAAGACCTATCAATGGAATATGCCCCATTTCTTATTCTCTTTATATTGAATGTTCATGTGCTGGCAGAAAAGGTGCTGGAAGCACCTTTGTTAAGCAGTTAACCTTATGGCAGAAAAGCAATATTTCATGTTACTCCATCCCTCTACCTCTTACTGAATAGTTTTGCTGAGAAAGTGTAAGTCAGTGTCAATAGCAACCAGCATTGTTGCCAATTTCTTTCCTCCAGGCAAGTACTAAGAGAACTACAGAAGAAGAAAAATAGTAGATTTCGGGAACCAAATCAGTAGAACAGTACGTAAAAAAAGAAAGCTGTGTTAGCAGATCAGAAATTCTAAATGGTTGTGATCTTTTTATCAGTTGTCATCAATCATTAATCCTTTTGTATTCTGGAAAACAATACATTTTATTTTTATATGATGTTCCCCACCTAAGTTATTTAATTCTTTGTAAATGGATGTATCCTATCAGAAATTCATGTATATTGTCTAAAAAAGAATCTTGAATGGTAGTAATAGAGTGAATCTTGGGTAGAATGGTAAGAACGTAGCCTTTTACAGCAATTTGGAAACATAAAATTAATGACTGAAGTTCTTCAGAACAATTGAAGTTTTAGAGGCGTACTTTTTTTTTCTTTTTTCCCTTCAAAAGGGACAAAAATGGTTTAAATTGTGCCTCTTACAGACCTTTGGTTTTTTTGTGTGTTTGCTTTTTTTTTTTTTTTAAATGCATTTAACAACCAGAAGATCATGATAACCATAGAATGTGCTAAGACATTAAATCATTATTTTTTTAAAAATTTGTGATGGAAAGCATATTTGCTAACTCATGGTGACAAAAAAATACATGCAGAACTCCTAAAAACATCAACAGAAATGTCCTGTAGGAACGTATCAGCAGGTGGATGAGCAGGTAAGCGAATGAAGAACTGTAGCTTTATTTGCTACATGAAGCTTCCTACAAGTGATTGAAAACTAAAGGATCAAATAAACATGTTTTTTTAAAAAATAAATACTGTTTTATGGAGTAGCTTAAAGAAATTTTTAAGAGAATCATAAACTGCAAGCTAACTTGAAAATTTATTGAGCAAGAAAAGGATGTGCTAACAGCAATGCAAACTCTGAATCACGCTGGCCTGTATCATGGCATTTAGATAGGCTAAAAGCAGGAGTAATCATTTAAATGAGAAAAAGGAGACAAATGGAAAAAAATGTGCATTTTATTAAAATCACGTCATATTCCTTCATGTGCCATATACCATCAGATGGGAATAGATTATGAGTTTTAAGTCAAGGAGATTTAACTCTCCTCAGTAGACCCATGGGTGATTAATCGGTTGTCAGTACTTTTTTAGGTAAAGTCTACTTAAAGGAACAAATGCTGTCAAGATTCATCCTGGAATTAACAGCCATGTTAATGCAGATGCAAATCAAAAAAAGGGATCCAGTAGTTATCTGGCCTGAGGAGATGGGTGTGGGAAGCATTTCCACACTGATAATCATACTTTAAAAAAAAAGTGTAAAACTTAAATATGAAGACTTAGTGTTAGTGGTACCTGGGATTCAGTTTTAATCATATTTGAGTAGAAAGTATACTTTTGTTTTGGGGAAAAAAGTTGGTAAAAAGAAAGGTTTCTTTGGTTTTTTTAATGTAAGTATGTTCTTCCATCTGTACAAAGCTAGGGTGTGGTGATCTAATTGGTCTTTGTGGGCACTACATAATAAACAGTATTGTGGAATACTGCAGTTCATTAGAGAAGCTGTTGCATATTGTACATACGTAAATGATGTAGATGATGCAAATGGGTAAAAAGGGGGGTTGTTTCAAATACAGTGCAGAAGTAGTGCTATATTAGGTTGAGAGATCCTGCACAAGCAGAATTATTTTCATAAATGCATTTTAAGTGCTCATAGTTAAGGTAACAACTGTATACCATCAGATTATCAGAAACCTCAAAGAATGCTTCTGCTCTCAAGGGCATACTGATCATTGCTCTCTGCTTATTAACATACATATACCTTGCTGTTTGTGCTCTCCTTTGCACTATGGAAAACAACCTTTGACAGCTCATTTTCCTCTGCATTTGTAACCAATAAGAAAAATTAGCAGCAAGTAAAAGCTAATTTTTTTTTTCATGTTAGGAGCAAGGCATTGCCTTCTGTATACAAAATTAATTATTTCTCTCTCTCTCTATATATATAAAAGTTTTTTGAAGATACTACTTTTGGTCTCGCTCATTTCCCTTCTGAAGAGAACCCCGAGCACAGGGGCTCTGGTAGCTATCCTGTACAATAAAAGACTTCTCTGCTATTTAATTTTGTCCTTTAAACCTCTTTTTTTTGGAGTGTTTCCTTTTCTATTGGTAGCTTGCATCAGTAGCACTAATATCTTGTTGCCTAGTCTTTTTAATAGCAAGAGCAGCAAAGGGGAAACTGCCAAGATTATTTCGCTTTCTGGAAGTCTTCAGGAGCCCCACAGAAACCAGTTTGAAACTTTCTTCTTTTCCATTGTTGGTGCTTGGGAAGACTTGGAGCATGACAAAACAGTAAAAAGTACAGCAAGTTTTCAACTTAGATCTCCCCACCAAGTACAGTGATGTGGAAGGACAGTAATTCATACGGAAACTTTAAGTCCCTGGTAATCATTGCCTTATTGTTTCTCACCATCAGACAAAGATTGCCATACTTCCAAGGCTAATTAGATAATAGATAATTCAGCTTTTACACTCCCTTGTCTCAGTTTCCATCTGAATTTACTGAATTCATTTATATAAATATTTCTTTAAAATTTGCCTGTTCTGCCTGTTTTTTCTTCTTTTTTTTTTTAAAGTTAACTGTATTGTAGTTAGATATTCCAACTAAGTATTAAAAACCATATAAAATTTGTAAACAAGCTATATACATATATATGCAAAGGGTCAATTAGTGACTCTGAAGTGCTCGATCTCATGGTCTAAAGAAGTGTGTATTAATGTACATATCCCCGAATCTCTGAAAACTGGTGTCTTTCACATGCACTAGTGTATGATGCTTGTAGTTTCTCCTTTCTGATGCTGACACTTCATAGCTGGGGCTGTGAGCACACTGACACACAACCTCATGGTGACTCTTCCTGAACTCATCTGTTAAAGTTCTGCCTGAAGCCACTGTCCAAGTTTGTCATGCTGGCCAAACAGAATAAAAAGACATGCAGATTTAGTTGGTTTGTTAAGAGTCCAGATATTTTGAGCTAATGAAAATAATGATCAAAATGCAAATGATTTGTATAGAATGTCCTCGTTCTGTACTTTTCCACAAATGAATAAAGCTAATTAAGAGAAAATTAAAATACTTTGTCTGAGGTAATTTCTATACTTAACTGTAATACTGGTGTCCATAAATATATATTTAATTGCCTGTTGGACGTGGAGATACGTGTATGAACTGCAGCAGGTAAAGTGGTGGAACCCAGGAAATTAATTACATACAAACTAGTATGGAAAGAAGCATTTATCATATTTCTTCTGTGACAAGAGGTGTCATGAGAGATGTCCATAATCTATATTGCACACTTTTTATAAGACTGCAGTTTCTTGTACTCTTCCAATTCTTCTTTGCATTATTAAAAATCGGCACATGTAATTAAAGAGAACAGAGCATGATACTTGGGGAAAAAGTCTGCCTTAGTGATCAGTCCTGTAAAGTTTAGATTTGCCTTTTTAAAATATGAATAGCAAACATTCTTATGCTCATTCAAACACTTAAGGAATAGTGATTATGGCAGGTTCTAGTTTATATAACAAATCTAGGTACAGGGTTTAATAAAGTTTAATATCATGAATATTCTTACTTGGAAAAAACCTCATGTTTTAACAGTTGGAGGCTGAATTACCTCAGGCCTTTCAGTGAGTGAAGTTTCCTGGATTAGAGCTCAGTTCCCACTGAGAGCAAAGCAAAGGCAATCACAGTGGATATTCTTTAGAATTAGCTATCCTGAAGTATTATGCAATAAAAAAATTTGGTTTTTTTACCATAGGGTCTTACACCATGCATAGTGTTGGGGTACTTTGCCACAGCACACCAGACTACACAACTATTGAATGTAGTTATGTTTTTTCTTCTTTTTATTGAAAGGAAGAGGTAGTGAAATTTTGGGACTTTGCTTTTAATTGCTGGGTTTGGGGGAGAGGTTTTTTTTTTGTTTTTTGCATGTGTGTTTTGATTGTTTCATTGTCACTGCTGCCAATGGTTTTCTATAGCAGCTTTAGGAGAGAAGTGGAAAATTCTGATGACATGTACATGTTCCTACATTTTCTGCTAGCAAAAGGGAAATGAAAAACGTGGGCTTTTCACGTGGAATGGAAAGTGATGCTACTGAGCTTAGCTGTGGATCTGTAGTTTTATCAATCTGCAAAGAATAGAAAGAATTGGTTTCTGTGTTTTGGATAGTACTTAAGTGTAAGTGCTGCCTTTGAAATTATGACTGTCAACAACTTGTGTCTGTCCTTTCTTTAAAGTCCTGCTTCTTGCTTTGTTTCAAATTTGATAAGAAACTGAAAGTTTCATTGTATCCAAAAATCATGTGATTCTACTATCAATGAAAAGGAAACAGTCTGTGAATAGCAGACTTTCAGCAGATGCGTGCTTGAGAGCTATTGTATAACACTAAGGAGTAGATTTTGAGGTGTTGCTAGAAATAGATAAACCAGAAACTTGATTATGAATTCAGAAAGCTAACATCTCTTGTCATGAGAGAATATGTAGCAATGTTTTTAAGTTTGAGACCTTGGTAGAAAAATAAGCACTTTGGTTTTTATTCTGTTTTTGAGATAAAATACTCGTGATTCATAACCAAACTTTTTTTTTTTTTCTTATAACTTGAGCTCAGAAGGGGTGATGAATGCAAAAAATGGATGTCTGAGGTTACAGTCCATTATATAATTTAATTTTAATGGCTTAACATTTGCTGTGAATCGGACAGTATTGTTTTTTGTAGAAGTGTGAATGAATAAAAGCAGAGTGTGTTGTGTTAAGTTACAGGGGTAAAAGATTTAAGACCGGCTGAATGACAGTTTTAATTCACTGCATTTTGAAGCTCTTTTAGAGTTCAGTTAGCAGACTCAACAGTCCGATACTCCAGTGTTTGGTAGGAAGGAAGGGCTTGAGAGGTGTTGAATGAATTACCTGGTTATAGGCATCTAGAATATCTAGCAAAGTTACTCTTCTTGTATAGCCATTGGGAAAATTTGTGACAGTAGGAATTAATTTCATATTGACAGAGACTTGAGCTATCACCTTGAACAATGAGTGGTGCTGTAGTTTTGGTGTTTTTTTTTTTTTTTCTTGTTTTTCCCTATTTTTCTGTTTACAAAAGCATTAAGCATTTTAAAAATACAGCAAAGGTTTTCTATAGTCAGTCTGTAGTCAATGAAGGGAAACATCTCATTTTGTAGTTAACAGAAAAGAACAGGTTCTGTGGTTGAATACAGAAACATAGTATTTTAAGTTGGTAGTGACTATTATCCCAGGCTGGGCTATGAGAATGTACACAGTGCAAAGTGCAGCAGATAAGGTGTGAAAACAAGTACTTGGTGAGTTGTTCCAGAAATTAATCTAAATCCATATGGGGTCTTCTCAATATGGTGCATTTGATGACACAGATGTCAACATCCAGTTTCATTTAGCATGACATTTTTAAAAACTCCCCTGAGCTTAGGGACTGGTGAGATCCAGACAGTGTTTGCTCTGGAGGCTGATGTAGGTAAACTATTTGTGTATCCCAATACACTCCAAACTTCAGTTTTGGTCCCATGGTCCCAATGAACTCAAGAGATTATCCCAGGTGTAAAATGCCAAAAGAGACAGCTGATTCCAGTGGTGTTTTGTAAAAGGTGTGTCAGAAATTTTGACTTTTTACAGGATTTCATTTAAGATTCTGAATTCAAATGATATTTTAGGGAGAATAACAATAGTGAGTATTTTCAGATTTGGATGAAGACAAGACTATTGATGATCTGACTAAATCAGAATTATCTCTCTAGGCTTCCCTGCAATCAGAAGAGGGATTCCATCAGGGGATAGGTCAGAATGCCTAATGTTGTTTCTTGGCTTAAATTGGCCATTAGAGTTGTGCCTTAAATAAAGTGGTCTTTCAACTCATGTAGGCTTTTTGAGAGTGGGAGAGAGAAGCAAAATCACAGACCCATTGTATGATGTTAGTAATGCACAACACTTATTATTTATATTTTCTTTCCTCTTGCATTTTCACGTGTTATTTTAGTGAGGAGTGTTTGACTTTAAGGACAATTGTGATGTACAGATTGAGAAAAGGTCTTTTGGAAGGGTATTTGTGTCTTCACTGACTGTCAAGAGAAACTAAGGAGCCTGCTTTCACTAGAACAATGTCAGTCTTTGTGCATACTCCCTTATGATCCCCTAAAATATGATGCTAAAATCATGTGGATAAAACCAATTTATGCTCACTTTGGGGTTTGGATGATTTTTCTGTAGCTTCAAAAGGAGTGAAGAAGACAGGGAGCATTGTAAATAATGTGCGATCAAAAAGAGTGTGCTGAAAATGTAATAACTTTAAAGAATCAGATAGTTTGTTATCATCCAGATTACTCTTCATTTGTTTATTTTATCACATTGAGTGAAAATGAGGGAGTGTTCAGTGCTACCTGACTTGTAAAGTAGAATGGGTGCAATAGTTGAAATGACATTTTTTTGCCCCTGTGGCAAATAAACATTTCACAGTTCATTATTTTATGTCCTTTCCCCAGTTGTACATGTACCAGCTGGATAGCATCTGAGAATCGTTTAAGCATTTTATCATTCTGTAACCCTCTGATGGAAATGACATTTAGAAGAAAAATTACTGATTTCTGTGTTCACTAAAGAGTAAACATGCATAGCTAATGGTTCTATTCACCACAGATCATACTTATGCATTTTTAATAAAAACCTGATTTTAATTCATACATAACTTATGAGAAATGTTTAGAAGTTTGGATATCTGCTGATTCCTGCTTAAATGTTTACATATATCTGGATACCTAGAAAATATCTCTCACGTGATGCTCAGATTAAGGTGAATCTTTATAGACAACTTGCTTCTCTGCTGCCTGCATAATGACGTAAAGTATATAGGAAATACTGATTATTATATTGATTGATGAAAGCAGTAAAAAACTCCATTTATTTGACATAAATGAATCTTGTATTTTCTTATGCTGTTTGAAGAAATTGCTTTCTAATATTAGAGTTTGGGATGGCAGTGTGTGTGTGGGGTGTTCTTCCTTTTTTCTTTGTATTTGGAATGATAGGCAGTATCTCTAGTGGCAAGTCACCAGTTACATGTAACGGGCAAGTTACCAGTTGTGTGAACGGGAATAAGAAAAGTCTGTCGTATTCTATATTCATACTATAACAGATTGAGTTCTGGTTTCCTCCTCACCCTTCTTTTCGTATGAAGGAATTCTCATCAGTGGGGTTTTGTACAAAAAGCAGCATGGGAGGTTAATTCTATGATTTCTAAGACGTATGTTGAAATTATGATGCCTGTCATGTTTATACATTACATCACCTTTCAGAAGGCAAAAAATGGAGGACCATTTGCAGATAGTGGGAGAGAGACTCATATTGCCTCATTCAAACATGTAATGCATAGGATCTGAACCACCTTCTGGAAGTGGCTGCCTCTTTTCATTGACTGTATAGGCCTCTCTTCTGCATGCACTTTTATTAACTTCATTATACAGTTAAGCCTGCTTATTTTTGATGTTATCTTTGTACTAAAGAAGATTAGATAGACTGTCAAACCCTTTTCTTAGAATTCAAGCAGAACATAATTGAGTGATACATAACATTTCTTCTGGATGAATGGAAGTCATGCTAGAGACCTAGAGGAAGGGTCAGAGGGCTGCCCCTGTTCACCTTGAGTAGCATTTATGTCACTCTGCGTGATGCTGCAGTGGTGAATTAAATTGGTGTACAAGGACAAGATAGTATTAAGAGCTAGAGGGTCTTGAATCTAAGGTACAGACTATTTATGTAAGACAGCTTAACTGTCTTAGGAAATTATGTCATTTCTCTCCAGTATGGGTCAATTTACTAATTAAAAATTCCTTTAAACTTCTTCATAGACAGACTAGTAATTGGCCCCCAACAAGTATATTCTTGTTTGAGGATAAAAAGCTTTTGTGAGGAAAGATAGATACTGCGATGCCTCTTTAGAACAATGCATGTCTCTTTGAAAAGCCATTCTTCAATAATTAAACAAAATGTAAAGTTTGCAAATTTTTGCCATGACCGACAATGGCTTAGCACTTTTCATTATACTCTGGTCACAGTGTTTGTGGCAGGGTGTTCTATTACAGAGCACAGAAACAAAAGGAGGAAAAACCCGTTGTGTGTCATTGCTGCCTTCACAAAGCCACAAATACATTAAACTCAAGATACTGTTAATTGTTGCTCTTGACCCACCAGTGACAAAGGTGCTGTTAGTACTACTGAATATGAGAGAGTCATATGTCATTACATCACTGTTCAAATTGGCAGAGCAAATACCATTAAAACAAATGAAAACATTAGCGGCTAAGGGAATGCAAAACAGTAAGAGGCTTGACTGAAAAAAACATAATTTAGATGTTATTTTTGTCATAAGTTATAAAGTTGATTTCACTTTTTCCCTGTCTTTCCCTTTTAATTTACTTTTAAGTTATTGTCCATGCCCATTACATGCCCTTGAGGCCAGTTAGCTTTTATTTTCCGTGGCACTTGCAGCAGTCACAGGCAGTGACAGCAGCTTGGTAACAAGCCAGATGATGGCACTGGTTGTGTTAACATAAGATATGGGCTTCAGTGTATCCTGAAAACAGAGTTCACTGTCTTGGATTTTATCAGACAGGCTTTCCTGAGTGTGGAGCTGGCAGTAAATTTGGCACTTTTAGAAAGAAACTCACAACAAACTGGAGTTGGATGCAGTATTCAGCAATATTCCTAATAATGCCTATTTCTAGTCCTGGCAACCTCTCAGTCTATTTAGAGGACCTACTGTTTGGTACAATTTTTTGTTTTTGTTTTTGTTTTTTCTTTCTTTTCTGTAAATGAAAGCAATAAACCAGTGGTGGGGTCATAGTGGCAGGTACAGAAGTAAAGTTATTGGTCTCAGCCACTGGAAGAAATGTCTGTTCTGCATCATGCTAAACTGTGCTGTTTCAGATGCATGATAAAAGTTATTTATGGACACCGATAAATGGTATCTGTTGTATAATATCGCAGATAGACATAAGGATAATAACAAAAGGCAGCTGGTTTAGCAAGCTCTGTTTGCTGCAGAAATGTGCTGTTCCCTGTGAATCGAAATAAAAAAAGCATGGGAGAATGTTGAGGCTTTTTTCCCACTTCATGGCATTTGCAATCATTCTTGCTTTGCAGTGTGCTTTTAAAGACAATTATGTGGGTCCCATGTCAATATTACATTTGTCATGACTAGTAGCTTATTAGAGGACAACCGCTCTTCTCTGCCCAGCACATATATGTAACTACCACTGATGATAATAGAAATTGTGAGTGTAACCTTCCTCTTCATTTCACCAACAGGGGATCCTGGGGCTCTCACAGTTTTGGTTAAATAACTTAGGTATAAAACCAGGAATGAAAAAGTGATGGATCTGCAACTATTCAGTTGCTTATTCAGAGTTCAGTTTCTGTAAGGAGGTTTTGAACTTCCAGGGATTATTAGCTGGGTTTTTAACAAGATGTGTAAGAAAGGCACTGTCCAAATGCACAATATCTGAATCTTTCAGTGCATGCTGAGTGTCTTCAATAGAGGTCCATGTATTCAGGACTCCATAAGCCCAAGAGCAGTCCAAGGAAGCTTGGTGTGCAGGAGATATTTCCAACTTTTGAGCATTTTGTGGTATCTCCTTGGTCTCTCTTTAATCCCATCAGGATTAAAAAAAAGGAATGACCAGGAGATTTTTCCAAAGTTACTCAGATGCTGTAATGCTTCTGCTGAGAACCAGACTGAATTGGAACAAAGGAGAACATAGAAGAGGCACAGTGCCATCATAATGCTGTTAAGAACTAATGTAAACTCAGCTGGAGAAAACTATTTGCAGTGAACAGCAAGGTTTATTGACCATGGCAAGCCCAAGAACGTATTCTCAAGAACCACCTCTTGGCATTTTAGCTGTTTTAACGAGCTGCATATGTAAATCTGTTAGCGCTTGCTTCTCTTGGCTCAGCTGCCTGGTGGGCAACCCAGACTGGCCTAGGGAATATAAACACATGCCTCTGTGTTCATGTAAGTTTCTCTTTTGTTTTCTGTTTGCTTTTCCAAATTTGAGTAAATTGGAAATTCTGTATTGCTTGGGGTGACTAATTAGATTTCTTGGTGAGCACAAGCCCTTAACTTTTTTGGGAGGTGAAAATTATTCATCTTGAAACTGCAGCATCTATTCCAGACAGTTTCCTTACTCATTTCAGACAAGATACAAAGCTACAGTGATGAATGGATTGAACAGTTAATATTTGACATTTCCTTTTATGCTTATGCCATTTAAAAATAGCTGACTTTTGACAAAGTGCTAGTACGTTTTTATATGAATTAGAAAATCTAGACTTGCAGTAAGTTCACTGCTACCTTTCATTTTGAGCTCTCTGGAAAATGGCTGTGCTAAAGGTTCCAGCTGCTTTGATGTTCAGCACAAGCACAATGATACTAAACGGGGTGAAGCTGTTGACTCCCTTGAAAGCAGAGAGGCCCTGCAGAGAGACCTCAACAAATTACCGGGCTGGGCACTCACCAACCATATGAAGTTTTGCAAGTGCAAATGCCAGATTCTAAACCTAGGGTGCGACGGCCCTGGATATATGTGCAGGGTGGAACGAGACACTGAAGAGCAGCCCCACAGAAAGGGACC
The DNA here is from genome assembly GCF_009819885.2 of Catharus ustulatus. Classification (NCBI taxonomy): domain Eukaryota; kingdom Metazoa; phylum Chordata; class Aves; order Passeriformes; family Turdidae; genus Catharus; species Catharus ustulatus. Next base: position 65,092,772 of record NC_046223.1, on the reverse strand, counting down.
TGGAGTCCTGGCAGATTGAACACGAGTCAGCAGTGCCCTGGCAGCCAGGAGGGCCAGCTGTGCCCTGGGGGGCATCAGGCACAGCACTGCCAGCCTGTCCAGGGTGTAGATTGTCCCAGTCTGCTTTGAACTGGGGTGGCCTCACCTTGGTAGTACAGTGTAAGAAGGATATAAAGCAATTTGAGAGCATCCAAAGGAGGGCAACAAAGATGGTGAAGGGCCTTGAGGTGAAGCCTTATGAGGAGTAAGTGAGGTCACTTGGTCTGTTCAGCCTGGAGGAGACTGAGAGGAGACCTCGTAGCAGTCTACAGCTTCTTTGTGAGGGGAAAAGGAGGAGCAGGCACTGATATTTTCCCTGTGGGGCTAGTGACGGGATCCAAGGGAACAGCATGAAGCTGTGTGTCAGTAATGAACTTTAAAAACTTAGATTAAGTTTGGGTTTTTTTTTTTTTTATAGTAGTATGAGATATATATTAAAGAGTTAAAACTGGCGATACCAACAGGTGCCAGAGGAGTACTTTAGAACAGCCCTCTCTGAGGCAGTTTGGAAGTTTGTTATGTCTCATAATGAGATGCCAACCTCATATTTTTGCCTCTGTGGATTTCATGACATGATTCTAATGTCTGCACCCTAGGGCCACCTGCACAACTTAGGACAAGATTTTTTTCTACTCTCATAGGTGTCTCCCTGTGTTGGTAGTGTCCTGTGGTGAGTACATATTCAATGTCCTCCATGTGAACTATGAATGGTGGCATCCATGGGACCAAGCCGTGCTGGCACTCTTCATACCTCAGTGCAACGATAGCCACTGAATTGCATTCTTACAGTATAAAGTTATTTCACAGTGAATTACCTCCATTTTGTGTCCACATAATCCAGCAAAATGATGAAGGAGAAAGTTTGTGCTCATGCAGAGAGCTGAGTCTCTTGTGCTGGATTGTCTTTGGTCTTCTTTAGGAAAGTGTTGTAACTTATAGCTTTTATCCCATTTAACTTGAAGATGTGAAATTTGTTGAGGAGTGTGCTGCGACATGCTTGCTGAGTGAAGAAATGATTAATCTTCCAGGAGTGTTTCCATATAAAGCATCAAATTACATTTATGAGGAACCTGTACATCATAGCTATCTTAGGACTTATATAAGGTCACTATACAAACACATCCACCAAAATCTCTTTAGAACATCAATTTTGATAGAGATAAAATGTGCTTAGTGATTTTTTTCTAAAGGTCAAAAAGGTAAACATCATGTATTTACTTCAATTGAAATTCAGCAGGTCTTAGGGTAAAGTGAGGAATAAAGAAAATAAATCTCTAGAATTTTGTTATACTTGACAGAATATTATCAATAATTGTCTCAACAATAGCTGATGGTGAGCTGAAAATCTATTTACAAATTTACATTAAAATTTCTTTCTATGTGTTTCTTCATATATATTTATATTTCTTTTTCTTAGCACATCTTGTGCATAGTTGTACATAGCTTTACCCTAGGTTTTTGTTCCACACTTTGTCTCCACATTAATGCTTTAGAAATGTTAGACGATCCTTGTTTTTGATTTAAAACATGTTAGAAAATTCTGTCTTTTGGTTAATGTTCTCGCAATGTAAGAAAATAAATATTTGCATGGACATTATTAGCTTACTAATTTCTTGAAGAGGAATGTTTTAATTTAAAACCACTATAGTGGTTTTACTGGATACCCCACAGAGTAAGTGTAGCTTCCTTACTGCAACTGTAAGGAAGTTTGCCTTGGAAAGGGAAGCATTTTCAAAATGATAGGTAGACAGATGCATCTGTGGAGTCCTTCTGAGGAGAGTACTCACACTTGAAAAATGTCATATGGATATTTTCTAAAACCTTTATTCTTGTGTCTGCATTACAGTCTCCCCATGCTTGCAAAAGCAATACAAGGTGTTTCCTTCCTCTTAAGGGTGGGTCATCACATTCTTTCACTAGTTAGCTAGCATAATCTTAAAGTAAGTATTTCTACTGCACCTTATTGGAGATCTGTGTTATTTTCTGTCCTGCTTGCTTTATTTGCTGCCATACTCTCCCATACATGCGAGCACCTGACAGGAATTCCCACCAGGTAACTGCCTCAGTGCCTAGGCTGCCTTTTGGGATGATGGAGGCAGACCTCTAGTGGGAGGCTTTAGGAAGGAATTTACTACTCTTTGTTACCATTTAGAAACTTAGGTGCTTTAAATCATGCTCTGAAAGAACAAGTATCTCCATGAATTTGGTTTAGAATATTGAGTCATAAATTAGGTGTCTGGAACATACAGAATATTTGTGCTTTTTCTGCTCTGATGTTTACTTGGTGCTGAATATAATTTAAGTTAAAATATGGATAAATTTTTCCTTTTTTTCCCTCTTTCTCTTTACCCCCTTTTATATTTCACAGAATCACAGAATTGTTGGGGTTGAAGGGATCTCTGGAGATGATCTCTCCATCTGCATAGTCCAACCATCCTGCTAAAGCAGCCTCACCTAGAGCAGCTTGCACAGGATCATATTCAGGCGGGCTTTCATAACCTCTCTGGGCTGCCTGTTCCAGTGCTCTGACACCCTCAAAGTAAAGAAGTTTTTCTTCATGGTCAGGTGGAGATTTGTATATTTCAGTTTGTTCCTGTTGCCACTTGTCCTGTCACTGGGCACCATTGGAAAGAGTCAGGCCTCATCTTCTTGGTATGTACATGCTCTGCCATAATCAGATTTTTAAAAGTTGTGTCATCTCCTTATGGATCTGCAGAATACATCAAGGAAAAAACAAACAAAAAAGGGGCTATTTAACTATTTCTTGAGGTTTATTCATACAATAAGATGGATGTAATTGTAAACAGGAAAGCTGTTAAATAAAGTTAATAAAGTTCATCTCCTCATAATGGTGTCTGAGTCTCTACTTTCCAAGAGCTGACATGCACTAATGGAGTATGTGACTGTGGGTTTTTTCATACCTTCTTTTTGTCACTGTTCATATGTTTTCACTACTCAAGTCCTACTTGTTTTATTTCCTTGAAATGTTTTGGAAAGAAGAAAAGTTACATGGAGCCACTTCTTAGTTGCTACTTTTTGTATTAGCTTGCCTTCTGCTGTTGCCATGAGCTATAAGCTAAGCTATATAAACAGCAAGGATTGCTTAAGTAGCTACTAATAAACATGAAATATTTCTGGATGGAATCACTCTTTCTGGTTCTTTCATAGCTTACTGAGTTTGCAAGGATTTTCTTGGTTTCAGTCAGTGATCTATTTGTTTACAAGGCAGTGTGTAGCCAGATACACCCGCCTGTACTTCACGGACTATCTTCTGTATTCCCATAGGTAATAATGGTTAAAAATGTGAGGGTTTATCAGTTCTGTTGCAGCATGACAGGAGAAAAAGAGGTAGAGCTGTTTCCCCCCAAATACTGCACATCTTGAGGAAATGCACCTTTAGTGAAAGAAAATCCCTTGATAATAAGTGAATGAAATGACAGTAAGACTTATTGAGTTCAAGAAGTGCAGGTAGGAAAATAAGAACTGGTCTCTGCTGTAGTAACAGCTACCATGAGATGAGGAATAGGGAGAAGAGATAGAGGGAAGAGAAAAAAATATATTGATGCAACTAGTTTTTAATTTGAGAAATTTGTTTGCAGAGGGGTTTCTTTCCCCAGACCAACCTCTTTATACTGATCTGAAACTAAAATGGACAACAGCTTTTCAGGGATTCTTGGTTCAGATGAGATAAAGAGATTGAAGGAAGAATGTCAGTTTGAAACATTTATTCAATGTATGTATATATATACAGGAAATGTATGTTTATGTGTTTATATAATAGGAAAAAATGTGTGTGTCTCAGTGGTGTGTGAAGATGTTATACTTGACATTGAATTAATGCTTTAAGCAGTGATGTGTCAGGTGCTGCAAGTGTATTGCAGTACATGCATGATGACACTGAATGTGTCATAAAATTGGGGACTTTAAAGAAAAACCTCACATAACTTTACCACTTGAGCTGGGAAATTTGGCTTCTGGGGAAAAGTAGATGAAGCTTAGGCAGAGGCAGAGTCTTAATATGTTGAATAGAGGATGCATATAAGCAGTGGATTACATATCCATTTTCGGCTCAGTGTTGCAACAAAGGAGACAGCAGCTTAAGAAAATATGCCTGAATGAAGTCACAGCTCTGAATGTGTGTGCTGTGAGTTTTTAAAATAGAATCCTGTTGAATTGAATAGAATCATAATCTCCTACGCTGCATGGGTGGTACTCAAGACTTTAGGGGAATGGATGATAAGTCTGATACTAATGGAAGTCTATTAGAAAGAGATATGAATTTATCTTGCATGTGTCACAGATGAATTTGTCTTTAGCAGACCTACGAGTTGAGTAAATGATAAATGTATTTATGCCATTGAATTAAATGAGAAAGGTCCTTCATTCAGCCATTTCCTACTATTATCATCAGTGTTGGGCTGCTAATTTGGGAGAAAAAGGAAGGAGAGCATAATTAAAAAACCTGGGTGATGAGTGAAGGTGTCAAGACTCAGAGCCATTGTGGGAACACAGAAATATAGAATTGCTCTTCAGAGGTGGTATAATCTCCAGGAGCAAATGCAGGTAGAGGGCTTCTGCTGGTGGATCTTGCTGGCCAGGGATCTCTGAACATTCTTTAGAGGCATTAGGACTGCAGTTCAGGGTAAGGAGAGGTTTGTTGGTAGAGGGGTGAACAAGCTGTTGCATACCCACAGATTTGGCTTTGTTATACCAGTAACCATTATTGCTGACCATCAGAAATGATGCTTCTTTTGGTGGAGAAATGCTCTGCATTTCTTTTCATTCCAATCCCTCATGGCTTATTCACCTAACAGAAAAATCAGTTCAGGCATTTGATCAGTGGAGGTAAAAAAGACCCCATACTTTTAACTTATGTGCCCTATCAGCAAGCACACACATTTAAACTTCATTTTGTAAAAAAAAAAAACCTTAAAAGTACTTAGCCCAGTAGTATAAAAGTTGTGATAAATTCTATGGGTTATATTGAATGTATGTAGAAAGTCTACTAAAATTTAAGCTTCAGCTCAGATTTTACAATAAAGCAATCAACATAAATTAGGCACCCTGTATAAGGTCAATTAGACACTTTTATTCAAAAATTGTATAAATTTTGATTTTTAAAGCCTACACTAACAAGGCCCATGATAGAGGAACAAATGCATTACAGTTGGACAACTATAGTATTTTTAAGACTACCCACAGTGAGGGAGCATTTGGCTAAGACAAGGTAATAGTTAGCAGGTTTCATCTACTGATGAAACTGGCTCTTTTTTGCTTTTTCACTCAGTTTACAAAAAACACAAAATAAATGTCCTTTTCCATTTTTCCTTTCACTTTATGTCAAGCAGGACATGGTTTGTAGCTGCCGAATGTATAATAATGGAAGTTATTTTGATTTTTTATGGGGGGTTAATTCTGGCTAATACAAGCTTTAAATGTTGCTTTTTCCCAACTCGATTTCAGTACTCCTTTAACTATATTTGTATTTATTTCCTGGAGTTCACCTCAAAAAAAATTGCTCAAAATTAAGTATGTACTGAACTCCCTTGAAGCTTTACTGGTATCATACTGATGCATCTAGGCTAGATCATTTCCCCCTAATTTTCTTTTCTGTACTTGTCCTTACTTATTTTAGCTGCTACTCAGACCTAAAGATTGGATACTTTCCTGCTTTAGCTACTTGGTAAGCTAAGAAGTAGTCAGTGTAGCAGAAGCTGTTTAGGTCTGTTCTGTCGATGTGCCTTAGGTCCTAACATGGGGCTGCTTGCTTGGTTTGTCTGCTGTGAACAGGGCATGCAGAGCAGGCAGAAGTACTCCTGGGTCATTTTGAGGGCGTGGAAAGTTTCTCATCGCCCTTCCTGGCTGGGTTTAAGTGACCACCCTCTGCACACATTAGATGCCGATACGGGATTAAGATCCACATCTGCAGCCTGTGCTTGAGGCAGGAACTGAGGTTGCTTTGCCATACTCAAGATGAGTATTGGTCCTTTCTGTCAGGATGTGTCTGGAGAAGAGGTAATGGTAGCTGTAGTGCTGCTCAGTTTTCACTGGGTGAAAACTTGTTAGTTCACTTACTTGTTAGTTCGCTTCACTTAACAAGTGAACTTCTTAGTTCACTTGTTAGTTCACTTACTTGTTAGTTCACTTACTTGTTAGCTCACTTGTGTGAACTAACAAGTTCACAAACTTGTTAGTTCACACAAGAAGTAACCATCCATTTGTTTGCCTTCATGAGAAGGTGGGAGCTGAAGCCTTCATTCATCAGCCCCTTGCCAGTGGCCCAGGACCAATGGAAACTATCCAGTTCTTCATCTAGACCAAGAACAAGACAGAGAAAGAAGATGCCTGAGCTCCCTCTCTGTAAAATAGAAGAGTTCCGTAAAGAAATGTGCTTGGACTCAGCTCCTTGGATCACTCTACTCATTTTCTGTGATAGAGTTATAAGATGCATAAACAGTATTAAAAGCAGATCTCTACTGGGAATTTGTTTAGTGTGGTACAGGTAGAAATAATTTTAGTCATTCACCCAGGGTCATGACATCAAGTAGTGGGAACTGGATCTGAGTCCTTAACCCCTGATGCTTCGGGACTGATCTTACTTAATTTCTTTTTTACTGAAGTGGTTCAAAGATTAGCTACATTAATCATCTCTGTTACTGAAAAAGTAGATTCAGGCTCCAGGACAAAAGCCTCTTTATGAAGCAAAAGGTCATATTAAAATATTAGCTAAAGTCTCTCGAAGATCCCCTAAAAGACTACTGTTGCTACAACACCAAGTTGCTTTGTTAGGGGCAACAAGATTATGGTAAAAAGATCAAGCTTAATTTTTTTCTTTTTTTTTTCCCTTACACTGTAAATTATGATTGTTTCTATCATCATCGATAGTTATCTAAAAAAAGCTTGACGAGGGGAAATATCTTAAGCTTGTTTTCTTCTGCATAGTTACTGCTCATGGTGTCAGATTTTATTCAGTGAGACACTGTCAGTTTCAACAATAACAATGAATGAGTATACTGGGAGTTCTCTGTGCCCAGGAGAAATACCAAATAAGTGTGCATATGGACAGGGTGATAATTGTCACAACATCGCTCCTTTCTGTTCATGCTCTTAGCTTTGCACCCCTGTGCAGAGCAGTGCTGTGCGTGTGCTGCCTGCCACAGACTGTGTGAGAGTCCTTCAAACTCATGGAATGAGAGTCATTCAGCTCACGGAATGCCACATGGGAGGGGCTGGTGGCAGCACCCAGAGCACTGTCACTCCTTGCCAGAATATGGCCTTTTGCCTTTGAGTATCCCTCTATGGCTGTTTTATTTCTCCTTACAACAACATCCAGACCTGATGAAAGTACTCTGATGTTTGAATTAAGATTTTTTTTTTTTTTAGAGTCATCTTTCCTAGGTATTCTTTTAAATGTACCATGACGATATTTTGCACAGAATGGTGTTTTTGATGATCACTGTCCCATGTTTTACATGATTCCTGTGGGTTCCTTCCAACTTTGAGGTATTCTGTGATTCTATCCCTGGTGTCTCACAGGCCGAACTGAGCAGTTCATTTCCTAACCCATCCTTCTCTTTAGCTGCACTTTTCTTTGAGTCTGGGAGGAAGAAAAAGGATGTGGTTTATTTCTTCCTTGCCCATTTGATTACTTTGTTTTAAACTTACTGCTGTATTGCAGATAGAAAAGGGAAAAACCCAGAACACCACCAACATCACAAGAAAAAACCCAAACCCTTACAGTTGAAATGTATCTCTTTATGACCTATAATCTTCCTAAGTACAGTTCTGGTACTTCTGGTACTGTCAAATGGGTGTTGTGCTTTCTGGTCTTAACAATGGTCAGTGATCTTCATGTTTCCTGTGTCTTAATCCAAGCAAGTGTGCTTTCAGCAGACCAGTTCCAAGTTTGTGAAAGTAAGACTCAAGTTTTTGAAAGCCACCTCTATTTTCAGTCACTCAAATCTGCTAAAATTTAAATATAAAAGGGACACTCAAATGCCTTTCTGACAGCTTTGAAAGTCTTAGCTTATGGGGTCTCTATTGAAATTGCCAGAGTAATAGTCCATGAAGCCTGACAAGTGATTAAAGGAAATTATTGGTAGCCACCATAATGGTTTTGTTTTCATTGGCAAAAACATTAGCATAGTAGCTTTGCTGTCTTGCCTTAGTTTTTCATCCAGACTACCAGTAACAAAAAGTATGATTACTTCATTGAAAATGTTCTGCTTGCTATAATTCCTGTAATCACATATGTTTTTTTTTCTTTTCCTTGTCTTAGTTTATTTCTCTTATTATACAAATAAAAATTAATCAGAAGATGATGTTTGGCATTTGTAAAACTTAGATTGCACCTTTTCTTTGGCAAACACCTCAATCAGGTGTTTTGGTTTTTTTTTCACTTCCCATTGCTCACTTATATTAGTATTTATAAATATCATCATAAAAAGAAGAAATGTGGCAGAAAACAGTTTCCTGACTACTTTTTTATTTCTTCCTTTTTTTCTTCTATACCATCTCCTAATAAAATTTTGAAACATACATGCCTATCTGATGTCCTTTTCTATATGAAGGGATTAAATATTATGTTAAATGTAATAACAGATAAGTAATTATATGTGTGATAGATACTATCTCAGTATCTTTAAAATATATCCTTATAGAATTGTTTGCTCATGTACAAGTTATTATCTCTTTAAGGAACACTGATAACTGATATTATGTGGATGCCAGTTGCCCACCAAAGTATCTCTATCACTCTTTCCTTGGACAGAGAAGAGAAAATATAATAAAAGTCTTGTTACTTGAGATCAGGACAGGACAAGATCGCTCACCAGTTGCTGTCATGAGCAAAACAGACTGACTTGGGGAAATTAGTTCAATTTATTACCAATCAAATCAGAGTAGGATAAGGAAAAATAAAAAGCAAATAATGAAAACACTTTTCCCCACCCCTTCCTTCTTCCAAGACTCACAAATTCTCTATTTCCTCCCTCCCTGTTGTGGCACAGCAGGACAGGGAATGGTGGCTGCATTCAGTTCATCACACGTCATCTCTGCTGCTCCTTCCTCTCGGGAAGTGGACTTCTCACATTCTTCCTCTGCTTCAGCATGGGGTCCCTCTCATGGGAGGCAGTCCTCCACCAACTTCTCCAATGTGAGTCCTTCCCATGGGCTGCAGTTCTTCACAAGCTGTGCCAGTGGGGCCCTTCTGTGGTCTGCAGTCCTTCAGGACCTCAAGTCCCCTGCTCCAGTGGAGCCACCAGTCCTTCCAGCAAGCCTACTCTATTGTGGACTCCTCTCTCCATGGGTCCACGAGTCCTGCCAAGAGCCTGTTCCGATGAGGGTTTCCACAGAGCCACAGGCTGCTTTGGGCACTGCTGCAGTTCTTCAGGGTCTGCTATGCCTCAGCACTGCTCTGCTGCCGCATGGACCTCCATGGACTGCAGAGACACAGCTGCTTCACCATAGTGTGCGCCATGGACTGCAGGGGAATATCTGCTCTGGTGCTTGGAGCACCTCCTTCCTCTTCTTCAATGGATCTTGGGGTCTGCAGAGTTGTTGGTCTCATATTCTCTCTCGCTCTGTAGTCGAAGTTGCTCAGGTTTTTTTGTTCGTTTGTTTGTTTGTTTTTGTTTTTGTTTTATTTTCCCCCTTAAGTACGGTATCTTAGAGGCACCACCCCACCCCTGCTGCTGATAAATGGGTAGTAAAAGGATCCTTTGCCCTTCACGTTGCCTTATCTTTTGCAGCCTACTACATGAAAGGTTTATAGCAAACAATAAAGTATTAAGGACTTGCTTTTAGAGATTTGAAAATTTTCTTAAGCACTTTAGTTTTCTGCCAGCGATGATGCCTGCTGAGATGGAAGTTCAGATGATAGCAGTCTTGGAAACAGAGTTGAGAAGGTGACTTGGCTTTGAAGTGGTGATCCTTTAACTAAAAGTTGAGGGAACAAGTAACCATGCCTGTTCATTTTAGAAATCTGTTGGCAAGGGCCAGCTTGTTATCTCTAAGCTCTCTGATAGTGTAAAATGGCTTTGTTTTACTACCATCTATGTGATGTTGTAACTGACGTATAGAGTTTAACCTCTCAGGGCCAATCTAGAAAAGTATAAGTTTCTGTTGCTCACACTCTTGCTCTTGTTATATACGCATACTCCTACAGTGCATTGCATCTTCAGACTCTTTTACAATGCTAATCTAACTCATTACAATGTTTAAAGGACAGCTGTCTCTCTACATTTCATATGAACTGAAAATCTGAAGTTGCAACATTGTCATTGATTAAGCTGTAATAAATATTATACTGAAATATGGCGTCAACTGATTTCTAAATGCAAAATATTTGTCCAAGAATTTTTTTCTTCAACTTTATTTTCAAGCCGTGGAAATAAATATTGTTGGAATGATCAAAGTGAATCACGCATGTTTTCCAATTCAAACAAATATCTGGAAATGCTCATTACTAAGCTGTATGTGAATTTGGTCTGGTGTATTAATTTTTGAAAAATATACAGGCATGTTTAATCTAGAGCAACAGTGATCAAATCAGTAGCTATTCTGGTAGTGAAACACAGTCTGGGTTAACACCTTTATTTTGGGCTATCTGTTCCAAGGAATCTCTCAGAGGATAGTTGCTCAGATTTTAATTAAAGATAAAAATTGCAATTGGTAGAAAGAATTTTAATATGTACTTTATTTTTCTTCACCTAATATGTGTATTTGCGTCACCTAAATACATGCTTAGCTTCAAATATTTTCAGTATTTCATTTATTCTTTGACTTTGACCTAGAAATTGTAGCACATATTATAAAAGTCATAATTGATTAATATTGTATTATTTTCATTACAACTCTTCTTTAAATACTACCTAGATAGTCTTATGAAATTATTATATACTGTTCTTAAAATATTTACTTTTTCTCAATGGTTGATGTGATATTCAGGAAAAAATTACTTATTAATTACATCTCTGACTTAAAAAATGGCAGAACACATAGGACAAAAAGAAGAAAAAAGTGATTCCTCAAGTTTGCTCTTCAATCAAAAGTGGCTTTCAAATTTATTATTCACGAGTGCTCAACTATAAAGATTTTTTTAAATTACTTTTATTTTTCCCTAACAAGATTCTGACTTGAAAAGGTAGCCAGAGCTTTTGATGCACAAGTTAGTCTTGATACAAGACTAACTGACTTCGGAAGCAATAATCCAGAATTCTGTCTGTTTTGGCTCTCTCTGGTTTTTTTTTAAATGCAATTTTTTCCACCTACTTTTAGTATGTTTTAAATATGTGCTGAGAACTGTGTGATCATATGATTAAAGACAATATCATAATACACATCTTTATGGTGTATCATAATCTCAGAAAATTAAATCTGCAGAGGCTGCCTCGACATTTTTCCTAAAATTTGCCTGTGCATTTTCTTCAGACTTTCTTATCAAATTTTTAGCGTACTTAAATTGTTATTATTATTAAGAAGTGCACACTACACGTTATGCACTGACCACTGACATGAAATTCCACCATTTCAACCCCTGTTGGCTGTTAGTGGAGTGTGCAGAGTCTGTGATAGCTGTTGTGTGCTATTTGTCCTCCCTCACATCAGTCATTAGTAGTGTCTAATGCCTGCAGAGTGCTCTGTGGATGGGTTTTGCAGCTGTATGCTGTCAGCTGAGGAGCACTGAAACATTCAGGATGTACAGTTTCATTGATCTGGCTCATGCAGAAATGTCCATCCCAAGCCAAAGGATGCTTCCTGTGAAGAATGGAACTTGATTATGGAGCTGTAAGTCTTCAGCATTACCTGCTGTCAGCAGGCAGTTAAGAATCCTTTTTTCAAAATGTCCTAGCTCCAGAAACAGTTGTTCATAATAGCAAGTTCTTGCCACTGATGACATGCTCTGTTCATTCTTCTGACTGTCACATGATGTGCTATTAGTAACCTTATAACCTCTCTTGTGAACTGAGGGGTTGAGTGGAAACTTGGGGTGGAAAGAAAACTTCCATTTCCCAGATAGGCTTTATTACTAGTTATGATTTCAGATTCCTGAGTCTTCAGCATCTTCAGAGTCTAGAACAGTGCTCAGTGTATTGTAAACATGCTGGAGGACAGCAGGACTTCAACACCAGCATCTCCTGTGACATCATGAGACTTACAGTATCTGAACCATGTATCCTGCCTCATACTGCACCAAATGTCTCCCTCCTTCATCTCTCTGTGCTGCACAGGGTGTCATTTTCCCCTTCCCACTTCTGTACTAGGTTTGTCCACGTCCCATCTGTTGTATCCTTGCAACCCACCTACTCTTAACTCACTTGCTTTCCTAATTTGGCCCCCTTAAAATAAAAAGGCAAAGAGCTCTGCTCCAGTATACGGTTCAGTATTAGAAGTGATAAACTATGATGTCTCTCTCTCGTAGTATCCATTTAGTTTATCTGGAGCACATCACCTGAGCTCTTTTTCATACCTCGATATATCTGTCCTTGTTTTTCTACTTTCCTCATTCCCACCCACCATGATCCTTCCCATACTTCCAGGCCTCCTTCTTCATTTCAGTCCTACCTCATTTTTCTTCTTACAGGCTTTTTCCTTGTTCTGCTTTGTGGGTGTCAGGCTGCCTCTTCCTTTATTTGGTATAATTTGCCATGACTGAAAGCAGGTTAAAACAACATTTTATTGCATTGACGAAGAAAAAAACCCAAGTGGATTGAAGTCAGGTGATGCTGTCATCTGTCAACATTTGAAGAAGTTACCAAACTTCATTGTATGTAACCATCAGTTGGGATGTGTGTTGTAAAGATCCTAGTACTGTTTCTAGTGAGGTTTGACATCCTCCCTAGGTTACCAGCTCATGTATGGAAGAAAGATGTGGCTAGTGGAGCAGAAACCATGTCGAGTCCAACTTTTCCTCATAAATCAAGAGCCTTGGAGTGAAAAATGCCTGATGTCTAACCTGATAATGCTGTTGTAAATGAAGAAAGTTTGACTGGTGAGAACAATGGTGATTTGGAAGCAAGAGTAATTTCTCATGTGTACTTGTAATCTCTGGCGTGTGATTTTGTTCAATATGTGAAATGTGGTTCTTTAAAATACAAAAATGTAATCATTGGAATGTATTTTTATCTGCCTTTACAAACTGTTAGGCAACCTTCCAGTCCTCGATTTTGAAATTTAGATTACTTTGTCACTTTCTAACTAAGACAAATGAAAATTTTGAAGGAGTGTGTATTGAATTCTGGTAGTTCCCATGTCAGTTATGTTGACAGAGTGATTAATAAAATCACTATGTGGTGTTAGATCATACAGTCTTGGGTAACATCTTTTGGAAGAGTACTTCATTCTTACTCAAACTGAAAATACCTCTGTGTGCCTTACTGTTCACTCTATTCAGAGAACCTCATGCTGTGTGTTCTATTCATTCTTGGCTTCAAAAACCTCTGGTTGCCCTAAAGAAGTGGGAATAACACTGGATTTTCTAAAATACTGGCAGTCAGGCCAACAGGATCTCTTAATGGCTGGGAGTGATAGACATAGCAAGTATTTGCCATGGTCCCTGGTATTTTCTAAGTCAGAGGGGGGAAGTGTTCAAATGCTTCTGAGGCCAAGGGAAATCACAAGGGATGTGTCCTTAGCGGGGGTGAGGCATATGCTATGGGGAACCCATCTGTCTGGTGCTTCACTGATATTGGTGGGGTTAAGGTTGATTCATGAAGCAGTTACTGAGTTCCTGAGGGTGCTGTTGCTGAAACAATCCTGACATTGTCTGGAGTACCCACCCAATAACATAGCAGTTACACCAAGGTAGTTTAGCCTCACTGTTGAAGTGATTGGTTTGAATTCTGGGTGAAGAAGATCCTGAGTCCAAAATTTCATTAACGGGCCCAAGGTCACCATCCCTTCCATGAGTCACTCAGGGGTTTAAGCAGCTATGGAATTACAGAGCAGTGGCCACAGGCAATACTGCAGCTGTCACACTATCTGAATATCATAAATTCATTAATCACAAAGTTTGTCATAATGTGATTGTCCCTGATCTGGGGATGTGTAGTTGCCAGCAATATTGTCAGGACTGCACTTTGACTCCCCATGGAAATAGTTTTTATTTACTGTATAATTAATTGGTAAGTTAAACAGCTGAATAATACAAGGCCTGACATTAAGTTTGATGCTGGTTTTCTGGCAGGCCTTCAGGGCAATACTCTTCCTCTCAGTGTTCCTAGAATAATTAAATATCATTCATCCTTTGAAGGACTTCTCAGGTAGGAAGAAAAGAAAAGAGAACTGCGAGAGCAGGGAAGATGCAGGAGAAACAGAGCGGTGAGAGTCCTTAGCATGGGGGAAAGGGGAAAGTGGGAACAGGATAGGGACAGTATTTGGGGCAGGTGGAGGTGGTTAGCACAGGTCTTTCACAAGTAGCTGAGAGCAGTTGAGGATTTCAGGTGATCCAAAAGCACAAGCAAGTTATGGTGTTAACTGATGCATTATAGTATGCTCTGTATATTTAAAAAACACATCCCTTTGTCTTTTTGGTACCCTTTTCTGGTAGATGTAAGCATTGGAAAAATGTTTTAGGAGGATGAATGACCATGTTTTCAGAAGTGGCCATTGCTTTCAGATATCTCAGTTTTATATGTAAGACTTGAAATACACTAGGATGTAATTTCACTGGGGTTCATAGCCACAGTTTCTGTTTACTGTACTCTGAATTTTGAATGCAACAGTTGATTTTAAACCACAGATTTACTTGTTGAGATCCATGAAGTTGTTGTTCCCTTGCAAACATAAAGGTCTGAAATTAACTTCCAGTCCCTGTATGATGGCATTAGGAAAAAACTACTAGTTTCTGAATGCAATATGTGCATTTTATTCAATTCTGAAAGAAAGTAAAAGAAATATACTGCAAGAAGAGCATATGATGTTAATTTACATCACTGAGGGTTTGTTCTAGTGGAGTTTACAAGTTGTGATTATGGGACTGTAGTTTATAGAAATTAAAAAGCATTTTGTAGCTTACTTATGAAGTAAGTTAAGAATTACAGCTCTTCAGTTTTCATTGGGAGTTATTGATAATAAGAAGAGTAGAAATTTACTCTTCACTGAATGTCTATGTAATTCAGGCTTTTTTTCCCTTTCAGCAGGGATAAAAGGAAGGCAATGGGTCGCACAGGATGTATTGAATTAACAATATAAAAATACAGAAGTGAGTGTAGAATGGACCTTAGAGTAAAAATCAGAAAGCATTCAAAGAACAAGTCTGTTGATGAGTTTATATCTAATAGGTTAGTAACTGTAGACAGATAAATTAGATGAGGGATCAGATACTGGAGCTCATGGATTTACACTAGCTAATTTCTAGCAGAGGGCTTGGTATTCCCTTGGGGATCTGTTTTTCTGCTGTTCTGCAATGCTACCTCTGATCATTTGCAGTGAATATTATTGGCAACATGTGGCAATCCTGACAAGGATCTGGTGATAATTTTATAATGTGCATTTTCTGCAGCTTTGCTGTTGTCATCTTTCATGTCTGTTTAAAGTACCTGATTTTGGCAGCCAGTGTATGTGCTGGGAGCTAAATTGGGGCTGACTGCTGCCACTGCTGAGGGTGGGAGGGCCACAGTGCAGAACGTTGCTGCTTTTGGCCTGAAAATTTGGCGCCACAGCTAAAGGTCTGTGGTGCCACAAACCCAGAGTGCCACAGCTCAGGCACGTAGGTCTTCATGCCTTGCTGGGTGTGATTCAGAGTAGGGGGTGGAAGGACCTTTTACTGCATCTTGCTTTTTTTCACTTTGTTACCTTCTTTTCACTGCTCTGATGGAACATCAGTGAAATGCTGTACCATTTATTTACAATGCTGTATGTATTCATTAGATGTGCAGAATAAAATAGATATACAGTGAGTCTGCAGGGAAAAAAATAATCAGGGAATCAATAGCTGGAGAAGCACTGCTATTAGGCTGTCAGCTGTTCTCAGCAGAGTATGGCAAAGCAAACTTCAGCCAAGTGACCTAGAAAGACGGATGCTTTATCAAGGATTCAGCCTGCTTCTCAGGCGATAAAGTATTGCAAGTGAACGGTTGGTGGCTATCTTGCTGACCTATGTGCTCTCCTGCCCTGTTGCAGATTCTGCTCTTGCCCTGCCTCTGCTAATAAAATACACAAGCTCTTACAGCTCACGTGCACCAGAAAGAAGTTATTTCACTGGAACAATTTTTTTTTTTTTTTTTAAGTTGGCCTTTTCCATATCTTTCCATAAAACTATCAAGGCTGTTGTTAGTGTACCAGCAGGAAGGTTGAGGCTGCAGTCTGCTGTGCTGACCAGAGTTATAGCTGTCTGATTCACTGAGGTATCTTGGCTGTCTGTACCCTTCTGTACCCTTCTATACATGCCATATGTTCTATTCTTCATTTGCTATCGTATATTGTGTTTTCATTATGCTGAGTTCTGAGATCTGACATGGATTTTACACACTACAAAAACATTGCTATTACCATGCTCTTCCTTATACAGGAGTTAATGCAATCATCTCGCTGTTTAAATTTTCAATACAACACTGTAGTATTTAATGCTTTGGAATTAGGCTGCTTTCAAAGCTCTTACATCATACAATCACTAATATTGAAGCATTGCTAGCACTAAAAATGGGAAGAGAAGTATTTCAGATATCTTTTGCAGGATATGGATTCTCCTAGCTCATAATTTCTGTTGGTTTTCAAGCACAATAGTAATTCTTGGGGCTAATTCCAGCAGGAGAATACACTTTTCACAGAATAAGACATTACCAGTCAAAATGCTTTGATGATGTAAGAATTAGAGCTTGCTTTGTCCCCTGCCTAGTGGCGGGTGGTCTCAGGATTTAGTGGCACCTGCAGTCTTCTGAATGCATCCATTTTTTTTCCAAAATATATTGTTGTGTTTAAAAACACATGGGTGCTCTGCCACACTATTTTCTACTGGCCTGCTTTGAGTAGTAGGCATGGTTTATCTTGAAGACTTCCAAGGCCTGCTGGAAGGACTATAATGCAATTAATTAACTAAAGGGAATATCATGATGAGTGAAGAACAAGATGGTGAATATTCTTTGGATGTGCATCTCCTAGCTTCATAATGTGGGCAATCTGAGTATTCATTTAATGTATTTCTTTTCTTTGGTATTTCATTTTCCCTATTTCTTCACCTGCCTCCAGAAAGCTCATAATTGAGAAACATAATGAGGCACATATGTTCATCAATACTACTGAAAGTGCATGATTTATAGCAGGAGAAAGGTGTTATTCTTAAGTGCAGCTCAACTGCTACTGGTCACCAGGATTTTGGAGATACATGTGGTACAAAGGGACTCAATTCACTTAAATGGTTTTGAGGGGCATACATAGCAGCACTTGAACAGTAAAAGAACTAACTGGTGAAACATTCTGGCCCTGTAAAACAAGAGTGTAATCAATAGTGTAATGCACACATACATATGTATAGGTGCATAGAAACACGTATCTGAGGGCATGTGGATCTGGATATCAAAGCAAACCAAAAGGGACAGATACATTTTGACATAAAACCATTGCATATTGCTTTATTTGGCTTTGCAGAACCTGGCTTATTATTTCTGCTCTCACTGGTTTGTGATAACTCCTTGCCAGATTGTATATGTCAGACCTTCAACCCAGACTCTTTGATCAGCTTATGATGATATTTTCCTCCTCCCCACCTACCCTTATGCTTTGGATATCTACGAGTCTGTAATATTTTTATTCTAAATTTGACATTTGAGCGTTTTCACATTGACAGTTTGTTTTTATGCTGCAAGAATGGATATTTTTGCCCCCTTTTTGTCTTTTTGTTTTTTTAATTACCACCCCTGACTCGCCTAGCCAGCTTGTTTCTAGCAGATTAGTTCCTTATCTGCCAAGAAAGAGGCAATCAAAAGTGTGCAGAACTTCTCTGTACAAACTGGATTATCATTACACCAAGCTCTAGCTTTCTGTTTTATAAAAGATTTCCTTCCATAGCTGATTTACTTCCACAGCCTTTTGCTTCCTTCCCTCCCTCCCTCCCCCTGCCTTCCCAATCTTGTTTGTGGGACAGACAGGCTTGCTGGGAAAAAAAAATAATCCTGTCCTTCATTGCCCTTTTAAATTAATTCTCTGTTGTCTGCAAATGACTGAAGCAAATAGTACTTATATTAAAATCTGTAGCCCTGTGGGTTTTGATGATTTTAGAAATCTGTTCAATGCACAATCCTGGGAAGCCATCATATCATCCTCCTGGGCATCAACCTTTTACAGATTTGTTTACTGTTTTTCAGAATGGAAACTTAAACAAGGATCAAGTGAAATCCTAAGAAAGCTGGTGATCTCTTCATTTATACATTTAGAGCCTCTGGGCTGGCCTACAGTTATGTTCTACTCATGTGTTTGCAATTTCAGAGACATTCTGCAGAATTTCTAAACAAGGCAGCTGGTATTACTGATATGTTTGGGGTTTTGTTGAATTTGGTTTGTTTGTTTGTTTGTTTGTTTTTCATGGAAGCTTTTACCTCTGTAGAATGTCGCCTGGTTTATTAGCTTCTGGTAAAATAACTGCAAATATCTCTGATTTTCAGCCTGTCTTACTTTTTATATATTCTTCCTTTGGTTCCTGAATCCAATGTGCAAATGTTTGATTTTCATGTATTTTTCAGATTCTTGTCCTTTTAAATTATTTTAAAACTATACTTCCATGTTGTCTTTTCAGGATATTTATTTAAATACTTATTCCAGTAGAATTTCACATTGTCTTACCTGAATCCTGATAGCATGTTTTGGGGTTGTTTGGGGGGTTTGCTGGTTTGTTTGTTTGGTTTTTGGGGCAGGTCGTATTGTTGGCTTTTGTGCTCTTACTACTGTTTGTGGTGATACTCCTGTCACTTATCTAAAATAAAATCTTTAAGCAGGCTTAAAGTGGAAGCGTTTTTGTTGTCATCTGTCCTCATGTACATACTATAGACAAGAAGAGACATTATGATTTGCTCTATTTTCTCTTTGCAAGAAGACAATGGAATGAAGGATTACATTCAAGTGTAATATCAATTTCCTGGTTGTTTCATAACAAGATTAAAGGAAGGGGTTGGGGAAGGCCTATCTACCTACTCCAACTAATGACTATCTCATACCCACCATTAGTGGAAAAGATCATAACATGGAGAGCAGAACAGCAAACTCTGGTGACTGGTATTGTTGGGAAGTTGTTTGATTTTTGGAGAGCTCCCCCATGAAGAAGACCAAAGACAAATGATTTTTCTCGTAATATGAACCTTATGGTGTAGGAAATTGTTCTGCCACACAGTGTTTCCCTGATGGAGTATTCACTTTCATCTTGGTTATTTACCCCTTCAGTGCCATGGCACAGGCTCACATGCGTGACTCCCTTGAGTTGTGATTTGCAGGGGCTCAGAAGCTGCTCCATGATGCTGTCCCCTGGTCCAGGCCCTTACATGAGACCTGGTCACCCAAAAGCAGAGCTGCACAAAGAAGCTGACTTATCCCAAGGTGCCATTTGTTTCTCACAGAGAAGCAGAGATGTGGCAGGAGCAATAAGGGTTATCTACATCTTACAAACTGTTTCCTTTGGCTCCCTGAGGTGTAAGATCTGACTGTTATCTCCTGCCTGGATAAATATTTTCTTATGAGTCTTGAAGGCAGGGGGCTCAGGGCCCTTCTTAAATGTATATCATAGCTACCACCATTTGATTCTCTCATTTTCCCTTAGCTGCAGCTTTCCAAAAGGCATGATATTTTGATCAGACCAACCAATTGCCAGAAATAAACCAGATCAACACCTTAGTTATCTGTCCCTAATTAAAATAAAATCCTACCTTGGGTGATTTGAAACATTAAGAACAAAGGAGCCAGAGAAGTTAATTAACAAGAAGGGTATGCATAGAGTAAGATGGGAGACAGATTGTGTTCGTGTGTATGTATTAGTTTAGGGGTTTTTTTGTTTTTTTTTTCTCCCTAATGGAGGTAGTAAAGAGGCTAAGATGAAGTTTAGTAGCAGATAGGCTGAGTAAGGACAAGGGAAGTGTGAATTTTGTTACTGACATTTTAAGATTGAGATCTATGAAAAAATTAACTGGCATATTACAAATTGGTAGCATCTCAGTGTAATGTGGTTGATAATTTATACACATACATTTATAAGTTCTGATCCATAATAAACTTGAAATATGAAAATGTGAAATTTGGCACTTTCTCCCTCTTAGATTTTCCTCTTGAGGGATTGTGTTTTAGAAAGCAACTCTAAGGTGTAATTATAATATCAAATTTATTATGCTAGTTTCCATATTTAAATTATTTGTCATTCCAAAGTAAATGACTATCATAGAGAATTCTGTGTTGAACTCATGTGTTTTAGGTTTAGCGAAACTTTTGTTATGTTTTGCTTTCAACTTTTGATTGTGGCCATTTATAATTGATCCACTCTGTGATAATGAATGAAGATAATCCACAAAGAATAATATTCTTTTTAATTAAAGATGGATGGATGGATGGATGGATGGATGGATGGTGCTTTCTTGCTTCTCAGTGAGATCACCTATAAGATATGTCTGAAATGCTGATGACTTTATCTAACATACAGCTAAACATAATTTAACTGATGGAATTACGAGCTACTCCTAACATCTGTGAAAATAATTTCCCTCCAGGCTGTTTTAATGTCAGTTTGCTATTTGGGACTAATTGTGAAAATGTGATTATCATCACATATTATGTAGTATAAGAAAGCAAGGACAAGGTATACAAGGTAGATTGAGTTGATAGCCCGAAATGACTTACTCTTCAATTTTGCTTTGTTACTTCCTTTATTTATATATGTATAGTTTATATAAATAAACTATGTCTGTGTTTCCTTTGACTTGGTGTCGCAGAGAGAAAAAGAGAACATAAAATCTTTGTATGAGAAGATTTTTTTTTTTTCCAGAGGAAAGTAATTTGGGTAAAGTGGATAACATAGAAAAGCCAATTTTCTGAAAAGACCACAGTCTCTTGCAAAGACTCCACAGGTATTTTACTTCCATTTAGTATGAAGCATATAAATTCTTGAAGCATATAAATTCTAGTTTTGAGTGTGTGCACATTTGTGAAACACTGTTCAAGTCTTCACTGAACTTTGAATCCAGCACGAAGTGGTGGAAATAGGCTGTGTTTGCCATCTATAAGTGTGATTCTTCATCTAATATGTGTGCAAATCTAGACATATGATGTTACTGATGGTGGAAGAGTGTACATAGAACTCATTGTTTAATAGCATGTATTATTGCACCTGGGATGGGGCAACCCTGGTTATGTGTACAGACTGGGGACTGAGATGCTGGAAAGGAACCTGGGGGTCTGGGTCAGTGGCAAGCTGAGCATGAGTCAACAGTGCTGTGGCAGCCTGGAGGGTCAAGCTTGTCATCAGGCACAGCATGGCCAGTCAGGCAAAGGAGGGGATTGTCCCACTCTGTGCTGATGTGTCCTCACCTTGAATATTGCATTTTTAGTACCACAGTATAAGAAGCATATGAACCTATTTGAGAGTATCCAGAGGAGGCAACAAAGGGGAAGCTGTGCAAGGACTGGCAGAGGTCACTTGGTGTGTCCGGCCTGGAGAAGACAAGGCTGAGGGGTGACTTCATTGCAGTTATAACTTCCTTGTGGGGAGAAGAGGGGCAGGCACTGATCTCTCCTCTGTGGTGACCAGTGACAGGACTCAAGGAAATGGCTTGAAGTTTTGTCAGGGAAGGTTTAGACTGGATATTAGGAAAATGTTTTTCACCCAGAAGGTGGTTGAGCACTGGAACAGGCTCTCCAGGGAAGTGGTCACAATGCCGAGCCTGAGAGAGTTCAAGGGTTTGGACAGCACTCTCAGGCACAAGGTGTGATTATTAGGGATGGTGCTGTGCAAGGCTGAGAATTGGACTTGATGATCCTTGTGGGTCCCTTCCAACTCAAAATATTCTATGATTCTATTATTCTGTGATTCTATGATTCTATGATCAAGAGTACCGCCTTATTGACAGTCAAACCACTTTCTGAAATAACTATAATAAATCAAAGTATAAAACCTTTTCTGTGTGTTATTTCTAGCCATTCTGTGCTGTGAGTGTTGAATTTTATGTGGTTCTGATTTGAAAAGCAATTCTCTGAAAATTACATTACAAGGTTCCATTTTGTATCATCTTTTTGCCTCTCATAAGTGCACACTTTACAAGCAGTATTTTTCTAACCCATCTTTAATTATCTACCAGTACATCCAGGACTGAGGACTAGTGACCCCCTAGTTTATATTACTTGAAGGTTTTTCAGGTGAATTATGTGTTCAGGGACTTTATATTTGCATCAGATCAAAGTTAGCAAGCTATCCTATTGACTCGGGAATGAAAAGCTCCAGTTCATGCTGTCTGTGTCAGCTTGGGAGGTTTCATAGGACTAAAGTGCAGTTTACATTTTCATATTGGTTGACTGCATACTGCACTAGTGCATGTATATGTAATATATGCTTCACCTTGGTTATGCAGTGGTATTTTTTAAAAAATTCCCAGTGGAAAGCTGTAGTCTGCCTTACAGCCAGTTTGCTGCCAAAAACTGGGCTGGGATCATTGCAACTGATTCCTACCTGAAAAAGGCATCAAGCAGCATTGGTAGAGTGATTGTGCTGGAAGAGTTTAGTAAAGAGAGGAGTTTAGTAAAGAGAGTGCAGAAAATGGTAGGATGATGAGAATCACAGAGTAAAGACAGATGTCTTTCCAAAATTCACAGGGCTGAACTGTGGTGCAGACTGCAGTTTGTTCCTAGAGAGAGCAGTCATGATGCTGACTACTTATGCAGAATGGACCAGTTGAGTAAGGACAACTTTCTCACAATCAGTTTTTAAAGGTATTTAAATGCTCACCTAGTACTGATTTCACTGAGTTAAATGCTTGAATAACAAATCTCTATTATTTAACACACATTAATATCTTTGCTGTCTTGTGTGCTATTGTTATCTGCATAGGCATCTAAATGGTAGGAAGAGCTGTGCAAATAAAGATACACTGAAAGAGAATATCCTCATTCATTATAAAAATGACCTTTGGAAAATACATGATGTATTAAAAAAATTGCTGTCAAGGTAATATGACCTACTACACCCATGCTAGACACCAATTTAAACAGAAATTCTGGTTAAATTGCATTTTAATACTAACCTGAATTTTATTCCCACTTCTGTGTATTTGTCAAGCAGGGATGTACAACTGACAGTACTACTCAATGGCAGAGAATTTTATTGTTAAGCATCAGTGTCCTGGCTAGAATTCTACGTTTTCCATCAATCTTTGTTTTCAGGATATTATAGATTATCTAAGGTTGTTACAGGGTTCTGTTATTTAATGGTGTGTGGCAATTATGACACAATGTCTGATGTGACAGTAGGCACATGCATTTGTGTTGTGCATTAAACATCACTGCTGCCTGACATTTGAGGTCTCTCAGCACCTGGAATGCAAATGTTGCTATTCAGTGTCTTAAATTAATATGAAGCTATCCTAAGTAGGTGTTCATTTGAATGTCATTACTTTAATTGGTCTGCATAGACTTCTGTCAAAATTATTAAGGTTATTGTATGTTGCAGAGGAGCAGTAGGTTGAATGCAATGCTTGTAACCGGTGTCTGTAAATGTGTTCCTAAGCAATTTCTAAAGATGTATTGTGTTGGAAGTTTAGGTAAAAGTCACCGAATGTACCTAAGTAATTGTAATGGCAAATGAACCATAATTTAACCATTAAATTTAATAGTTAAATTTAATTATTGGGAAGAAAAAAATAGGTAAATCTTTTTTTAACTCATATGAAGTCTAAACTGAATTCTGAGAGTGTCTCTGAATATGTGTTGGTATCTGCAAGTTTAGTCTTTGATCCCAAACCACAGTTGTTCTAGGAGCATTTCATTCATGTTTTCTTCAAGATTTTTCTGTGTTCCTATTCAACATGAAATGTTCTCTTCAGCTGATAAACAGGCTTTTGTTGTCATTTTATGAATATGAAAAATGATAGTTTAATTAGAATACAAAATATGAAGAACAGAAATGCTTTAAATTCTTCTTAATTGAATAATCTTGCTTTTACAGCACGCAGTGTGCAAGCATGTATAAGAAGCATTTTGTCTGATGCAAGTTGTTTGCAAATGGTTCTTTGAAGGCACGTGACTGATGAATATCAACTCTAAATTGCCTATCCACCCTATATGTCTTCAACATATGCAAAATACATGATTGGTCCCATTCTTAATGGATGGGTTTTTTACTCTGTGTTTTACCCATGGACTACTATGTTAAGCTAGTATTCTGTCTATATGATGCAGTCTCCTAAATCCTCAAATTTAAATTTCTGCATAGGGCAGGGATTAAGCAGGCTGGTTTTGCAGCCAAAGTTTCTGTTTGACCAAAGTAGAGCAGCTGTAGCTCTGGACATGGAAATGTGCTTCACAGACAGAAAATGAGTCCAAGATGCAGGTCTCCAGGAACAGCCATTGGGGTTTCCTGTTGACTTAGCTAAAAACATTAAGCTATTTAATTCTTTGCCAATTCTTTACTATTTGGCACATCTAAAATACAGAATGTATTTAATTTAAAATATTAGACTTTAATATCAAAAATATTCAGCTGACATCTTACTATGTCATCACTGTGTATAAACACAGACTGTAAGTGTGATTTTTTCAGTCTGTCTGTTCTGTAGCTGGTAGCCCTTAGCAGCTGTAAAGGAGTTATAATCATGTAAAAAAATATATTAAGGATTTTTCTTTTTTGAAAACTACATGTATTTTTTTTTTTAGATTGCCCATAATGGCTCCAGTGTGTAAACATGTAATTATGGAGTTTTCTTAAATGCTTACTATTTACTCAATAGGCCGTGAGGGCTACAGAAGAAGCTCTTTATTGCTTTTCAGATCATTGAACTTATAGACTGCATAATAGCTCCTCTGAAGCCAACATGTGCTGTTTTTAATGTGGGTACTGTGTGGAGTGCACATGCCCACATCCCATTTTAAAGAAAGAATAGTGAAATTATCTTCTCTTAATAGAAAAAGCAGTTGCTTCACACTATGGGAGACCTCAAATGTTGTTTTGGAGTACATAAACCCTTACTGATTTAGGCAGATAGGGTTTAGATTTTTGTTAGGTATTTTCTGATTTTTTTTTTAGGCTGTATGACCCAGTTTGACATTTTTGTAGCTAAATATGACTAAATGAATATAGAGTTACATGAAAGAAAATATTTACATGATTTAGCATTTGGAACATGAATAAAGCCCTGCAGAGAGACCTTGACAAAGTAGAGGGCTGGGCAATCACCAGCCATATGAAGTTTAACAAGGGTCAGTGCTGGATTCTGTGCTTGGGATGGGGCAGGCTGGCTGTGTGCATAGACTGGGGAATGAGAGGCTGGAGAGCAGCCCCATGGAAAGGGACCTGCGAGTTCTGGCCAATGGCAAGTTGGACAAGAGCCAGCAGTGCCCTGGCAGCCAGGAGGCCCAAAAGTGTCCTGGGGGGCATCAGGCACAGCATCACGGCTGGGCAAGGGAGGGGATTGTCCTGCTGTGCTCTGAGCTGGAGCAGCCTCACCTCCAGTGCTGACAGAGTTTTGGGAGCCACAGCATGAAAAAAAGACATTACTCTATTGGAGAGTGTCCAAAGGAGAGTAGTGAAGCTGGTGAAGGGTCTGGAGGAGAAGCCTTTGAGGTTTGGCTGAGGACACTTTTCAGTTTGGAGAAGAGGAGGCTGAAGGGGAGACCTCATTGCAGTCTTCAACATTCTCATGAGGGGTCCTGTGACCACTCACAGGACTTGAGGAAATGGCATGAAACTGAGGTGGGGGAGGTTTAGGTTGGATGTCAGGGAAAGGTTTTTCATTCAGAGGGTGGTTGGGCACTTGAACAGGCTCCCTGGAGAAGTGGTCACAGCACCAAGCCTGACAGAGTTCAACTAGCATGTGCACAATGCTCTCCGGCACTCTTGGTGTGTCCTGTGCAGAGCCAGGAGTTGGAATATGATGATCCTTGTGGGTCCCTTCAAACTCAGCATATTCTATGATTTTATGATAAACTTCAGCAATTTGATGCTATTAGGCTTTTAAGTGCTGGTAGGGGAAAGTTGCCAAGCTGGATCGGAAAGGGCAGGAACGGCATTGGGAGGGAGTCTGTTTTGCCTGCTGTTACTGGCAATAGTCAACACTGTCTTCTCCTTAATTTTCCAGTTCCAGTCCTGGACCTGATCACTGAGGTGCCTGACATGAAAACTCCTAGGGCATGCTCTCAGTAAGCCTTGTTCACCTCTTTCCAGGCCAGAGGTGAACAGTGAGAGGGCAGGACCAATTTTCTGCATTAATGGGTGAGAGAAATGTTATGTAGATATGCAGAAAAAGCAAGGCATCAAGAAAAAGGACCATGTTTGAAACACTTACTGAAGTGGAGGGTCAACGTAGCTGGCAGTCTGTGGTGGGGAGGAAAAGCATATAGCAGGTGATGTGGAGACAAGAATGGCAGAAATTAAACGTTTTGTTAGTTTTTCAAAAGTCATAGTATGGTTATTTCCGTGTTCTAAAAGCTGGCAGCAGATAGAAACTAGTTTAAAGAAGTTATTTCCCCCAGTAAAAAAGGGAGAAAATGCACAATATTGTGAAGACCTCAGTAGTGCTCCTGAGCACTGTGGGAATAGAAGATCAAAGCTTCCATTTTCATAATTTCATTTAACTTCTATTTAATTAGCTACATCTAGATGTACAAGAAGTTATGTCTGAAGAGTAAAAGTGATAAAAATTCTGAGTCTGACAAAACTTATGAGCTAAAAAACAGCATATATTCTGGTTACTGAAAAGAGAGTATTGTTCTGTTCTTTAATAAAAGCTTATGTCTACCAAGTGCCTGAAAGCAAAATCAAACTCCATCACAAACCGAATCTTTTTTCAAGGGAAAAGAGGTGGGTCATTTCAATGAGTGTATTGTAAATACCTGATTTCATATACAAGTTCAAAGAAAATGTTTCTCACAAATGAAGAATGGATAAATTTGGAGAGTAACTGTGGCTAAATAAGAAAGCTAGCATTCAAGTTGGAGAATTTAATTAAGAGTTCTTCAACAATCTGTTAAGATATTTGAGATGAGTGTGTTGCAAATGAAGAGTTTGCTGTAATTTCAGCATGGATGTCAAAGTTAGATACAGCACCATCAATTGGGAATAACAACCCTGTCAGACTTTATGTATGCCTTTCATTTTGTTTTTACGATGTAGTGTAATGATGTTTCTTTAGCTGACTAATTTGTTGATGTTCGACTGTATACAAAAGGGCCATTAGATGCACCAACATAAAAAGCTTTTCTATCAGTCATTCACAGAAGAGTTTATTAAAAGGCAACATGGTAAATATCTGATTGGTTCCTAATCCAGTTTGTACTTTGTTACTAGTGGCACTAATGGGAATTGACTTGGTAGAGATGAATAATGTTCTGTCTCTTCTCAGCCCTCAAACAAGCTTTTCCAGTACCATCAAATCAGCCACAGGCTGCACTGATTTTACCTTTACTGAAACTGTTGCTCTACATCAGGCCCTTACAGTCTAGAGCTCTACACAGTTACCCTCTGTAAAAACATGCAACATAATCATCTATGCAAAAAATAAAAAGAAATAAAAGAAGACAGTCCCTCCTGTATTCAGCTAGGGGGGTTTTCTCCCCTAAAATGAACTGAAAGTCCCTGAAAGAGGAAAAAATAATGACATTTTAGTTATCAGAATTCTAACTCTATATCTCATAGGGGACAGGTGGGTAGACAAATTCATATCTTTCAAGATGATACCTTCATTCTGAAGAGTGTTGTTACAAAGAGAGGATGGAGAAAGGAAGTGGCATGTGAAATAGGGCTGCATATTTAAAGATGACCCATCAAAATGAAATTACTTACAGGGGCAATGTTGTTTGAAAAAGCAAATTGTTCTTTGGAAGTGTCTGTCCAGTTCAGACTTCTGTCTTACATTGAAATGAATTGTCCACAACATAAACCTATTTGTTTCCGCTCACTACAGGCAGTATGGGATTTCTAGTTCAGATGTAACCAAATTGTTTTTAGAGTTTTGAAGTCAGATGACGGAGTTTTCACCATAACCACTTTGTTAACCATGAAAGCCCTTGTGCGTCACTTTAATTCATTGTACATAGAATGCATTGCTCAGAAATCTCCATAATCTTGTGCACAGCAACTTTTAGAAGTTAATTCTATTGCTGTTTGTAAGGCAAACAAAGAAAGTCATTGTGTGTTCAGTATGAAGCCTACTGTGTCAAAGTAAGCAACATTTCAAAATACCTCTCAGTAGAAAGTGCATGTAAAACCTTTCATCCAGGCAACGTACATTTTGCTAATCTGTTGTTTATACCAACACTGATTCTTCCTTCACCTGCATGGTTAAAATCATACTCTGTACCCCATCTCCAAACTCAATCCCCTATTGTTTTGTAAATACCTCCAATAAAAAAGATGGAGTTGTATTTCCAGTATCGCTTAAATCAATCCCTCTTTAGAATGGCTGTTGGAGGATTCTCTATTAAAAAATACAGCAAAAAAATAACATGTGCAGGAAGCTCCCATTCAAAGTCCTCAGGCTGCACCTAGTTTCAAAATACTTTTGTTTGTGTACTCCTGTAGCATATGAAAACACCAAAACTACCTCTGAATTCTTCAGCTATGAAGTTTTACTAAATTAATATCTTTTTGCAGAGGGATAAAACTTCTCTTAGACATAATCTTTGCAATCTACAGCTTTAGAAGCAGACAGGTGAAGCACCCTTTGCAGTGCACTTCTTAAAATAACATCATGGGGGAAGGTTCATCAGTGAGGGAATGCAGGTGGCCTGGAAAGTGAGAGGTGATTGGACAGCACCTGAAGGAGAGGTGGGGCTGGAGCTCTCCTTGGAACAGGTGATCATCCCAGGCCACTGGGGACCACAGGAAAATGCTGGAGATATGTAGGTAGAGCTACATATGTTGAGAGTGTAAGTGATTCAGACAGAGTGACATGGTGGGGAGAGGGACTGTTATTAAGCATGCCAAATGTCAGAGCTGTGTAAGCTGGAGACATTATTGACATTCCTGTTTCCTGTTCTTTCCCCTGCCTCCACTCTGTTTCTCTTCATCCATTCCTCTCCTACTGTAGTTGAGTGGAGAATGGGTTGGAAGAAGCAGTTGTGGAGGGTCAGTCAGTTCACAGCGAATTGAGATTCAGCCTCATAATGAGTCACTACATTTTATACAAGTGAAGTTTGAAGAATTTTTCTTCTTTGGACTGTGCACTAAGATTCACTGAGGTGATTCTGTTTCCATTCTGCCACGAGCCCGAACTTGTGGACTTATACAGGGTAGTTTGTGTTCATTCTTATTTTACTTTAAGAGTTACTGATCAGTACTTTATTCTTTCTCTGATTCATCCTTGCCTTTCCAGACCTATTGATTTTGAAAATGGCAGCACGCTGCTGAGCTCTAGCCATACATCAGATTTGTTTCTCCCTGTTCATGAATTACAATTGTATGACTCATCCAGAGCTGCCAAGTAGATAATTGAATCAAGTCACCATTAGCTTCTGGAGTATAATTCTCATCAGCACATATTGGCATTTTTATGAACTTACTTAGAATGCAAGACAAAGAAATCTAAACCTGTTCACAAAATACTGAGATTAAACCCAGTCCCCAGTAAATTAAAATAAATAAATAAATAAATAAATAAAATCAGAGTTTTCATGTACTTTGAGAGTCTTGAGGGAAAAGACATGAACTATGGATTGGTTAAAAAGGAGGAAGAATAGGGCTTCCAGTCACATTTGGAAGGTATTTTGGAATTGTCATTAATGGTATCAGTGTGTTTCAGGATCACCTGTAAAACCAACGATGCAGTTTTCTACATTGGGAAAAAAATAGTGATGAAGACATTGTAGAAAGTTAGTCCCTTCTCTGAATACTTGGCTAGGAATGAAAAAGGGAGAGATTTGCAAAATGTTACTTTATAACCCAAACTACATGAGTGAATGGTTGTGAATTCCTGCAATGTGTCCAGCAGCACTGACTAGGTAGTAAGTTGTGGCTTGGGAAGTAATAGCATTAAATCTGTATGGATCTTTTCTGTCAAAATGGCTTTTCAGAAAAAAACCCTTTTTTTCATGATGAAAAAGGTTTATCAGAATTACATTTTTGGTGAAATTTGTAGAGTGAAGCATATTCAAGCATACTGTCTTCCTGGGATAGCTTGTGCTGAAACACTTCCATAGATAAAACTCCGGTTAGTGTCTTTGCTGTGCCTTATTTAAAGCTTGGACTCACAGGTGTCAAGAAGGTGTGTAGCTCTCAAGACTATTTTCTGTTCAGTATTTTTGCCTTAGTTTATTTTAAGATTTTGGGTTAGTTCCCGTGCTGAATGTAGAAAGATTTTGAAACCTTGATATTTTTGTAGAGTAAAGTTCTGCTTCTCTCTCTTTCTATATTTGCCAGCTGGTGTACAGCAGAGTGATCCCAAAGCTGTACATGCAATTTGCCAGTTGAAAAGACAGATTCCAGCAGTCCTTCCCTTCTCCTGTGCCACCTGGAACCTAGGGACTGCACAGTATCTGCCAACAGGGTTGTTAATGCTCTAGAAGAGGCATACAATTTTGTTAATTGTGTTTTGAGATTGTATGAGACTGAAAGAAGTTGTAAATACTACTGAAGTGAAGAAAATGGTCATTAAACAAAAGAGCAAGAAGTGGTGACATTATTCAGTTTGACAGGGGAGCAGCAATTTGCTTTTGAGCAATGTACCTAGAATGATTGTAACATTTTGGCTCAGGGAGGTGACAGTTCAGTTCAACACATGGTGTTTTGGGGCATGGGCACATCTGAAAAGATAGCTTAATGTATTGGTATGCTTTAACAAGCTTGTCAGGAAACTCCAGAGCATGGAGTAGAGAAGAGTTGCCAAATAGTGAACTTTTGACATAAAACCTTGCACAATGTTGCTGAGCAGCGCACAGAACCCTATCTTCAGATTTTCCACTTGAGAAATGTGTAAATATTCCGGGGCAGCCGCAGTGTTTTTGTTGAGGTTTGTATTTAGTTCTTTTCTAAAAGTGATTTGTGAAATAGGATAGAAAAGCTGGATGTTGTGGCCTTAATCTTCCACTAGCAATATGTAGAAATGGAACTATTACAATTAATGAGCCACATAAATTTACCACTAATGTGCATTCTGGTCTGAATTTTCTTACCAAAATTCCTGTCATTAAACTGGAATGAATTTTGTCCTTACACTGTTTCAAGTAGGACTTGAATGATTCATAAACTTTGTAGTGATTCTCTGCAAGATTTGCTTTTGCCTTCAACAGAGAACAGAGCATAAGTTAGATAATAGATGGATAGATAGATAGATAGATAGATAGATAGATAGATAGATACATACATACATACATACATACATACATAAACCTAAACAGGAACGTGTGGAAATGCTATTTTGTAAATTTTATGTTGGGCTCTTAGTCTCCAGGTTGGCAGAGATATGTGCAAGACCTCTGGGGAAGGAACTGGTTGACTTCTGACTGATCATGCCAGAATGTATTTCTTTAAGACCCCTTTATTCAGTTTCATCTCATCTATTTTCTCTGCCTTTGTTATATCTACAATAGAATTTTTGAAGTCAACAACTTTTTACTTCTTTTTTTTTTCTCTTTGGTGTGTGGCACATTCAATCATTAATATTTTTAAAATAAAAACAAACTCTATTATTCCAGTGGAAGATGAAAATTTCCATTCTCATCTTCAGTTTTAAAGTTTACATTCCTTTTGCTTTGTAAATCTCTTATCCTTTCATATCTTTCAGAATTTGACAGTAAAACATTTACCTACAGAGAAAGGAAAAATCTCAAGCTCCCAAAACTTCAATAAAGCTTTACAGAATTAACACGACTCAAGCTCTCCTTTAGTAGGCTTCAGTTAATCCACCCTCTCCAAAAGACATTGTGGTGCCCAGGGTCTGGAAACACCATCTTCTGCTTTTGGGAAGGTTGTTGTACAATCATTAAGCATTGTCTATTTAAAGAAAAGCATCATGTTTTAAAATGTTAGTCTGAACATGCTGCCCGTAGTCATAGTAAGATTTCACCCTCTTCCTCAACTATCCTTCTCTGTAATTAGGACAGGGTTTTAAAACAAAATGATTTGGTTTGGCATTTGCCTCAAATCACAGGAGCTATAAGGTCAAATAACTTTATCCTGCCAGGAAAACATCGTATCAAGACCAGTAGAGAGCCATCAAAGTGCTAGTTAGACTGCTCACATGGGTATTCAGGTGTTCTTGACCCACATAAAATCACATCTGATGACTGCTGAGCTTAACACTGCTGTGGGAATTATGGCACAAACCCCAGCAAGAAGGTCAGATGGGCACTAGTATGGCAGCCTTTGGGTCAGAGGTGAAGAGATGTGTTAAAGAAGGACCTCTGTCCAACAAACAGACCTCTGAAAAAACACAGTATTGTGTGTCCAAACAGATAATGGCTATTATGGGATACACAGCTGGGACAAAGACTATACTCTATTATTGATACTGAATATCCTATAAGAAAATGCTGTTCTGTTAAAAGATAATTAGGAGCAAACATTTTATACTACTGTATTACTCAGAGCTAAAATGATCTAATGAGATATCATATATATTATGCAAGGAGTTTAATAAAAATTTCATAAAAATTTGTGTAACTTGGCAAGAGAATTTTTCCCGAATGGAAGGAAAGATTATCCTCTCATCCTTATTAAAAAAAAAAAAAAAATTGAAATAAATGCAGGATATGTTCAAGAACTATGCAGCATATCTTAACAAACTATTGCAAGGGAGACGTTATATGTCATATACTTAGAACAGTTACACCTAAGAAAACAAAGGAATGCCTTTCTAGCTCACATTTCAATTTTCATCTGTTCTGGGTAAAATCTGACTAGCATTTGTGCATTGTTCTAAGCATAAGAGGGACTTATGACTTTAAGCTGAAATAGGGTAGATTTAGATTGGATTTTAGGAAGAAATTCTTGATTGTGAGGGGAATGAGGCACTGGAAAAAAGTTGCTCAGAGAAGTAGTGAATGCCTATCCTGGAAGTGTTCAAGGCCAGGTTGGATGGGGTTCTGAGCATCCTGGACAAGTAGAAGGTCTCCCTACCCATGGCAGGGGGGTTGAAATTAGACTATCTTTAAAAGTCCCATCTAAACCAAACTGAACCTTTCTATGGTTCTGTGTTTCTGTGATTCTAAGGGTCATTTCTGAGGAATACAAAAACCAGAATGAGTTCTTAATTTGAAAACAGGCCACTAGAAAAATAAGATGGTGAAAATTCTCACCTTGTGAGTATGAAAGAGTTGAATTTGACATTTAGAGTGAGCTGCTTCTGATTCCCAAAAATAGTGGTCCTTCTGTTAAGAGATTGTACCCTGCATTTGCAGAGTAATTTTATACCACCAAGGAATTTAAAAAGGGTCAAATCCATGAACCGTACAGAGAACACTAAAATGACATTATTCATTACGACTGTATTTTCTTTTCTCTTTATGTATTTCAAATAATTGCTTGGAATTAATTTTTAAGAGCTCAATAAATTAAATATAACCCACGTACACCTTAATGACATAAAAATATGACACAAACATAACATGATAGAAATTCTTCTTGTTAGTGTCTCTCATCATATTGTCTAAAAGCAGCAACAGTATAAAAGATAAATTTAGGGTGTGTTAAACATTGAATGGTTCAACAGATATTGCATGCATATTCCAAAAGAACATATATTCTTCACTATTTGTGATAAATATATTTTAGTGGATGCTGTTGAAACATTTATAAAAGTTCCAGTACACTTTTGTCAGATTGAAAACTTTACTGTGTGGACTTTTCACTGGGAATTTAGTTACATTAAAAAAAAAAAAAAAAAAGTCCAGTTGGTATTTCAGCAGGACATGAAGTGTCAACCATACAACCAAACTGTTAAAAACCACCTGTGTAGTCAGTAACTCTTCCTGCTATCTTCTTGTCGGGAAAAAAATAGTACAGAAATGCTAATTATTTTTTCCAGTTTTGAAGTAATTTGTTTTGTTCAATTATTTTATTCTGTCCATAACTAACACAGGGTGTCAATTATGTTTCTTGGTTAATTACTGCTTCAGAATGGACAAGTGGTTAGCATAAAACATATGCTTGATCCAGACAGGTGATTTAGCAATAAATGTGATTTTTTTATTCCAGTGACAGAACAATAGGTATCTTTCAAAAGCTACTGTGATAAATACTTTCTATGGCCTTTCCGGAAATGTGCCTTCTTTCAGATTGTGGAAATCTTTTTCAGGACTGATTTAAACACAAATTGAACTACCAAGCAGAATTGGTTCATTTGAAAGCTCCCAGAGCTGTGTGTGAGTGTATTTTCTCTGCAAAATACTGTGCTTGAATCCCTACAGATTCTTTAATTTTTCTCTTTCTGAAATGAACAGGAATTATGTATTCTGGTTTTCAAGACAAATCAGCAGAATATCTCTGCAGCTCCATACAGACACCTGACATCATCTCATGGTTTTCTAATACTTACAGCAGGATATAACTTAATTTTTTGGTCACTGTTAACTGGAAGTAGATAAATGAAGATGTAGAAAGAGAAGTCACTCCACAGCAGTACACTGTCATAAATATGTAACAAAGCTGCATTTTTACCATGTCCATCCTGAGTGCTTTCATTGCTGTCATTCTCTCCCTTTTCTTCCCCCAGTAACTTCCCTTAGATTCATGCACAGAAATCAATCTCTAGTGTTAATGTTCTCTCCACATCTACATTCAACTGTTTGTGCATATGTGAATTTGAGAGTTTGACTTCCACAAAATTCTGCTAGTAATGTGCGTTAGCAATCCATTAGCCTTAATCATCTGTTTAGCCCAATACGGGTTTCCATTAGCACCCTTATGGAAACTAAAACAGATAAATGATTTGCTCATGAAAGACAGAAAAGGAAAGATTCAGAGAAATGAGTTCTTTCATGATCTGTACATCTTTCTGATCAGCCACCTGGAAAGGCATGGTCATTGAAAAAGTTAGGATTGCATACTACTCATGCTGTTTTCCCACAGGTCTCTGTAGGTGTTTGATTATTTGATCCCAAAATGACTTTTTGTAGATACTTATGACATGAAGACATTATTAGTAACACGTCAGCCACTAGTTTAATTCTCTGTATTCTTTCATAGTTAATCACCAAGTAAGTTATGATGGTTGAAAGTGAATAAAAAATTTCCTATAAGACAAGAATTTCCCACTCTTTCAAAGGGCTTGGATATTTTTGCCTTTTCATTCTTGGGCAGTGCTTTTTTCCTTTTATTTCTTAAGAATTTTAAGTTTATTCTTTGTTGTTTTACTACTGTTTTCTTTTTCTGTGTAGGTTATAGCTCTCCATTGATGTTTCAGACTATTTGTAAGGAGAGAGATTGCAGGGCTGTGACATGATATTGTCAAGGATTTACTGGCACTAGTGCTTTCCCCTCCTTTAAGTTATTGTGAATTTTTTCTCTCATTCAGCTTTCATTAATGTTCTTAACATCTATAATGTAAGCTACAACTAAGAGTCAAGAAAATTGACTCTAAGTTTGAGTGTACCATGAGCCTCGTGGTTGACCATATTATCTAATGCCCTGTGTGGCTGTTTATGAATCTCTGAGAGAAATAAATAATTTTTGCCCAAATTTAGTTAATTTTGAGATATATAAATTAACGTGCAGACAAAACCTTGATGTCTTAGCTAGTAATTTTCAACCACTTCATTGAATATATTTTTTTCTCTGTAAGAAGGAACATGTCGTATAAGAAGATGACATTTTATAGAATCCCGAGTAAATACATAATATTAAAAAAAATCAGGAACTGTAGGCAGCTCACTACATTTTTAAATTTATCTTAATTATCCAATTTTTGACTTTTCAGTGAGGACAGATTAGGGAAATTATGTAGACACATCTTGGTATGGCTTCAAAGAGTAATACCAAACATCAGCATAAAAATGTCTGGAAAAGGATTGCTACTTTGCTAAAAGAAATAGAAGTAGATGCTTCTTGGTCATTAGACTTTTGTTCCAAGGGAGAAAGTAATATGTAGGTAGCAACAATAGAAACTGTGTCATCTGTCTGTGGGTTGCTCTGGGTGTGTTTTCTTGTGTTGTGGGTTTGGATATCTTTGATTCCTTGGGGTTTTACAATACATACTTTATGAAATTAATAGCATAATCTAACATACATCAAATTAATAGCATAATTTAACATACATCCTTGCCTTTTTCTCTGTGGGGAAGGTGGAACACACTGGAAATGTTACATAGACAATGCTGAAATAAGGCAGCTGACATTGTAGAAACAAAAGCAATCTTTTCTTCATTGTTTTGGGGTGTGGTTTTTTTTCCTTTTTTTTTCTTTGTTTTTTTCTCCCAGGTGAAATTACTGGTACTGAAATAACATTTCAGCAATAAAAACATAAAAGTGATACACAGTGGGAGATCATTAAAAAGTATCCTGTCACTTGAATCAGACCATGTATTGTAATGCAGATTATATTGATTTGCTGCAAGTTTCGCATTAAAACTAGACTTTCTGTCAACTGAGCACAGGTACTAAAACTCTTTGAATTACAGTTGCAAGCAGCAGGGTAGTTGGTACAATGTCTCTCTTACCAAAACTTGAGATCATAAGGATATTAGCAGGAGGTTTTCAGACTTCTTTCTGAAAGCTCAATAAATTATTAACCAAGTCTGTTTCTACTCTTTGCACTACTGCTGCTGGATAGTTTTCTTAAAAAGAACAGCGAGGTGCTGTGCTTTTATTTTTGTTGTAAAGTAGAATATTATTCATGTTGTTCTTTTCAAAGATTAAGAGATTTTATCTCAGGCAAGATACCCTTTCCCAAGATCTAAATTCCAATTTTCCATGTTATGATTCCCTGCGATTACCAAGGCTGTAAGAACATTCCTTGTTGCTTTTTGAAAATGTCCTAACTTTATCAGCCTTCCCTTTGGTAGATACTGAATCCCACAGCCTTGAAGGATATGAGCAAGAATAGGAAAAACCATTACAGAAGGTATGTTAGCACTGTAGATGAGGCTGCTGGAAATACTCTCTCAAATCATCCTCTGTGACATTTGAAAGTACCAAATGCAATAATGAACTTTTCAAAATCAGTCTGATTGGTCTGAGTCATGCAAAATGGAGTTTTTCTCCCCTTCAGGTGCTGTGATGCCTCATTTATGAGCTGAAGCCCATGGAAGTACAGCCCATCCCTTTTTTATGATGAGTCAGAAAAGGTTTTGGGAACATGTACGGTGGTTAATGTTCTGCTTTGGGGGGCAGAGGGACAAGTAACTAAATAAATCTACTTCTGAAAAAGGCGAGTAGAAAGAAACCATTATTATTCAGGTACATTTAATGTTGCTTTAGGTTGCCCTCCTACTATAAAGAAACCTGATGGTCCCAGAAACAATCTCTGTGTGCAAGAAGTAGCCTTGAGCCAGAGCAGAGAGTGCAGTACTGTGTGAGTCTGCTTACAGCCCCTAAAGTGTGAACTACATCTTAAGACTGAGCTTAAGAAAGCAGAGACAATTAAAGAGAGCATGAATGGAGGGCTGTGCTGAGCTCCACTTTGGCAGCCTTTGGCAAGGAGAGGTCAGTTGTTGAAGACCACAGGAAGCAGAGCTTCAGGCAGAGCAGGCACAACCCCCCACTGACTTTTGCTGCAGAGGACACAATCTCAGCCTGTGTGAGCATGCTGGAGTAAAAAGTATTGGTGATTCAATGTTCATCTTGTCAGCTCTTCCTCTGTCGCAAAAATCACACATCTGAGAGCTAGGGCCAGGAAATGGAATAATACCAGAATGGCTTGGTAGCTGCTGGTGATACCTTTGAGGATGAACCACTACCACAAATAAACTACTGTACATTTTCATCAGTTTTCAAAGAAACTCCATTTAGTGTCTGCTTTGCCTTGATGTATCATTTCAGATCTGTCAGATTCTGGCTTTGATAATATTATTTCACCATTACTGTCCCTGACTTTTCAACTAAAGAAAAGGAATGCATTGTGATTTCATTTTTCAGCTTGATTTCATACTCTAGAGCAGGCTTGCAGTGTATTCATGTATTCTTGCTGTTACTGAGTTTAACCCTAATAGAAAAGAGTACCCTTTCAGGCTGCATGCCCCTGTTGGCGAAGAGATACAACATGAACAACTCCTTTACTTGCCTAGCATTATTTTGTCAACATACTTACCTTCCATCTCAAGGAGCTCTATTTAATCATAATGAATAGCTCTTTCTCAAAGATTTGTTTCATTTTGGACAATTTCGCTGTGTCTGTTGTGATGGTACAAAGTAGAGGTGGCATTTTTCTTAACTGGGTTTTGGACCCAGTTTGCTATCTTCTGGCAAATAAACCTATGTATAGGGAACATGGTGCAGACAGTTCAAATCTTCCTACAGCCTTAAGTATCAATTTCTGTCAGTTTTCAATTTTCTGTCAAAATTCTACCTTTTGTGATTTTGGAAGGATTTCTTATACTAAAAACGTAGCTGAGCTTTACCCCATTATTGCACCAAACTTTCAGCTGAATGTGTATTGCTTTATACTTACATGGTGATTTTGCATAATTTTGTGGATTTCTAAAGAGGAGGGGACATATCTGA
Source organism: Catharus ustulatus (assembly GCF_009819885.2). Lineage (NCBI taxonomy): Eukaryota > Metazoa > Chordata > Aves > Passeriformes > Turdidae > Catharus > Catharus ustulatus. The sequence continues at coordinate 65,053,969 of NC_046223.1, read as the reverse complement.
CCAGGTGCAAGTCTGAGAGCTTTTCAGCATTGTTAAATTACTGACATTTCAGTGCAGGTTACTGAACACTAAAAAGTGTTGAAATTGAAAGACAGTTCAAAAGGATTACAGGAAATGCAAAATTTAAATTGCAGACTTTAAGGTAATAGGTTTGTTCTTTACTGGTGTAGATTTTTGTGACTATAATGGTATTCATGATGTTACATATTTTATAAGTCTTTTCACCTGAATAGCCTTTCCTTTTAGATAATGCAGTTTCCTGCAGACACAAAGAAGAGATAATTAATACTATTTAATTTTTTTTTTTCTTTTTTACTTGTCTTCTCATATGTGATATTCTGTGTCTCTGTTTTTTCACATTGGTTTTATTTTCTCTGATGTTCAAAATTGCTAAATAAATGTTGTAGCTCCTGCCTGTTTTTAGTATGTTGGCATCTTTTCCAAATGTGAGATTTTCAGTGCACTGTGGGATCATGCCAAAAGTAATCATTGCCTTTTTCAGTGTTAAGATCACAGATTTGAATTAATTGCTGTTATGTTATTTATTGCTGTCATTTAGAAGACTCAGTAATACATTTGTATCTTGTCAAAGCACTTCTGGAGTACAGCTAAATTAATGGCAAATTTGTGGAAGTGCTCTAACAGGCAAGAGATCTATCTGGCAGGAGAAACAACTGAAGACATGAGTCTGAGTTACAGCTTAGGGTGGACTTTTCAATATGGAGTTAATACACAGCAGACTTAGACATTCCAGTACCACAAGTGACATGAGGGGTTTTTGTTCAGTAATTCTTTGATATTCAAAAAGGACAACTTGATCTGTACAGCTACAAGTTATAAATTAATTTTTTAGTCAGTATATTCTGTGTTTTAAGCTCTTACCCTGATAGCACTGAACGGCATTGAGAAAGAAGCTCATATTTTAGATTCAGGTTTTCCTGGACTATCTTTCTATCAATCCGGGTCACACTTCCTTTCTCTTCAGACATGTAAACAAGATTATTTTCACCCACCAAGAGGCTCACTCACTTCTTTTACTCAGTGGAGAGAAGCAGCTACATCAAGTGTAGGCAAACATCTCATGTCCTTATTATGAAGTAAAACACATTTCATATGTGCCTATTTCTCTCACTGATTAGAGAAGATTAACTAGACTAGAGCGCAACTAATTTTAGCTAACCTATCACTGCTTAATTTAGGCAGAATCACTCTATTCTTGATCCCTATTTCAAAGTTCATAATTTGTCACTGAAGGTTTTTAGAAGAGTTGAACCAAGCTGCAGGAATGCTTATTTAAAAACAGCAAAAAAAACCAACCAAACAAACAAAGTTTGACCAGGAATTGAAAAACATTTCCTTAGCGGTAGGTTAAGCAGGCCCAACATTTGAACTCTTCCTTAAAAATGTATGATTAAGTTCTGGAAGCACTGTTTGGTCAATCTTGAAATTGCAAGAACTTCACCATATTACTGTAAGATTACATTAATAAAGTGAGAGAATTGAAAGGAAGAGTTAAAGGAAAACCAAAACACTAAATGTGAATTAGCTGTTGGAACACCTTAGATTCAAAAGAGATGTAGGGATCCTGCATAGGCTGGAAACACACCCAATAAGAAAGAAGGATGAGAACCATAGTGTATGACATCTCGCTTAATAATAACCCTTTAATAAAATATTCTGAAAGATTTTGTAGTTCTTTTATTCTTTCATGGAGCTAACTGTCAAAGCATGTGAAGATAGAGAGCTTTGTCAAAAGATTCGTCACCAAACAGTAGTTTTGATCATGTGATGGCCTCCAAAATATTTCTAATTAATAAAGTGAAGTATACAACTTAATAGCTAAGGGTCAAGGTGTAAAGTTGCTTTCTACAGATGAAGCTCATACTGAGAAAGAAATTAAGCAGCTTGTTGTAGACTTGTACATATTTTTGAAAAGGTAAAGGTATGATAAGTGTGAAAGTCACAGTACCTTTCCTAAATTATTCTGACAGTTAAAAATGATGGACCCTAACAAATCCAGGCTTGCTTATTTGTTTACTAGGTAAGCTTAGGATGTTCTTTTACTTGGGAGTCATAAAACAATCTGCACATTGATAAATGGGTACTGCATTTTTGCAGTTGCTTTCTATAAATAAACAAGTGAAGTCACATTAAAATATGGCAATAGCAGCACCAAACTTTTACAATGACTTATTTTTTGCATTCCATAGCTCTTTTCTTTCAGTAATTGCATACCATATTGCTTAGTTATATGGAGAGGAAAAATCTTTGTTTCTTTTATATCTTGAGTAGATATCATTGTGTTTGATATTCCACCCATACTGCCTTTCTAGAATTAACCCAAGGAAGCTTTCCGACTTTTGTCATAGTGGAATTAGTTCTTCAAAAACATAGGAAACCATTGCTATTTAAAAGATTTTTCATGTTGTAACTTCTGGATTGCTTGTCAAGAGACTGGCATGTTCTACAGAGGATTTCAGTAGGCAGCCACAACCAAAAATTTAATTGACAGCCAAAGAATCAATCTTGTCAACTTCATTTGTGTTTAGAAGGAGTTGATGTAGATGTTTGTACAAGCTTAGGGAATTCTACAACTTCCCTTGTTTGTTATCTACCATGTAAATGCCTTGTAGTTCGTCTTCCTTGTCTTGCCAGTGTTGTGTTGTTGGTGTCAGTAGCAAGGTCAACCTGAAAGTTCAACAGAAAAATGTGGGAATGAAAGCATAAGAATTCCTACCTAGCAAAGCAATAGAACAAAAGCATATTGGCAAGCTCTGCATGACACAAGTTAGGATGAAGCTTCATGCAAGGCTGAAGTATGTCTTGTTTGGTGAGTGGCAATAGCGCTTTATTTTCTCAGTTGCTGACAGTGTTTTGAAGTGTGGTCCTAATCATAAAAGCAATATTAATGTTTTGTGACAAATTTGGAGTTGATTAAATGTTTATTTACTTTTCAGGACACACAGAGAAGCTTTGTAAGTGGCTATCATTTATCCCAAGGTCTCAAAAGGTTCAGCAATCACAGGAAAATAAAAAATAGGAGAATGCTGGATGAAAAAGGCAGTTTCAGCCTTTCTCTACTATTTCCTATCCTTCCTTTCAGTTCTCTGTTGCTTTCTTTTTTTAAAGTCTTTTCAGCTTTTCAGCGATATCTCTATACTCATACCTGGTAATTTCTAGCAATATTTCCTCATTCTTTTGCTTTCAATATGCCCCATTTCAGTACAGACAGTACAGATTGCTTAGTTTTGGGATGGAACTTCAAGGATGACAACTGACAGAATTTAAACTCTATCATTGAACTACCTCCTCTATGAAGTACATCACCTATAAAAGAGCTAAAGAATATATGAGAGGGTACTGATTAATATTATTATTTATTCACTTGGTTTATTATTTCATAGGCACTCTTCTGTGCCATTCAGGAAGCAGCTGTCAGACTAAATAAAAATACATGATAAGGAAGCCCTCATCTTTTTAATTGATATTAATCTAGTTGAATCCAGTCATAAAATGCTCACCATTGATGATATGGCAAATAATGTGACTGCAATTAGTTTGCAATTCAATGTGCCTTTCAGAAAACAGTCTCCAAACCTTCCTGAAAATAACTCCTTTCTGCCAAAATGATTTTTTTTTTGAGACATATGAAACCACTAGGTTTTAGAGTCTCTTCAGATCTGCATTCTGAAAATTTTTTTGTTCTTTCTAGAGTAAATTCAGAAGCCTTGGTAGGTGGGGCAATGGATGCTGTTTTCAAAAGGAAATAAATAACAGTGCATATAGATAAATATCCTAGCATATAGAAACTCTTCTGAAAACATTACTGAGGGGAATGTTTATGCCCTTTGTTTTTATCTTTTGCCAATCTGACAAATGGATTGTCCTGAAGAGTGGTATTCACTGTAGAACTAAGTAACTTGTTTCACATTATTTTAAATGTAATATTGCCATGGTTTAGAGGTAGCCTTTTGTTTGTGTTTCTATGGTTTTTTTTGGTAATAAAAAGGAACATCTTATTACAATTATTCATTATATTTTAAGCCACAAGTGGTAATCAGGCCATTAGTGCACCACCTGACATAGCTAAGTGGTTCTGGAGCATCCTTTGGTGAGGGGAAATTCTTCTTCTCTACTTCTGGCTAAAAATGTCAGATTGACTATACAGGTTATTCTTCCAGCACAAGATCCATTACAGTCAGGATTTAAGCATCCTCAGCCACTTTGCAACCCTACAGAAGTTGTTTGATCTGGATGACTACAGATTATTTGCTGCATGTTTTGCTATATTCAGGAGGGAAAGAAAACCCCTAGAATATAGCAACAAAACTAAGATTAAAAGCTACAGCTGAGAAGAGCACTGAGGTAAGTGGAGTGTGATTACCTCTGGTTAGCTTTCTTCTGTTTCCCCACCAGCCCACCACCTACCTTTCTGTGATGCAAACAGCTTTGTCATTACTGTTGACATGAGAAGCAACATTTTATAATTTCCAAGCTGGTGCATCCGAATTTAGATTGCTGGATGACTATCATTACACTTGTTCCTTTTTTTTTCACCTGAGTCACTTTGACTGGTGGGAGTCATAGTGAAACAAGGCAAAACTGTAATTCACCTGTTGTTGTAGCAGATGGGCCCCTTCCAAGCTCTTACTGAAGAGTCAAAGGAAATTTTTCCCTTTGTAATTTTTATTTTACTATGATTGGGGTACTAAGTGGCAAATGAGGTCGTTCCACAAAATGACTCAGACACCCAGTTCTCAGTACATGTAAAGATTATGCCTGGTTTTACAGCTGATTCCCTATTCTCTATCAGTTTCTAACAGACCAGCACCAGGCTGCAAATGATTCCACTGGTGGGTAAGAGCCTAATACATTTTAAGTTGGTAGAAGAGCTTGGCTTCTGGTTATCTAATGGCTTTTGTGCATGTTCAAGGTACCTGCCTTGTCCAGTATACTTCAGGGGGTCTGGTTCTTGAAGTAACCCCCCTGCTGATATTTTTTTGCTGCATTGTTTGGTGTACTTGAAAGTCTGCGTATTGGCTGATTCTGCCTTGACTGAAGACCATTTCTTCTCTGCTCTCATAAGAGGGAAATATCATTTGATTATTGCTTTATCTCAGTTAATTTACATGGTGGTATTTGACTTTACTACAAGAAGATTTGAAATCTTGACTGGGAAACTCTTGTCTTTTTTCATCAATAAGCTTTTGCGGCAGAATTAATGTATTTCATGTTCTCAGCACCCTTTAAGATTTCTTGAGCTCCTGATGTCTGGTACCTTTAAAATCATGTAATGTGGTTCTGTTGAATCAACTAAACATGGTTTTGTCTATGTATTTCTTCTTAGTTGTCATTAACTCCTTATGGTTGTGCATGTAAGAGAAGACTTCCCTTGATTTGCTAAATTTATCTTTATGGAAAAGTGAATAACCTTTATTAATGTGATACTATTGCACATTTTTCCTTTTCAAGAAATTTCTTTGAAAGTAAAGTTACAGGTGTAATATATCACTCTGAGTAGGCATAATGAAATATCACTTTAAGAAAAAATCATTTTTAGTTGTCACCTAATGATCCCTACCTTTAGTTTAAGTACTCTTTATGGAATAACATGAGAATAATTTTGCCTGAAGGCTTTTTCTATTAGGTATATGAAAATTATGTAAGATAGCTTCTCTCTTTAATAAATATTTTTGCCTATAGGACTTAACAGCACTTTTACATACTTCTTAAATTTATTCTGGAAGTTAGACATAATTAAAAATATTTGAAAGTGTTTGTTTACTGCAGTGATCTTTTGAATTGTAGAATGAATACAGCGCTTATGCAGAAAAAAAAGTCTGATTACGAATCTAATGAGGATCATGTTGCTAAGTGCTTCTAAAAGGCAAGTAATGGATAGCCACGATATGACTTTTTAACATCAATGGGTGAGAGTAACCAACAGCTTCATTTCTCTGAGTTTTCCACTGTTGAAAACAATGAGATACTTTCCATGTTTTGTGTAATGCAGTGTCTTTGGGTAGGAAAGATAAAATAGTAAAAGGAATATATTTTAAATCTAAAAGCATGAATTTTCACTAGGTCTGTGAAAGTGTAGAACAAAATTTACTGTAGTGACTTCATATGGAGTGCATTTAAGGGCTCAAAGTGTGAAACTTTATTGCTTTTATTTTTTTGCTTTGAGATATAAATAAAAGCTGTTCTCTGATTCATTTGGTGTTTGTTTTTTGTTTAGCTTGGTTTTGGGTTTCTTGAGTATATTGGGGAAGGGTGGGTGGACACAGTTGGGGATTTTCCCCCTATAGGAATAGGTAATAAATGCAAAAGAGTATTATTTCTTTTGTAAAGCAGAGCTCCTTCCCTTTTCTGCATGGATCTTAGTGTCCATTCAGTGACCTATTTTGTGTTACCTATGTGGACTTAGAACGTGAGGAAAGAAGCTACAATGAAAGATTTACATAAGAATGTCTCCTTTTCTGCTAATTTCCCAAGTTTGCACAGATGAAAAAAAAAACCCAACTCTTTCTGAGGACAAGTGAAAGGACCAGAATGTTGATTCTTATTGGAGTAACTGCTGTAGTTGAAGACAAATGTATTTGATTTTTTCTTTTTTTTTCTTTTTCTTTTTTTTGTGGATTGTAGTAGTGTGTATTTATTTTAGATTTATTTGACACTTTAAAGAGCACTCAATCTGAGTTAGAAATGCCTTTGACATTTATGGAAAATACAACTGTATTCTAAGCAATTGTTGATTTTTTCCATAATTATAGAGGCTAGGACTCAGCAAAGCATGTATATAACTAAAAACACACACTTAAATGCTCTAATGAATAGGACAGCTTGGCTACGTCATGGCAGTGAGGAAGAATGAAATGGAAAGGTCATGGTCTCTTCTCTGTTTGAGTCAATCTGCCTGGGCAAAGACACCAGAAATTTGCTATATATTGCTATGTGGATATGGGGCCAGCAAAGCCAGATTTTTACTCAACTCTCAGAACTCCTCCAGAGAAATGTGAAGAGACAAATGGCAGGAACACATCAGCCTGCAACACATCCTATGTACTGGATATACCACAGTGTCACCAGAGTTTCTGGTGAAAATGAGGAGAACAGAAAGAGGAAGTTAAGACTTGATGTGATCTGTGAGACCTAAGGAGCTGACCCAGAACAGGGAGTAGCAAAGATTATCATTATCCTTAACTCAGGCATTGCTCAAGCAATTGCAGAGTTAGAGTATTCAAAGGTAAGAAAAAGTGTATCACTTAATTTTTTTCCCTGTTTGATTCATTAGGAAGAGACTGTGCACTTCAGTTAAATTGATGGATTCTTGTGACCAGTTTACTGCTTCAACAGCCTTTGTTCCAGGAGTCTTACTTAGATGAATGGCCCAATAAAAAAGGGGAGAAAAAATATTCCCAGTAATATTCTCTGTAGTTCTTACATTTTCTTAGTGACCTACATACTGTTTTCCACTACTTTATGCTTTTATTTTATATATATATATATATATATATATAAACATGGGAATTCAGCCCTCTTCCCAAATAAGAAACAAAAGAATAAATGTCATGTTGCAGTTGTGTGAGGGATTAAAGTGAGGTATATGATCATTTCAATTATAATTTTTAAGGGGAAAACCACAAGTAGCACTGTTTTAAGTTGCAGCTTAAAACGGTGACCTGAAGTTCTTAAAACTAGCAAGCTTTCAAGCTTTACATTATGAAAAGCACGTGTCTGAATTGTCAGTGACAATCACTAAATAAAGCTTCATCTGAAAAGTGAGGAATCCACAGATTACTCTCACACTTGTAAGGTAATGGAGCCTTCCAGCATATGCTGTCCAAACAGGTGTTGGGTTCTAGCTCTGACCACTTTTAGTCTAGGGGAGGTCAGGGCTGAAGCAGATGGCTTCTGCTGAATAACTGAGGTAAGCACAGGATGTGTTGCAGTGACCCCAAGACTACAGATAAATATGCATCCATGTGGGAGGGTGACATTTGGTTTGGTGCCTCTAACCAGTCTCTGTAGAAAAATAAATAGCTTTACAATTAAAGAAGGGAAAAGAAAAAGAGACTATGGGATAATTCTCTCATTTTGTTGAGAAATTTTTAAGTCAGAGAATCCTACAGTAGAGCTGTAGTCCTCCTTGACAGAAAGGAATTCTTCAATTTTGTATCTTTTTGAAGGCATGCTTTTAATACAAAGTTGTACAGTCTTTCAATAATATATTCAGCTTTAGCCCTTTCAAGGAGGAGGAAATAGTGAAGGCTATCCTCAGTTTGTAACATCTTGCAAAAGAAAGAAGAACCAAAAAGAAAGTGCCTGTCAGGAATCCTTAATATTATTTTGTGTGGGAATTTTGTGGCTGGAGATTACAGCAGAGTTGATCAGTTCCTGTTGTGTAATTCTACCTACCCTACATGTGTGCAGAAACACAAAAGAATATTGAAATTCCAGCATGATACCTACAATTTCATTAAAATGAAAGTAACAAGTATCTCTAAAATGATATTGCAAGTAGTTTGTGTTGATCTGTCACAAAGCCAGAAATGTTTCTTAGGAATTAACGTAGTGTATGCCGCTATGGGCTGAGACAGACAATAAGGATATATAGTCATGGTGGGAAAGAAAGATGTATTACTAAGTATTGGAAACAATAAAACATAAAAATTAAAATAACTATATTGCCTTTACTGTCCTCTTAAAACAAAGATTTTGATAAGGGACAGCCAGAGATAACATTGATGTTTGGTCATCATCTCATCCAAAAATGTAATGTAGGAAAAGATTTGAGAAGTAAGACTGGGAGCCCTTCAAAGATTTTATGCTAGAAAAATGAAAGGAAAATGAAAAATAATTATTTGACCTAAAAAACCAGAAGTGCATTAAAAAAATAATGTCCCAAATTCAGATAAAAATTCAAAATTTTTTTAGTCTTTTCCACAATGTTAGAGTGTTCTTGGTTGAAATAGAAATGAAAAAATTCTATAATATTGTTTCAGTTTTGTGTATTGCTGCATTGCTATAGATAAATTCCCCACCTGCCAAATTGTATTTTAAATCAAAAATGTAACTTTTCAGTCTAAGAAATTAGAGGTAAGATTCTTCATTACTTTCTGGACTTTTGAATGTCAAAAGCTGTCTTCAAAAAACAGCCCTTTTCTTTGAAATAAAATGTTTTATAAAGATATTATGTTGCACCCTAGCTAGATTTGCAAACTTCAGTGTTTTGATTTGAAGGTTTTTTACCTTCGTCTTAAAAGACACAGTAGACTGGCTTTATCAGGAAACTCTGTGTCAGGTATTAATACAACACTTTAATTTGTTAGAAAGCTTAAGGGAACAGGTAACAATTCAAGCAAAGAATCTGAGATGCAGAGAAGTAAATACTGTATACCAAGAAACAAATTCTGAAAACGAATTGGAGAGATAAGAATTCTTGTACTAGAAATTGTGTATCTCCAGGCTTTTTCAGTTCAATAAATATAGACAGATACAGCTTCAATAGTATTGATATTAATAAATGGAGACAACTGTATTCAAGTACAGTGAAAGCCTGAAAGTCATTCCCTTCCTTAAAGAAGATATTGACAAGAAAGAAGAAAAGCCTGTAGTTCTTGAAATACCTTGAAATGTGGAGGAGACTTCACTTCCATTGTTCATTTAATGAAATAAGCTATTGTCTACACATCCATTAGAACATAAAATAGAAATAACATCTTAATTGTTAGGCAGAGGAGGGACTAAATAGCATAGTAGAAGCTGGAACAAAATGAGAGGTTGACTTAGAAGCTTCATGCTTATGTCAGTGCTTATTGCCACATGGAGTATATGAACACAAAACTATTTCTTAGCAGTGTTTCTGATTTCATTATTTTTACCTTTTTTAAAATCCATTTGGTTCTGGGCTGTTGGTTTTGTTGTTTTTTTCAGGTTTTTTTTTCCTGACAGTGGTGTAAGTACTTTTGTAAGACTGCATCACTTTTCTGCTGACATTATCTGCTGTTGGAAGTTCATATTAATGGGAATTATGCATATTTTCAAGGAGCCTCATTGTATAGTATTTAGCTGTAGAAGATGCAAGTTAATCTCTCCTGAAAACGTAGCTCTTTAGGTCCCTAAGATGGTCTGTACAATAGACAGCTGCAAATTCTTCAGAGAGGTACCTATGTAAAAAATGGAGAGTAGAATTAAGCCATCCCATTATATAGAATTGACAGTGGCTACTACCCAATTTTTTGCAAGGAGTGTGTTTGTGAAAGCTGCTAGATGGGAAAGTAACTGAGCCCAAGAAGAGGAACAAGTTTATAATGAGCAGTCTGAAGTGATACAGACATTTCCTGTACTTTCTGACAACTTAGTTGATTCTTTCATGGAGATCTGGCCACATCTGTTCTTTCAAGTGAACAATCCAAAACCACAAAAGGTGAAAAGCTCTTGAAACAGAGAAAATTTAAGACTTACTGGTCAAGATGGATTTAAAAAAAAGGTTTGACAACAGGTACCTCTTACCCCTCTCAGCCTACTGTGATTGTTGAGTGAATTGTTCTGCTGTGATTCCAACAACTTTCATCACCTCTGTGAGGTGCTGCAAATTTGGCATTGCCTCTTCTAAACCTCTGTGAAAGCATCTTTCTTATCATCAGCTCTGAGGTTTGACTTCAACCCTGTTCCCCATATGTTTTAGGAGCCTCTTAATTGGTGTTTTTGCTGGATGGCCCTAGCTTACAGTGTATTCTACCTGTACTATGCTGCAAACACTTCTACTTCAGGACAATCATCTAGTCCCATCTGAGAGGTCCCACACCTCTTCTCAGCAGAGAATATGCAGTGTACATACTGCACCTGGCAAATGCATTAGTTAGGATGGGTGCCTTTAATCAGCCTCTCATTGGCCACCTCAGCAATGGGTGGCCAACACTGCAGGCAGCTGCACAGTGAATTAGAAAAGCCAGGTGGTACCAGGAGTCAGAATGGTTGTGAGGAGAACTCTTAAGTGGAATTGCAGCCTCCTGTTCAGCCCAGTATTTAAGAAGAGGTAGAAAGGAATAATAATAACAAAAAAATTGAGGAGATAGATCTGACCTTATGAAAGTCTGTTCCCCCTTCATAATATGAATATAATATTGTTTGTTTTCAAGGGGTTTGGCAGTCATTCATGTGGATTTATTGAGTGTGGGAGGCCAAGCCTCCTGTTTCAGGAAATGGGAGATGATGAATGACTGCTTCCAGCTGAAATCTTCAGTCCTCAGATGACAGCAGAAAGGACCAGTATGATGTGCAGGATCTGTCACTTGGTGATCTGCTTCTATTAAATAAACAGAATAGTTCACCTCTCTTTTGAAACACAGCATCTAATAAAATAACTGAAAAGCATCTAAATATTTCTAAGCTCTATTGCTTATTAACACTCATAAAAGTTTGGGATTAAAATAAAAGAATAAGACACTGAAAAATAGTAAAGCCAACCATTATAGAGTAAAGCAAAGTGTGATGAAAAAGAGATTTGGAGTGAACAAATTTACAGTTGACCAAAGCATGGCTGCCACCTGTCCATCAAATAAAGGCGAATGCATCTTCTCAGTGGTGTCACATTAGACTAAATGTACCAAGGTCTGTAAGACTAAATGATGACATCTGAGTCATTTGGCATATATAAAATAGACATTGGAATAAGTCACTGTCTTGGAGCAAATATATCTTTGAAAACAAATGTTTCTGGCTCAGCATTTATTCTCGATTAGTTCCTTGTACCCATCTCTGTTCTGCAGTTGCAGTAGCTGTCATGCTATATGTTAGAAAAAGGCATGAGTGTGTGTGTGCCTCACACATGTTGTTTAGATAAAGCAAAGGCACATGATTCACTAAAGAGAAAGGGACTTAGTGACTTAGCAAAAATCAATATGAAAGTGAGTGGGTCACTTTTAGCCATTTGACAGTTCTGACTTTGTAAGTAGGTCACAGCATTGGAATATTAATGTATTACAATGAACTTAATTACATGCAAGAGCAGGATTGTAAGGAAAGGATTGTAACTGGATCTGCATTGAGTTTTATGAGCAAAGAAAAACAGATGATTGATTTCCTTTCTTATTTTCTTTTGTAAAGGAGCCAAGATAATTTTATCCAAAGTTGTTTTACTTGGATGTATAGACTGTAGATACGATTTTATAATGCTTAATCTTAATGGTTAAGTGGAGGGGTCTTGTTGAGTTTATGCATATATAGTTGGTTTTGCTTTCTGAAAAGGAAATGGAAGTAATTTGAGAGAAAGATGTCACAGAGAGAACCTGACCTGGACTTCACTCAAAACCACAACCTTATGGAGAAGATAAAATCTGTACTTTCAACGATCTTGCTTTAAAATGCAAAGCTTTCTCCCACACTGATGTCAGCAATGAAGAGCTTTTTTCACAGAAGGTTCTGCTTTTAACTGTAGGGCACTACATCAAATTCCAGAAGATAAATGAACATGGAACAAATTTGTACTGGCTCTGTCAATAACTGATCTGACATCAGCATTTTAACTTGTGGACAAAGGCAGCTTTGAGATCTGGAGAAGATTGCAAAAGGTCCTTTTCTTTGTGTTTAATTTAAATGTTAAATTTCTATCAGCTCAAGCACTGTTATTAGTTAAAAAAAAAAAAAAAAAAAAAAAAAAAAAGAGCTGATGCTTGCTTCTTTTCCAGAATGTGCACACATGCTGTTTTACTGAGACCTTTACAAGCTGCTGTTGGCTAGTCACACACTCCCAAGGCTGTTTTATTATTGTTCACTGTTTCTACGGAAAACAAAATACAGCAACTTATGCCATGACATTTTGTGACATTTCCAGATATGAACATCTGGGAAGTTTAGTGTGACAGTGACAGCAAAGCTGACAATGATTTTCCAGTGCCACATACAGCCTGGGCATCTGCAGTCATTGCCTTTTCATTTTATTTTCCTTTCCCTCCCTCCCTCCTTCTCCCACCTAAATGCTTAATGCAGCCTTTCTCTGTTTTGGCCTTGAAGATAGAATAATATTCCACATTTATTTCAAAGCTGTACATAGAATATTGTACATCAAGTGCATCACAAATCGGTTCAGAGCAAAAGGGAAGAGCTTTCCAGCTAGCAAGAGGAAGCGCAGCTGCACAAGTTGCTCTAATTGCAGACATTGGATGGATTTGATCATCAGATGTCTACTCTGCATAAAATCGAAGTTAAACAGCTAAACATTAATTACTTCTATTATTGCATTTATATATTGAGATGAAAGGGGGAAAAAACCCAACAACCTACACATCTTGGGTAGCAAGCCAAAGCAAGAGAAAGCAGAAAAAAAGAAAGGGAAGAAAAAAGCACTGAATAGTTGTTGCGTTCTCGTTTGTGTGACAAAAAGTGCACTGGAGGAAGGTAGGATTTTATAAATGTACCCAAAGTACAACACTAATATGATTAGTTAATAAAATAATGGAGAACAAATACAGGTACATTGTAACTGTCTAAAGGAATTGCTGTGACCTAATGATGTGAGGCACAAACACTCAGTCAACATGTTCTTATGTCAACTTAATTTTCAACTTATTTATTTGTTTGGTTTTTTCTGGTCTCTTAGACATCTACAGAAATTGTGTTTTCTAAGGAATATTCTCTCTATTGCTTTGAGAGACAATACTGAGTAGCATTATTAAGAATATTCTGTCTAGTGTGTTGCAACATTTTCAGCCATGGGAGCCTGTTAAAACCTCAGAAAATTGTTAACAAGAAGGCTTTAAAATTATATAGTGTCTTTAAAGATAATTTCAAGGACTAATTACTCAAATAACTAACTCTCTATCTTAAAAAAAATAAAAATAAAAAATGGAAGATTCAGTATCCGCTGAGAGTTTTATGCTGTATAAAGTTGTACTTCAGTACAGGGCGACGGCAAAATCACTTATATATTATTATTGACAGTGGAGTCACTGTTCCTGGAGGAGGATATGGCCCTTAGTGTCATGGTCTAGTGGTGTTGGGTCATAGATTGGACTCAATGATCTCAAAGGTCTTTTCCAATCTGGATGATTTTGTAATTTTTTGTTTGGATTTACTTTAGTCAAACACTGTTCTATGTTTGATTGTGTTTAGACACAACAACCTTAAATTTTTTTCTGTAATTAATAGCCTCAAAATATTCGTAGTTGTAGGTGTAGAAGAACAGATTACAGGCAACCACACCCCTGATAAGCCACAGTTGTACTAATTACCAAAGAAGAGGAATAGCCTTGTCCTAAATGGATCACAACTGTGATTAATGAGGGTAAGTCTGATAAAAGGGGCAGATTGGTTGGGATGGGGAGAGGGGAAAGAAAAGGGGAGTTGGGATTTTGGAGGGAGAGGAGCTTGAAGGAGAAGGCTCTTGAGGAGGTAGAGGAGCCCTGAGGAAGTAGGAACAATCCAGAGAGACACAGAGAAGAAGAAAGCAAGGATAAGAGCTGCTGCAGTAACAGGTCTACTATGAGGTCAGCCTAGGTCTAGGTGGAGTCCAAGCCTGCAAGCATAGCTGAGCTGGGTGAAAGCTGTGTTCAGAGTCTTCAAACCGATACTTGCAGTCACAGTCCAGCAGGAAACAGCCACAGTCAGAGTCTGCAGTTGGACCCTACAGTAGGGGCTTGCTGTAGTCAGTCAGGATGGCAAAGCTGTAAAGAAGAATAAACCAGGACCCTTTTTATGTTGTTGAATGAGAGTCTGTGTCTTGGCTCATTTCTACCCCTGAAGAGAGGTCTGTTGAGACAATAGTGTTACTTTAACAAAAAGGACTAAGATGAAGAAAAATCTAAGGAACTAAAGGGAACAAGTAAGGTTGTTCAGTGAGCCTTTTGCTCATACCTTATAGGAAAATTTATATTCACTCTTTCAGAACTGTTGAATTGGAAGGATAGAAACACTGTGTTGAGTCCAGTCTGCATCTCTATCCCAGACTGGACAGTATTCCTAGAAAGAGTATCAGCTTTCTTGGATGGAAAATTACCTTCCTAGTCTTTATTATCAGTTCTCCCTTGAAACACAAAGTTTTATCTTCCTTGAAAAATACTCCTCTTGTGAAAGTTTTCCTAATAAACTTATTCATTAGAGTATTTCCTGAAGGCAAAGGCTAGAACTTGTCAATTGAAAACCAGAGAACTGACATATGGGGCTCACAGAATAATTTCTTGCTCCAACCAAAGAAGCTGATGCTCCTGGAGGATGTTTCCTCCATGCTGCTTGCTGGGGTTTGCCTGGCTGAAAGACAGCAATGGCCTCCAATAGATAGATGACTTTCTACTTTTCCCTATAAATATATATAATGAGTCAGAGAGAATGTCTGGGTTTTTTAGACTGTCATTAGCAGTTGTCATTTCAGTCTGAGACAGTTCTGATTGAAATAAAGTAATTTCCTGAATATATTAAAATAAAGGAGATTATAACAATCTTAACAGGAAAATAGTTTGATGAATCAGATTCCACAAAAGGTTTCTTCTTCACCTTTTCCCCCTTTCCATCCTCTCCCTCTTTCCCCAGGTTTCTCTTCACTATAAATTCTCAGACATCTTCTGTTTACTTCTCAGGACCTTTGTTTTATTTTGCTTTTCCCCTTTTTATCCTCCTGAAAACCTAAGCAAATTGATAGAGCAAAGCACAAATATAATGCCAACGGCTTACAGAGAGCTTTCCTTGGAAAACAGCAGGCAGCAGACTTGTATTTTCTGCTTCACAGTATGGGGATGCAGCGAATTCAACCAGCTGTTCCATGGAGAGTTTTGGCTCAGGGAAACCATTTTGTGCAATGATGCTCTGGCCTGGCCCCAAACTTCCTGTCTCCTAAGCTCCCTTATGCAGCACACTGGAGACCTCAGTTGGCTGAGGGATGCAGTGTCCCACTTCCCCCACCCCAGCCCCAGGCATCTTCTCTGTAGTTTGAGCCACTTGTGGAGAAGAAATATTCTTTCTTTTGCTTTCTGCTGCTTTTGGCCCCTGTGCATCAGTATCAGCAAACACAAGGTTCTTTTTGTCCTCTTCCTTGCCTAGTTGTTGGTTTAGAGTGTTGCATCATCCAAAACATCTACTCTGCATTTTTGGCTCCGTTAAGTGAACCCCTGTTCACCCTGACCTTTGCTTCTTCTCTTGTAGCAAGAATAGCAAATTTAGTCCTGTTTACAGCAGCTCTTTTTACTCCATTCCTAAGCATTTCTCCTGAAATCTTCACCTTTTTGAACTGGCAGCTACTTTGCAGCGTCTCTAAAAATGTTACTGCTCTTACATCTTTTCTCATCTGTGTTCATGGCAAAAATCTGTCCATAGTTTTTTGTTTTTTTCGTCTGTCTTCCATGTGACTCCTATGCTGTAGTCTGCAGACTAGTTTGTGAATGTACATTGCTGGAAGTTTAAAAAATCCTAATGAATTGTTTGTGCACTGAATATTACCATAGCCTTGTGTGCGTTTTTTTGATACCCATGGGTGACCAGACTGTAGTGCCACTGGCACAGAGTTTAAAATCACTTTATTTGCTGTGTAAGAAGTTGCCATCCAAGGAAGAACCATGGCTGATGATATACAAGAATTGAATCTGAAAGTAGGAAATCTCGTGAAATAGGAAATACTGCAAGCATTCTGGTGATGGAATCCTAGCTAATCTATCTCAAATGGACCATAGAAATTTTCAGGGTTAACCAAAATATAAAGGTTAGAGGATATTTTGGCATTTGATGGAGTCTGAATCAGGGAAGGTTCACCTGCCACCTTTTTGCTACACCTTCAGAATGCTGAGCACAGTATTTTACATGACTTCAACTCTTTAGCTAGTTTCTCTGCCTCACTTTTGAGAGAGACTCCTATAGACTTTTTGATTTACATTGATTCACCCTCCCTACCCTAAATAATAAAACTCACACAGAATGGTACTGGAAGTGGGAATTGCTTTGCATTGCTTATAAACCTACATAGATTGTGAAGGATATGTTAAGAGTAGTTAAAAACTTGAATATGAATTTTGCAAACAACAAAATGTATTATAAGAACACATAAATATTATAAAAATCAGAGAAAGTTAAGAAAAATCAGTTTTCAGGCTATAGCACAAGGGACAACATATTAGTTTTGGTTTGTGTACCTGACTTGTCAATACATTTATTAGAGGTTTGAGCTGCCTTATAAAGCCACTGCTTGGGACTGCACACATACTGTTACACTCTGATTTTTATCTGACATGATGCTAGCTTTCACCCTGAAGCTCAGTATTATTTTATGCCATGTGTTAATTTCCTGCATGAATGCCTTATTTACCTTCATTTAGAGCATGCTGCAGGTGGAAACAGAACAGTACTTACTGGCAATATTTTTGGTGACAAAAATGCTGAAGGACAGCTCAGGGTCTTGCATAGCTCCAAGGTATCACCACTGTGAAAGCAATTTGAAGGTGTGATTTGTCATTAAGGAGGACTGATTTCTTAAATACTGGTTCTTCATAGGACTAACCATAAATACAAGGTTTTTCAGTCTCTTCAAAGAGGGCAGATCTAATAATTTCTATGCTCCACTCAAAAGCTACTCAAGTCAATGGCAGCTTTTCCTGGAATTTCAGCCAGTGTTTGATATGGCTTTCAGGAACATTTTGTTTTGTTTGAAAGTGCCTGGTAGAGCAACTGAACTCTTGGGGATAAAGTTACAGATTTATGTAGTAATTGGGTAAGGTTCTCTTACTAAAGTGTTATTGGGTATCAGTAGCTGTTCCAGCTATTTTTTTTTTCTTTCCTTGTAAGATAAAATAGTTACTCCACATTACTGTGTTTTATGAGCATGTTACATGTATCTATACAATTTATATTAGCTTTCCTATAAATCAGGTGCACTGACTTCAGTACTTGTAGTTTTAGTGTGCATTCAACAAGGGCAGCTCAATAAGCAAATTCATTAAGACAACTTTACCTGATTTATCAACCTTTATAAAAGATCCATTCAGTACTGTACCATACAGGGAGATCATTCCTTTGCAGAGTTTCTAGTTGTTTTCCTTTGTTACTTGGGTAAGGTTTTGGGTTTTGGTTGTTTTTTGTTTTTTTTTTTTTTTTTCTAGGCACTTGCACTGTATATATGATTTTTAAAATTGTCTTGGAGGGTTTCTATTTTCTTTGCTCTGCAGTCATTGGATCCTCTGTTAGTGAGTTTCCAAACAAAGGAGCCGGTGTTTTTGAAGTAGTAAGGTCCATATTTCTTCAGTTGCATTTAATGACTAAGTACATGGTTAAAATTGCTAGGCAGCTTCAGCAATTTACATTAAGTTTTTTAATTTTCCATTTTCTCCTTCACTATTCCCTTCAAGGGCTAATGAAACTACTTTTCTGTGTTTAAAACTGAATTCATCAGTGGGGAGGGCTTAACATTTACGTCTATGTGAGTTTAACTCTAGTATTGGCTGGTTATTAGAAATAAATATCACATGTATATGAATGCATGTATACCATAATTGTGAGAGAGTAGAAGAGAGATGTAGCTAGATGTATTTTTTTCTTAAGCTTTTATTTTATGTGCTTCTCTTTCCTTCTAGGAGAGCAGAAACATGGTTTGTGTTTGCTTTGAGGACAAATGTGGGAGCTGCTTAAATTGCAGCCACAAAATCTTATTACCTTTCGCATTTCCAGAGCAGAAGTGCAAGAAAATTAAAAGCATAAGGAAATACTTTTGAAATTAAGCTTATACAATAATAGTACAGTAATACATTTGAGCGGCCTAGAACTTGCTGCCATAAGAAACCATATGAGTTAGAAGTTTAGCACAATTTCTATGGACACTCAAGCTTTGGGGCACTTCACTTCTAAATTCAGATATAAGAAGCAACTTCACCTATTGAAAGATAATTCCATAATTGCCGATTTCATGGTTTCTTGCCCTTTTTCTCTGATGCTCGTCACTGTCAGAGAGAGGGTATTGGACCAGGTGAATTGGTCTGAATCGCTATGACAATGGCTGTTATTGTGAGGAAATGATAATTTCTGCTTGTATCTTATCAGTAAGAGCACTTCTAACATGCATGCACTAGACTGAGAAACATTCTGTGAAAACTGACAAATGTGTTGATTTTAGAATGTACAACTTTAATATGCAAACTGGTCAGTCTGTTTTTTATTGAAGAAAATTAAGTAATGCTTTGTACATTTTCAAAAGAAACATGATTCAGAGTTTTGCTCAAGCTAATGGAAGTTCAGGGTTAGTAAATAATGTAGAATATGCTATGGGTGAAGCATTTCAGATGAGCAGCTTAAGACTTTTTCAGGAAAACAAAAGTGAAACTTCTTCCAGATTTCAAATTTTTATCACAATGATTTTAGGTCTATAACTTGGGTTTCTAGGACATATGATAATGCAAATAATAAACTGCAATAACACTGGTAAATATGATATTTCTTTCGTGTTGTTTACTCTTTTTCTAGCCTCATTAGTAGCAGCAGAACTTTTAAAGTAGTGACTAGTGTACTAGAGGTGAGTAGATATGTGTCATGGGAAAGTTTCCTGCAGCAGGTTACACATAGGACTTCGGCTGGTTTGGGTTTTTTGTATTCTTTAAAAACATTCTCCACTAGGTGTCCCAAGTACAAGGAATGTAAGATTAATGTTGTAGTTTTAAACTTTGACAGTTTTCCCCAAGTCAAGTATTCCTCATACTGTTACATTTACTTACATTTTAAGGACGCCTGACTAAGTACTTCTAGAAAAATGGATAGCAACAGATGAAAAGGACTCAACATACTTTAAGTAATCTTCCTCTTGGTTCCTGACTCATATCCACTTAAAACTGATCTCCAGCATATCACCAAGGCATCTGTAAACAGCTGCAAAAATAATTTTGTTAGGACTGTCTTTAAGGCTTAAGAACAAAGAAACATTCAAACCTTATTTTAGAATATGAGCTGATCCCCCTAGTATACTTGAATCCAAGATAATTCTTTAAGTTTCCAGAAATTTGTGAGGAAGAGAACCACATTTTTCAAAATTTTGCCTAAGAATGTGAATCAAACCTGTAGATTGTTGAACATGCTGCATACTTCTCTGCTGTGAAGAAAAGAGCTTTCATTAATGAGGCCTCATTTTGGAACCTGTAGAAATATCTGGCAAGGACCTTGACTTGTCATTGCAGATTCAAAGGCAGGAAACAGCAAAATAAATACATATACTGTGTGCCATTTATGGGGACAGAACAGACTGATGCAAACTCCTGCTGAGAGGGAACCAAGATGATCAGATTTGCTTGGTCATAAAATTTATTCATTGGCAAGCTTGCAGTTTAGAATGTCAAATTATTAGTCCTTCTGGCATGCTATGATTTTCTTAATTATAATAGGTTTACAGATTTTGTTGATGAGGTCACCGCAGGAGCATAGAAAAGAATTTAAATCCCTAATTGCTGAGGGACAGTGAGCAGCAAGAGCACCTTTGCAAACAGCTCTAGATACTGTAGTTACCCTGTTACAGTCAATGGAAATCTGTGTGGTAATGAGCCACTCTTTTCTTGGCTCTGGGGTTCTTAGTCCCAGGAGCAGTGTAGTCATCAGAGAAGGATGTTCTGTTTGGATGATGCAAATTAGTTCTGCATGAAAAAGGGAAATGCCCTTCACACTTTAGAGGATTTATTTGCTATTTTCCCCTTTAAATGTGAATATGACTGCGCAAAAAGAGAGCAGAATTTTCTGAGATCTTGTCTATGTACAGGGTATGAAAAAATAGAGAAATTTCTTGTTCAGGATGGCAGTACCTGCAGTACCCTAGTATTTGCTCAAGGTATAATGAAATACTCAAATTCTTATTGATTTAATCTAGTAACAATCTGACAAGTCTGTTTTGATTTACCATTTTGCCATGTTTTCGGATTTGAGTCACTTTTCCTTGCATTACAAGCTACCTTTTCTCATTCTTGGTATTGATGTATTCAACAACATAGACTTCAAGGTCGAAAACATTGTAGGTTGCCTCATACCTGTCCCCAACTGTTTTATCTTCCCCTTAGAATTCACTTTTCCCAGCATTTGTTTCTAAAAGAAGTGGATCTTCTATGTGATCTTCAAGAGGGGAGCAATTTACTCATGAATAAGGAAGAGTTTCTGTTCATACTGTTTCATGATTTTCCCACACAAAGGAGTGCTTGAGAGCCCTCGCTACCTTCATTACCCCGTTCTAATTCAGAAAGACCTCCAACACTTTTTTATACTTTTAGATGATAGTAAATACTTGACAGCACCTACACATCAATTTGCAGTTTTTTGTATGGCAGTCTTCTTAAGTGTGTCTAAGCTGGATAAGCAACATTGTCTGAAAACATCTTACAGACCCAGTTTAAAGAGTTGGTAGTTCTCTACAAAGAAGATTTTTTTTTTACAAAGACCATGGTGATCTGAGTGGTTGAGGGGATGTAAGCTTTCATGAGATTGTCTTTTTATAAAATTGATATAACAACATAATGTCCACTGAAGGACAGACCTAAACTCTAAGGAGCTTATAATGCTCTTTGCAGCACCTTAACAGCGGGAGCAGTGCAGTTAAAGGCCAGACATGTAGTGATACTTCCCCAGAATATTCTCAACCTCCAGGAGCTGACCCTGAGACTACCTCCATTGTTTAGAGCATGGTGCCAATAACACCATGGTTGTGAGTTCAATCCCTGCATGAGCCATTCACTTAAGAGTTGGACTTGATGATCCTTGCAAGTCTCCTCCAGCTGAGAATATTTGTGATCTCAGTTATAAGTCAGAGACAGCATCTTTATAGTTAGTATGTCTGCAGGGATTTCTTGAACTGGTAAAGGCTTTCCTGGAATTCCTGAACTTTTGTCATTCATCCTGTTTTTCTTATCCAGGTCTTGAGTTCTAGCTAAAGTAATGCATCCCTATAGGTCTCATTTGTCTGCATAATTTAACTAATCATCTGTTCAGGGAGACCCTAATCTCAGTGTTTAGATGTTTCAGTCTTTTTATGTAAAAAAAAAAAAAAAAATTAAACCCTTCTAGATTTTCCATCAGGCTCCTAATTTTTTGTTATGAAGTTTATCTAAAGATTACCTAAAAGGTTTTCATAGATTATAAAGCTATCTGTTAAGGTAATAGAGTCTCAGGGTAATACGGCTCCATCAAGTTGGGGCAAGAACTTTTCCTACCTCTTTTTGAGGCATTTCATTCACTGTCAGATTTATTTAAAGTTTTGTGAACTATTAATTCAAGGAATCTCCCACAATACAAACTCATTCTGTAAGAGCAGTATTTTTCAGTCTATTTTTGGGGTAGCTCCAAATCCCCACGGTGTTTAGATGAAGTCTCTGCATTTAAGTCATTAAGCAAGCGTTACAAGCTCTGAATGAGAAAGAAAATCTACTTGATTATAGAGCACTAGAAGTTCTTATGCATTTGTTGTCTGTGACTTTATAATAATGCATACCATATTGTGGATAGATTTTCTTTCCCTGTATTACAAACCATGGTGAAGATTGTGTTCTGCAATGGAGAAAGACTTGAATGTAGCGTTACCTTTCCTCTTCCAGGCACAGAGATCATGATGCAACCTTTACCAGGTACTACAGCATATTCCCTTACTGACACTTTAAAACCTGGTAGTACTTTGTGGAGTATTTCATCTGTGGGATGATGAACAAACATGTCAAGAAGCTGTATTCAGCTTTTCTATCGATCAATAAAGTCCATTTTGCTTTCAGTTCTGGGCATTTCTTTAGTGCTTACCAGTTCAGCTACTTTTGTGATTCTCTTGAATGTGTTTACACTCTGCTTGACTTTGAGAAAAGTGTGATTGTTTTCTCAGCCTTGGGAATTACTTATAGCTTCACATACAGAGGAGTAAACAAAACCAATGATATGTAAATTAACTACTTGTTTTACCCCAAAGAAATTATATTTGAATGAAATATAATTCCAAGGATTCTAATTTTGCTTAATGCTCTTCTGCAGTGGTTGGGAGAGTTAAATGGTATAATCTTCAGTACTCATCAGAAGCTCTGGGCAAGGAATGAACATTTTGTGGCTTATCAATCAGTGACTGCCAGAGATCTTGCAGAGAAAAAACAAGTTTTGATTGGTTAATGCATGCATTTCTTGAGAATTCTAACCCTCTGAACATGATATATGGTACTGAACAGGTGACCAAAATACCAACTACCTCATTAAGACAAATCTGACGCTGCACCATCTATATTTTTTTGTAGAAAATACTTGCAGCTTTTCTTTCTAAATAGGCTATATAGAATATATGTATGAACAATGGCTCTAAAGTACTCCTGTGCAAATATGTGTCTTTGTCTACCTTTGTCTAGGTCCTGATTTCAGAATGACTGGGGTATGCAGGACTAGCTTTCTCTCCATTAATAGCAGAATTTAAATATCTCCTTAAAGCCTGTGCCTCTGTGGAGGAGACTTTCCAAGCTAGCTTCTGCAGCCAGTGCAATTCATGCCAAGGCATTGGTGCTTTGGGGATGGGTTCACTGGCACTGCCTTCAGCCTCCTATCAAAGCAGGATTTGATTTCTCTGGATCCAAACAGATCTGTCTTAACAGCTTTGTTACTATCATTTATAGGAGTGGAACTATCAAAATGACAATGTATGGACCAGCTGTACCAAGTATCTGCACAGTGTGGCAGAGAAGGTGACACTGCTTGTCCTTACAAGCATCAGCTGAAGTTAGAGCAGGCAAGTGAATTGTCTCTGCAACTGAGGGTATACTAGCAGGAGTGTCCTGGTTTAGGAATGGTACTCCCCAGTTCAGTGCCCCCACACCACCTACTGGAAACAGCAGTGAGATAAGGAAACAACAGTAACAGCAGCAATACTAAATTGCAGAGAGTGCAAGAAAACAAATTTACATGGGGGATAAAACCCTGACAATTGACAATGATGGGCAAGGCAAATGCTACATGTATAAGAGAACTTTCTTCTTGCAGTTTATTTATATGAGACAGGTAATCAACTGGTCAGATTTAGATAGTCTCCAGTATCTTCACTCCTAATAAAAGGTAAGGGAGTTTTTGATCCATTGATCAAATCCTGTACATCTTATATCTGAACTTACGGGCAACATGTGAGTGTTCTTTAAAATCAAATGTTTAGAAGATGAGCCTGGTGATTATAACAGCCATTGTCAAGGTTTAATGAGCTCTAACATGGCAGTACACTAGCTAGAATTTTCAAAAAATTAAACTGTTGTATTGGATTTTAGCATCAATACCATGTAACAGAGTAAAACCTATTACTCAATTTCTCCAATTAGGTGATTTACTTTACACAGATTAAGTATCACACTGCAAAACCATTCAGACATTAAAAAAAAGTTAGTATGTGCAGAATCTCACCTTTCTCATTTCCTCATAGAAACTCACTAACCTGAGTTTGCTGAAGTTTTTAGTCATGTCCATCTGTAAGCATCACAGAGCCTTTAGATTCTGTTTTCACTCAGATGATGATGAAACTAAACCACTAAAGGATTGAAAATGCTTGAATACCTCTCCACAACACTTCTTTTTTTCCTCCAGATTCAGGAGAGCTCTTTAAGTCATTGCGTGATTCTCCTCAAAACACCTGTTATAATGTCATAACTTTATAAAGATGTTTCAGTGGCCAAAGGTTTACGAAAGTTCAGGTAGTTCTTCACCTCTGGTAAGGGTGAATGGTTTGTGTGGGTGGGTGGATTAAATTAAATTCCATTGTGAGTTATTCTTCTATCCCTCTTTGGATGGTCTCTCTTATCATCTTAGGTCTGTTACTCAGAGTGTGTGGGATGATGGCTGGAGTAAAATTGCTTTATTTTTATCTGGATGTAGGAGGTTTACTGGATGTGGTTATTATATGTGACTTTTTTTTTTTATGGTAGAGAGTTGATTCATGGGAGCAAAGAGAAACCTGTTGAATCTTAAGGTAAATAGAGGATTAAGGACTTAATTAGATGTTACTGTGCAGTGTCATCTCCCCTATAGCCTTGTAGGGCTGACTGTGTTAAATAGCCTGGGGTGACAAAACCAGGATGTGAGTGAAAATCCTGAGTAGTAATGGTTACTGGAGTTTTATCTTGTTATGGAAGTTGCTGTTTTGTTTGTATTGCCTCTTAGTGATAAAGACTGGACTAGTACTCTGATCTCTCGAGGCATGGAGATTTAGCAGCTTCTACCCCACATTGTATAGGGAAATCACAAATAATGGTTCTTAGAGTCTCAATTGCAAGAAATATGTTTTTCAGTAGAGTGGTAGAAAACAAATATAGGGCAAGAGGAAGTATCAGTGAAGCAGTATGTCCTAAAGAAAATCATAAATTATCTATGGAAATGTGCAAGATTAGTGATCTTTTCCTGTTGAAATACAGTCTTTTTATGTCTCTCTGTGTGTATGTATACATAGTATAAGGATGGCTTGTTTGCTTACATAGGCTTAAAAACTGTCTCCCCTGAAGTCAAGGGAAGAAGTTTCCCTGACTAATAGAGTTAAACCTTTGTCATACTGCATGGTCTTAACACACTCAGATGCTTAAGCACTTTTGCATGAAGGTTTCTATGTGATTTTTAATATAGAGGTGATGTATTTTGAGGTTTGCTTACAAATAGTCTGTTGTGTATTTAAAATTATACTACATCAATGAATAAAGTTTGTCAACTTGTTTTTGCAAGTGTCTTGACTATTAATGGTCAGAGTTTACCTATTGTGAGAAATCAGATTTGTTGGGTGACCCAAGCAATTTCTGCATATAAAAATATGTAAGAAGTCATAGAATATTCTGAGTTGGAACGGACCAACTTGGGATCATCATGGTCCAGCTCCTGGCTTTTCAAAGATGACCCTGAGTCACACAGTGTGCCTGGGAGTATTGTCCAAATACTTCTTGAGCTCTATCAGGCTTGGTGCTGTGACCACTTCTCTGGGGAGCCTGTCCCAGTGCCCAGCCACCCTCTGCATGAAGAACTTTTTGCTAATATCCAACCTAAATCTCCCCAGACACAGCTTCAGGCCATTCTGTCAGGTCACCACGGAGATCAGTTTCTGTTTTTATGCTTCCCCTCATGAGAAAGTTGTGGACAGCTATGAGGTCTCCCCTCAGTGTCCTCCACTTGAACAAAGTGACCTCAGCCACTCCTTGTATGGTTTTCACTCTAGACTCTGCACCATCTTCATAGTCCTCCTCTGGATGATCTCTAATAGCTTTGCATAATTTTTTATATTATGGAAACCAAAACTGCCCCCAGCACTCGAGGTGAGGCTGCCCCAGTGCAGAGCAGAGCAGGACAATCCCCTCCCTTCCCCAGATGGTGATGCTGTGCCTGATGGCCCCAGGACACCACTGGGCTTCCTGGCTGCCAGGGCACTGCTGACTCATGTTCTACTTGCCATCAATCAGGACCCTTTTCCATGGGGCTACTCTCTGGTTTTTGTTCCCCAGTTTGTATGTACATCAAGGGTTGCCCCATCCCAGGTGCCAAATCCAGCACTTATTTTAACATCTGCTAGTTTGAGTGTGCTATAACAAAAAGGTATATTTTGCTGATGATTCTACTGTAAAAAAAAAATATTACTTTCAATATGAATTTGTGCTTTACATGATCTGTGTTTTCTGCAAATGAACTGAGGAAGGGCACAGGACCTTCTTTGCATCTTCTCTGCTACTGGTTGGTTATACCTTCATGTCAAGTGAACCACAGGGTAGTTTTAAGTGGCAGGGAAGAGGGGAAACCTATATAGTTGGAGCTAAGATTTCATAGTAAGAGCAAGAAGAGATCAATATAGAATTCCAGCTAGAGAATTCTTATCTGTGAAGATGTCACCATCGTTTTAGTCATTTGATGTAAAATGGTAAGATTTTTCATTTTTAAGAAATTGATCAAAGGATAATGTAATAAAAGCTCTTCTTTTAATAGGGAATCACTAGGTGAAATTCCTTGGCCAGTGTTCTGGAGCAGGTAACTCTAGTTAATCACACTTAGGGTCTACAGAACCAAAGACAACCTTTCTTCATTGGGTCCAAGCTAGAAAAAATGTCCTGCTGAGGATTTAGCAAGTGAACAGTTGTATACAGATTTATTGAAGCTATGATCATTTTTGGATAAAGCAGAAAAATAGAAGCACCGGACTTTGCATTATTGAATGCTATTGACCAAATACCTCCATTACTGGTGGTGTAGAAGGTGATCTAAAGAAAAATTCATGTAAGAAGTTAAATAAAGTAAAAATTTCTAGCTTTATGAGAAATCTCTACATGTTCAAGAAGATAAAGAAATGCTTCTGATCAAGTTGTAGAAACAATGACAGCAGAAAAGATCAATTAAAATTTTTCATCCTGTACACTTAGTCCCTGACTTAAAGCTCTCAATCAAGAAAAGTAGGTATTTTTTTTCCCCCTAAATTAGCTCATTAAAGAATGGAACATGATGATCTCTCCAAAGTGCAAGTTAGTGCTAGAAAAAATTAGCAGTCAGCCACTGAAGAATAGCTGTGGAACAAAGAAGATGTGGTCAATTATGGTTGGAAAGATGGTCTTGGTTAGGAACTTTGTTTTTTCTGACTTGCTTAGCTTTGTGAAATAAAGGCAGGTTGGCAAAACAGAAATTTACAGCAAGATCTATGGTAAAATGGAGAGTGCTACATTTTGCAAACTTATTTTTGTATGCTGTAACACAAAATGTTAAAAGCCTTCAATATGAGGTGGCTCATCTGCTGATCAGTCATTCTAATGTGGCTCTGCTGAAATCAACTAGTGAAAATCAGTTTCCTGTTAATTTTTCCAATTGGGAGATGACTGTTTTTTTGTTTTGTTTTGTTTTATGTATACTGCAATATTTTTGGGAGTGTGCTGGTTACAGCTGGAGAACATTTTACAGGACTCTGGAGTCAGTGTTCAATATAAAAGATGTATTACATGTAAGAAACATTTAAGATTAAAAGGTTTTATTTTGCCCAACTAAATTACTATAGTGCCATTTAAATCTGTAACGGTGTTTACAATAGAAAAGAAAAATCTTTGGGGTTTTTTGTGCTTCTGGAGACCAAAACTTCAGGAGGCTTTATAGCAATAATTTTCCGAGATAAAACTGTAGTTTTATAGCTAAATTCCCAGAGTAGGAGCTACCTAACTCTCTGAATTAATACTGTAGCTAAAGAATTATAAGAGACAGGAAGAATAAAGTTCTTGGAAAATGAAGATGATTAACAGAGGTACCCTTTGAGTGTGCACAGTTTTTAATCAGCCTTAGGATACATGCACTTTGCAGTGTTACTCAGCCCATAATCATATACATTAGTAGTTATAATCTGACAATAACAGAAGATTAATTGTAACTGAGAACCATTCATTTTGGTTGTGACTCCATTCAAATGAGGGGAGAAGCATCTTCCCTTCAGTACTGGACCACGCTAGGTAGCAGTGTGGGCAGTTTCCCTAACACTGTGGGTGTTGTGGCTTTTTGTTTTCCATCTGATTGTTTCATCCTGCTCTTTGCTACAGTTTTTGTGCTTTGTTGTAGTCATAAAGGGATAGAACACATAAAGAGGCAAACAGGTAACATATTCTTATGGGTTTTTAATTTTTGTCTTTACTCTTTGCTTCCTGTGTAGGACCAGTTGAATAACTGTTGTCAGCACTTCGGTGCAGGCTAAGCAGATATGCTTTTTTTATGTTGGAAAAGAGAAAACCTTGTGCATTTTTGGGCTGATTGGAGGTGCCAGAAATACCAGAGAACTGATACTCAAATGTATTTAGGAAGCTAACACCTAGTAAATATGATTACAAGTGCTTAAAGCCCTCTGTGAAAATCTCAGTTTTGTGATTGGAGACATGTTCTTCTCTCCCAAACACTGTGTATATGTGATGGAAGAGGAGGAATCCTGCTTGATATGAATGGGAAAATTGTCAGAATGGGAGCCTCTCTAATAACAACATGGTGAATTGAAGAGGCTATCCATCAACAGATGGAAGTAGAATTAGGGAGGTGGCAGCCAGCAGAAGAGGGCAAGAAAGCAAAACTGCAAGCTCTGATACTTGATGTTTAATGCTTGAATTCCAGCATCAGCTGGAGTTCTATGTATTGTCTTGTTCCAGCTCCCTCCTCTAGTTAATTGCTCGAGAGCAAGAGACTCCCAAAAGAAAATTAGCTCTCAGGACGAAAAATTTAGACAGTGTAGATTGTTTCATTCAAATCATTGGAAGTGCAAAACAAAACAGATAATTCTGACAGTTGCAGTGCTGCTGTATTTCCTATATTATTGAAAGCTTCATACTGTTTTTAGAGTTACTACTTTAGCTACCTTTTCAGAAGCAGTTTTGAGAAGAACAGGCAGTCAGATGACAAATGGGAGCATCAATGTTTGTATGATTAAGGTTTTGGGTAGCTAGAATAAATTTGAGCCATAATGTTTGCATTTGCTTGGACTATTTCTACTTACCAAACAATTAAATCTGTGATTCTTTTGCTGTTTCTACTTGGAGAGGTGCTTGCAAAAGAATGCCTAAATGAGATCCCTCATAAACACAAATATCCCTTTGCCTTTTACTGCTATCACACTGTACTCAACCTGTTGCCTGCCTATATGGAATTTTCAGTTGCAGTTGAGAGGAAGTTACAGCCCATTGTGGCACCAACAACATCAGATAAAATAGTTTGAAAGAACTGTGGAAAAAAACACTGAAGTTTCCTCAACGTCTCTGACATCAATTTTAATTTCTCATATTTGTTGCCTGCAAGCCTCTTACTGACTGAGATAAAGAGGGCATTGTCTCTCATCAACAGAGGACTGTTTGCCAGCCCTTTGACTCGACAGGAGAATTTTGGGCTTTTGCAAAATTTGCAGTTGAGCAGATGGACAGCACACAGGAGGCCAAAATGACACAAAGGGAGCCCTTAGTTTGTAGAGCACAGTCTGGATCTGTCTCTAGATTATCAGCTTTGTGCCCTCTGCAAACAAGGCTGATAAAAAAAAAGAGTACAGAATTGAGACTGAAAGAAAATACTGTGGTGTGTAAAGGCACAAAATGTGGGTCAAGACTTTTAAATATCCCTCCCTATTTCTTCAAGCTGGATAGGGAATGTGAAAATTTTAAGACTTATACTCAAGAAGCTTTGCTGTGCTTTCTTACCCAGCACATGCCTTGCATTTAGCAAATGCACAGATATCTTTTGAATTTTTTTCCATCAAAAAATGTCAAGGCACATCACTGTGACCTTGCAAGACATAGGGTTCCTTTCTAGTACAGCTTCACTTAAGATTTTCTGAGCAGAAAGCACTAGCATGTGAAATCTTTCACAGACATCACAGTGACCTGAAAAAAGTGATTAATGCAAGAGGGTAGCGTTTCCTCTTCACAATTAGTAATAGAGAAGTAGTTAATTCATGGAAAAGGGAAGGAAAAGAAAAAAAAATGAAAAATTAAAATTAAGAAGCACACTGATGCTTAAGAACTCATTGGTCATCTCCCTCCTCAAAGGCTTTTTCCTTTGTTGGAGGCTGAGGTATTGGCACTTGACCCACAGGACTTTAAAGGAGAAACTCATGACATATTGTTCCCAAAGGATTTCTTTGATACTTTAGTCAAATAGTCATAAAAATTCCAGAGCTGCTACTGGTAAAGCAGGGGGCAGGGTAGGAAACAAGCTGAAAAGAAGAAAAACTAATAGTAAAAAGGAGTCTGATTCTTTCCCCTTAGGACAAGACATGTAGATAAATTCAGAGGTCCTTGAAGGAAAGCTCTGAAATGTCAATGATGTGGCATTGAAAAAAACCCCACCAAGCTGATTTTACTAAAGCATTGGTCTTCTGGTATAATATATTAAAAATAAATTTAAAAAGTAAGGATTCAATTGACAGTGTATTCTATCTCTCCCTAGCAGCAGCTCCCCACTTGATATTCTCCTGGAGATAAAATGTTAGCAGTGGCCTTGGCAGTGAAGGATTAACCCTGACCTGCAGTGATCTGGTTTCTGTAGCTCTAGAAAATCAAGGTCCATGGGGAAATATATATGTCAGAAGGAAAACAAAAAGTTTTATGTAACAATAAAAGAATATCTATAACATTATATTTTCTTTCTTTTAGCCTAATCATGTAAGGCATGATTACTGAAACACCAGACAGATATTAGCCCCAAGGGGACAGAGATTGGGAAATTAAGTCATCTTTTTTCCCCTTTTCTGTTTTATGGAGAGCCTCCCCAGGAGGAGAAATTGTCCTGCTTTAAGTCAACATGAAATGTCATTTTTACTCGGCAAAAGGAAAGCATACCCAAAACTGAAATGAGATTGGCTACATAGAAATTAATGAGCTTTATTTTAACATGATGTGCAAAGAGATTTCACTGGTAAAATGACCTACCATTATGACATCATCAATTGAATCAGATCTGGGAGTAAAATTTCTATATCGCATATAGAGGGCACCCAAGTCCCTGCCCAGAGACCTCATAATAGGATTAATCTCAACTAATTCTAGATAAATACAATGTGGAGATTCTTCTGCAACAGCTGATTTATTAAAAGATTAGACAATGAAAATAAATAAATAAATTGCAATGCAATTTGATATATTTTATAATTGTATTTTTATTTGTATGTTATTGTATTTTTAATTGTATTTGATTGTAATTTGATTAAATGAATTGTTACCAGATAGTACCTGTTTATCTCTCTGATCTCAAAAAAATCCCAAATATGAAACTGCAAACCAACCAAAAACCTATGTTGAGCGTCTTAAGTGTAGTCAACTACAATTACCTACAAAATAGACTTGTTAAATTGATGTGTTTCTGAAATTGAAGTCATTTATCTTCCTTACTGATGAAGAGTAAAAACTGCTCTCAGGTTTGTTTTGAGGAACATAACCTTTCATATTGGGGACCATAAGGACAGGCATTCAAGGTTCAGCATGGGTAGAATTAAAAATCTGTGCCCCTGAGTACTTGGAGTATTAGACAGCAGGCCTATCAATGTGTACCCAGCTTGGTATTTTTGTTGTTGGTATTTAGTGATTGTTTTTCTTGTTTGGTCAGCAAAACTTTTGTAAGATCTTTGCAAGTTGAGCTGAATCCTCATAAATGTGCTGAATCTCCATAAGCATTTTCTGAGCCTATTTCATTCTGAGAAACATTCGGTAATGCTTTTGCTGACCTCTTGATTTCATGACCACGTGCATCTCAAGCAGGTGTTTGTATGCTGGAAATACTAATTTAAATTGATTGTCATGTCATTTATTCTTCCCCGAATATTGGGTAGAAGTGTGTTACTGTTGCAGGGAATTAGTCAACATTTGTGTTGAAGAACCTGAAGTACTATTTCAACATGTACTGTTAAATCCTCAGCAGCAATAATACTGCATTATTTGGCATTTTCAACCTTTGTGTCAGGGCCAATGCCTGATTGTGATCTGTACAATACATTCTATATCCTAGAAGTTATAGGAAGCAAAGCAACTGCATGATTTTTAATTGTTCCTAAAAGTATTTGTAAAAGCTTAGTAAAGTGCTACAGCAATTAAAATAGCTTCTAGGTTTAGTAGTTTAAATTTGTGTGAAATAGGGTTCCATTCCAAACTTCTTTGTTGCTCATAAACTTCTGTAATATTTTCCTCCTTACCCTGACTTTTTCAAGTCCTCCTTCTTGCCTGAATGTGATTCTGGTGGTGTTTTATTGTGGACTTTTAGCAACAATAGCAGTTCTACCATTTTTAGTGCATGAAAGCTAAGGGAAAAAGCCTTTCGTCTTCAGTGACTCTTTGGATTTGTACTTAAATGTTCCTCTAGTCAGTGCAGTGGGAGATAGAAAGCTGAAATAGCCCTTACTGTGGAAAAGTTTTTTTTTTTTTTCTGGTGAAAGCTGGATTTAGTTTGAGCAAATGAGGAGGAAACTGCAAAAATACACACATGCAGTTTTTGTGTATTTTAAATAACCATTTTAATGTGATTTTTATCACAGAATACACTCAAATAACTATGGATATTAACCAAGGACTTTGCAATGGAAAAGCTGTCAGTTTTATATCCCAAATAGAACACACTAATACTGAGCAATAGCTGTCTGCTTACAGCATTTCCATAGCTCTTATTTTATCAAATAGATCACTACATTTTCAATATGCAGCTGTTTCACATTAACCCTGGATGTAATCAGGCAACTAAACTTTGTACAAGAGGGAAAGCTAATATCCATGACAACATATCTAATTTTCATGTGAGTTTGCATGTGTATAGTTCTTCTTGTTCTAGAAAACAGTCTTTATTAAATTTTTGTGAGGTTCAAATGCAACTTTTTGTTAGATTTTACTACAATAAAAATACCGCAGGTTTCACAGCATCTCTAAATCATAGAGTTGCTTGGGTTGGAGGGGACCTTGGAGATCATCCAGTACCACACCCATGCTGTGGGCAAGGACACCTTTCACTAGATCAGGTTGCTTGGAGCTCCATCCAATCTGGCCTTAAACACTCAGGGATGAGAAATCAACAGCTTGTCTGGGCAAACCTGTTCCAGGCTTTTACCACCCTCTCAGTAAAGAATTTCTTCCTAACATGTAATCTAAACCTACGCTTAGTTTGAATCCATTCTTCCTTGTCCTGCACTGAATGCTCTTGTAAATACTCTCTCTCCATCTTTATTATAGCCTCTCTTCAGGTACTGGAAGGAATTAAGTCACCTCATAGCCTTTTCCAGACGCAACAGCTCCAACTCTTTTTTTTCATCGGAGATGTGCTCCATCCCTCTGACCGACTTGGATATCCCTTTCTGAAATCTCCAATAGGCTCATATCCTTCCTGTGATGAGGACCCTGGAGCTGGACACAGCACTATGGGTGGAGTCTCATGAGAGCAGAGTGGAGGGGCATAATCGCTCCCTCCATCTGCTCCTCTTGATGCAGCATGGCAATAAGGTTGTAGAAATTAATGTACTGATGTGAATTCAATCCCTGTGCCAATGTTCTTAAAATTTTAGCTCTTTGGTGTCGCGGGAATTGTAGTGGAAAGGTTAGTAAGTTGTTGAAATTAATATAGTGCTATTAGAAGATACACACTGATGGTCTGAGAGCTGGTGTGTTTTCTTTTGTGCAGTACATTGATAAAAGATTTAATTGTTATGTACTTAAAAATCTATGTTCTAAAAAGTTAGAGTTTCAAAACAAGTTTTTTACAACCATCATTAATGTTTTGTGTTTGAGATTCCTGGTCTGTGATCAATGATGTGGTTTTGAATCTGAGTTATGAAAGCCGAATTAGTGAAAGAAGCATTGTTTATCATCTGTCTTAGGCGTCTGATTCTGTCCTGGAGTTTCTGATAGCACTCGTGACAGTAACATGATTGGTTCTTTTTAAAATGCAATACATTTCTATAAATCACATTGATAATTGTGTTCAATGTAAAAAAACAAAATGGTGAAATAACTTTTTTATCTATTACCCAGATCTTTTAATAATCAGTTTGTTCATTTTTCAAGAATGGGAGGTGACAAGGCACTGGAAGTGAAAAAGGTCCAAAATGTTCTGTAGAAAGAGATCGGTGTATAATATAGCATCATCCATCTTTATTGATCGACAACTGAATACCTCTTGTTTCTCATTAACTTCAAGAGGAAATTGAAACATTTCCAAATGCCACCAGAAATAAAGGATATGAATTGGTTGATAGAGTATTTTGAAGAATAGAGTGCAAAGCTGTTAATGAGCTGTTGTGGCTCCCTTCTCCAAGAAGGACAAGCTGCTTTAATCAGAAAGGTCATGCATGTCAGATAGCATTATTGTTTTCTGTGTTCACTTGACTCTGCTTCAGTCTGGGGGAATTAAGATTTCAATGAACATTATTAATAGTTAAGACACATGTCTGGAGATGTGGATGCTTCTGCATTCAGCTCTGCTGAAATTTCTCTTTTGATTTATTGGCATTGCTGTTAAGTAATGCTTAAATACAGCCAGCTTACATGTGTCACCACAACTCCTGGAGTCATGCAAGTGTTAAATTTATAGCACAGAAAATACCTTAGGGACCAGTGAAGCACAGTTAGTACCTTGAACTTGAACTCCAGGTGTGCTTTCATCATCCCTAAGGTTTAAGTGATATAGTCATATTTCTTAGATATACTGGAAAGAGAATGGAAGAGTTGTGATTCACTTAAGTTGAGACTCAATTAGTTGGGAGACACTCTAAATATAGACTTCATTCTGTTTCCCCCTCACACCCCTGTTACGTTGACCATTTTTTTGGATCTCCAAGCTGTGTTAGGGCTGGTCAGTATTAATCATTGCATATAAAATTATTAGAATTGTTAAGGATATTATGAAAATTTTAAAAGGAAAAAGTCTTTTGAGTGGCATTTCATAATAGAATCCCTCAAATAACAGAAAACTGCCTGTGGGGTAATTTGTGAACATATCTTTATTTTTTTGTCATATTTGGGAGGAGATTTTTATGCTTGTAATTTTGTTATATATGCGCATGCAGAAAAAAAGGATATGTTCATCCTTTAAGAGCTCAAAAACTGGTTTTGCCCCAAATTGAAAAAAAAAAACCTGTGAAGTGGGAGAAAAAACCCACCACTCTTCATTGATGTGAAAATGTTTGGTGAATGATGAGCATTTCAGGCAGACTGTCTTCCTGCAAACTCCTCTAGCCAGAGCAGGAAGACATCTGTTGGGTTCCACAGGAATCCCTGTCCTAGCAGAAACACTAGTGTTGCTGTCTGAGTTCTCTTGATCTGCAGGGAGCCTAGACTGTGTAAAAAATCCTTTATCACAGCTTGAGTGGAAAGGAAGGGTAGTCATCTTGTGTCTGTTATTTCTACATAGGTACAGGGAAGAAAAAAGGAACAGAAAAATGAAGTGGAAATATATTTAGGTCATTGTTACTACTATAGCCTTTTTATTGGACTGAGGTCAAGATTCTGCTACAGGAAAGGTTGATAAAGGCTAACATGGGAAATGATTGCTTTCAGAAATTACATGGCAATCTTGCCCTATTGCTTCTCTTTATTGTCTAGCAAAGGATGTACAGTAATTTCACGAATACAAGCCGCACCAATTTGACCAAAATTTTGGTGGAAACCCGGAAGTGCGGCTAATATTCCGGGGCGGCTAATCTATTAACAAAATTCTAAAAGCTGCCAACACGGAAGTGAGAGCCCGCGGCAGCCCCAAGCCAAGCTGGAGCCCGGCCGGCCCCGGCTGAGGTGGGAAAGCCTGGCAGAGGCGGGGCCAGCAGTGTGGGGGGCGGGCGGCAGAGCCTGAGCCAGCAGGGCGGGGCAGGGGGGGCGGCAGAGCCCGGGCCAGCAGGGCGGGGGAGCCCGGGAGAACTGGGGCTAGCAGTGCAGGGGAGCATGGCAGAAGCAGGAAGGCCGGCGGGTGGGGCTGCCTGGCAGCGGGGGAAGCCCAGCAGAATCGGGGCCAGCAGCGTGGGGGAGCCCGGCGGTGCGGGGGCCTGCAGTGCCGACCAGGGCGAGGAAACGCGGCGGCGGTGCAGATGGGAGGGGGCGGCCGGCGAGCCTGGCGGCGGCGGCAGCGGCTGGCCCGCCGGCAGGGCGACTACGTTAACGCAGCAGCGACGCGGCCGGCGTGCCTGCCAGCGGCGGCAGTGCCTGGGCCGCCGGCAGGGCGACTACGTTAACGCAGCGGCGACGCGGCCGGCGTGCCTGCCAGCGGCGGCAGTGCCTGGGCCGCCGGCAGGGCGACTACGTAAACAACGCAGCGGCGACGCGGCCGGCGTGCCTGCCAGCGGCGGCAGTGCCTGGGCCGCCGGCAGGGCGACTACGTAAACAACGCAGCGGCGACGCGGCCGGCGTGCCTGCCAGCGGCGGCAGTGCCTGGGCCACCGGCAGGGCGACTACGTTAACGCAGCGGCGACGCGGCCGGCGTACCTGCCAGCGGCGGCAGTGCCTGGGCCGCCGGCAGGGCGACTACGTTAACGCAGCGGCGACGCGGCCGGCGTGCCTGCCAGCGGCGGCAGTGCCTGGGCCGCCGGCAGGGCGACTACGTTAACGCAGCGGCGACGCGGCCGGCGTGCCTGCCAGCGGCGGCAGTGCCTGGCCCGCCGGCAGGGCGACTACGTTAACGCAGCGGCGACGCGGCCGGCGTGCCTGCCAGCGGCGGCAGTGCCTGGGCCGCCGGCAGGGCGACTACGTTAACGCAGCGGCGACGCGGCCGGCGTGCCTGCCAGCGGCGGCAGTGCCTGGCCTGCCGGCAGGGCGACTACGTTAACGCAGCGGCGGGGCGGTGCTGACGGGAGAGGGGGGCCGTGAGCCCGGCAGCGGCTGCAGCACCACCCGGCCGGCCCCGTCAGCAACCATGAGCAGGCCGAGCCTTCCTGGCCCCGCCCCGAGCCAGTAAAGCCCGCTATGCCGCGATCCTGTTACTAATTGGCCAATTTGTGAAAGCTGCGCACGGATTCTCGCGACGAACGAAAGTGCGGCTAATATTCGGGGTGCGGCTTATCTATTGACAAAGACAGCAACATTGTCGAGGCACCGGGGGTGCGGCTTATAATCCGTGCGGCTTGTATTCGTGAAACTACTGTATTTTTTTTCCCCATAATGTTTACATGGACTATGTTTTACCTCTTTGGTTCACTTCAGTGAAAACTGGAGGTTTCTTTGCTTTTTTATATATTCTTTTTTAATCCTAAAGTTTATTCTGCTCCCCCACCTAAACCCTTTCTTTAGGAGCGGTGAAAGTTATTTATGACTCAACTCTTGAAACCCAGGTTATAGAATACAGTTTGGTGGTTTAGAAAATTAGATGAATGTCCATATAGCCCAGTTTAGAACAGCGTCAATACATCTGTATATGAGTGTATGGATGCACAAAGAGAGCTTATTAGGATAGATGAAAATGATAAAGTCTTTATCTGTTGGAACTATTGTGTCAAAGTGAGACGTGCTTCTAGAAATCACTGAATTTCCATTCAACATCCTTTTTAAAATAAATTAAAAAACCCCACACCAGTCAGCTCTTTTTTGCTGTAGCATCTGCCTGTGCAAAGGCTGTGGAGAATAAGAATACATTTCAGAGATAGGGATGTCCCAGCAAGATTAGTTGGACAGGCCCAAGTACAGCATCTTTTCCCTCAAGGAGTACGGTACCCGAGAGGAAGGACACTAATCTTTTCCTGCTGTGAACTCTTGTCCTTGTCCATTTTAAGGTATTCCCAAATATGTTTGGATACACAGCAAAGATGATTCTTCTTTTAAAATTCTCATCTGAGCCGTTTGCAGCTTTAATGAAGATCTATATTCTCTAAATATTAATCAGATTTTCATCTCTTTTCTTCTTCCCCAAGAAGGATGGGAAAGTAGCCATGCAGCCACTAATTACTGAGAAATTAAAAGAGTGTGATAAAAAGGAACCTCAGTACTATTTTTTCAAGCCAAAACTGATAAAGAAACTAGCAACAAATACTCCTTTTTGGATGTCCATGAGGTAACACCATAATTGAATGTGCTACTATCTCAACACAAGGGCAGCTATATAGGATGTGACAGCTCTGATTATGATGAAAAGTCAACAGGGCTTTAGCATCTGCCAGTTCATTCCTGTTTGTGGTGTGACAGATATGTTTACCAAAAGAAAACTAGAAATGCCTACATTAACAGTACCCAATTCTCTCTCTCCCTAATTGATTTTTGATGCTGAGGAAGAGGAGCCATACCGGCGAGGATGCCTATAGGTTAACTTTTGGAAGGTGAAACTTACTTACTGGCAGAGCAAAAACTTGAAGATTACCAGTATAAATGTTTTAGATCGTGAAGGAAAAAGAAAAAAATCATAAACTTCTTCCTCATTATATCTTATGCAAGAGTGGCCTGGCTTAAATGCTTAATGAAGGAAAAGACTGAAGATTAAAAATAGTAAAACTTTTCTTCTTTTTTTTTTTCTTTTCCTTTACTTGCATGGATTTTATAGAAGTATGGTAGTTAAATGGGGGCATACTATCCAATTAGGTTTCAAACATTTGAAGGAGAGATGCCAAAATGTCACTGTTAAATCTCTGTATCCTTCTATTGTGGCAAGACAGACAGAAGCAAAACCAGCATTTTACAAGTTGCCTGAGAACATCCCTCAGGGCACCTGAGGTGCTACAAGTCAGATTAGACTTTTCCCAGAAATCAAAACTATGAACTTGAATGGGTGTTAGCATGAGTATCAATCTTGTACCTGTGTAACAGAAGAAGGAATGTGATAATTTAAAATATAATTGTGCTCTCATGTCCTTTGTCTTCAGTGCAGCTATTGTTAATAATACATTGGTGCTTATTCTATTCAACTCTGTTCCATTAGATCAAAGCTTAAATAGTTACTGTTTTAGATTTCCTCTGATGTCTGTAATTGTTGTACAAGTTGTACTTTATTACAGTAAAAAAGTGGTAATAACAACAACAATAATAATTCTGTAAACAAAAACCTTAATAATATTTCCTACCCAATCAGCCTTAAGCTACATTTGCATCTGTCTTGTTGCTCTGATCCCTCTGACATGTCCAGATCAGCTTTAGTGCAGATGATGCCAAGGCTGCTGCAGAGACCTGAGCATTGGGAGCTCTCGGTGCTTTGCTTGCCCTCTAGTGGCATTGGAAGGGCTGGGAGAGGCCAAGGGGTTACACTGCTGGCTGACATCCCTAATCTGGGCGTGTTCAACCAATGAAGAAGCAAACCCAAGCAGTTTTCTTAGCAGAGAGTCGTCTTTTTGTCTTGCCTTTGAAATTGGAATGTGTCACGTACAGGATACAACTTGAACACAAAGAGCTTTCTTCTTTTGCAGGCATCCAAGAAAATTCTTTGACTGTAAGGGGGAAAGTAACTCCATTTTTCCAAATGAAGTTACTGTCTACAGGGATGCTTAACATATTAGAGACAGAAAATTGAAATTGAAAGAGATATAAGCATTGTCTCATTCTTGTGTTGTTAGAAGGTGACTTTAATTTTATAACTGACACAATTTTTTGACATTTCCGCTTCTGTGATTTTCTGTAGAATAATGTCAATTGCAGCTCGTTAGCTGTATTTTAATTTAAGTACATGGTGAAATTACAATTGCATCTCAGAAAATTTCCTTAGCTGAGTCACAGAAGAGATAAACATTTGTTGATTTGCCTTGACATAGTATCCTTTTTCTCTAAATTGTATTTTGATACATTTGATGTCTATAAGTATCTTCTGCTACCCACAATTAAAACTTTCTGTGAGATGGTTACACTCCAATTTTCTAGAAAAATGATGAAAATACCCATTCAGATTGTGATTATGCAGGAAAGTCAGCTGCAGGAATGGAATGCCTTCCATTCATTGCTCTTTGGCACTAGATGCAATTTGTCACTGCTACACATACTGCTAACTATTGTTATCCTTTTTTTTTCTTTTTTTTTTTTTTTTAAGTTCAGTTCCTTATGAGATTGACTATGTGCAGATTGTTTCTTGGAGCAGTACAGGTTGTGGTCTGTGGTCATATTAGACATACTCTCAACACCTTTTTTCAAATAAGTATGTCTCAATTTCAAGATATTCTCAGCCCATTCTCTCTCTCTGCAAGTGGAAAACCTCTAAACTGTACCAAGCTTGCTTATAGCCGCTGAGGTTGGTTTTTTGGGATAGATACTATGATTGTGTCTGTATTCAAAGTAATTTCTCAGTCTTTGGAAAGAGAACATGTATTCCATGAAAATGTTTATGCATTTTCAGGTGCTACTTTTGCCTGTAACAGCTAGAATTCTCAAGTATTTCTGTTTATGTGTATGCAGAGATCAGGAGATGAGGTGCTTGGATGAACATTCCCAATGAGCAGTTTGCATGCAGTCACCTGTTCAAGTAAGCCAGGCATTTTTGGGGTAGGTTCCTCTGTGCCAATAATTCCTTGAATATTTATAACCAGGATGGGATGTGACAGCAGACTGTTTACATTTACCTAGCAAAGAACTGTTGTGCTTTTGTTGAACACCAAGAACAGACTACCTGACTCTCCTGGACTGAAATATTCAGTCATTTGTCAACTTCTATGTTACCATGAGGCTATACAGGAATAGCTCTTTCAGATTACTTGTTCTAGGTAGGGAAATTAATTTTTATCCTTAGTAAAGGCTGGATTGTTCCTGGTGCATACACATGCAAAGCACTACTCAACACTTTTTTGTTTAGTTGTTTTCATCAGATCACCTCTCTTTCTGAGTATTAGGTGACTGTAAAATCAAGTGCTAAAACAAACCCAGCTTCTCCTGTAATCTGGGGAACTAATATGGAAATTCAATGTATTTGTATGTTTTGTTTTGTCTTTCAAGTCTGTTGGATGCTTGATTCATTAATAAAAAAATAATTTACATGCTACACTGTTAAATTAGTTTTTGGAAAGAACAGAAATAAAAGTGTGGAAAATGCTTTATGGTATTGCATATCTTCAAGTTGTTTTGCCTCAGCAGTATTTTATGTCCTTTTTGTTGCTGTTTTTCAGATAGTTTGTCTATTGTTGCATGAGACATAATGCTGAATAAGACTTAATACTGAGAAGAGTGAAGAGATTGGTATGTAGATACTGAAAACCCAACCAGAATTCTTCATAATGCCTCTTTTGCCACTTCTATCATCGTGTGAGGAATATTTTTCCTCAGAAAAAATAGTCTTTTGTCAGCTTAGTTAAAGGGAGATGCCTCTTGCAAAGTTTTGTTGCCAGCCCAAGCAGCCGTTTTCATTGCTGTGTTTGCACCACTGGCAGCATCTGCTGGCTGCACAAGACTTGGCATGTCTGCATGAGCTGTAACTGCATATTCATTACTGTGCTGAAGTATTCTTAAACAATCAGATCATTGGAAAATTACTCCTTGTTTTTGAAACTCCCGGTACAGAGACTTCTCTGTCCTAGGCAAGTGTATGAAAAAGCATGCATTTGTTAACCGTGAAAAATATATAGCAGAACTCTTAACCCAGTTGTTTAGTAGCTTCAGGAAAGTAATTTTCATGAAATATTGAATATGGCATCCTGGCCTTTATCAAAAATCATGTAACCATCAGGACTAGAGAAGTGATTTTCTTCCTGGATTTGGCACTAGTGAGGCTTCAACTTGAGTATTGTGCCCCATTCTGGGCCCCTTAGTACAAGAAAGACATTGAGGTGCTGGAGTGAGTCCAGAGAAGGGCAGCAGAGCTGGTGA
This sequence comes from Catharus ustulatus, assembly GCF_009819885.2. Taxonomy (NCBI): domain Eukaryota; kingdom Metazoa; phylum Chordata; class Aves; order Passeriformes; family Turdidae; genus Catharus; species Catharus ustulatus. The sequence continues at coordinate 65,011,844 of NC_046223.1, read as the reverse complement.
AGAGCTGAGAGAATAAGTTTTATGAGGAGCAGCTGAAGGAACTGGAGTGGTTTAGTGTGGAGAAAAGGAAGCTAAGGGTGACCTCCTTTCTCTCTACAACTACCTGAAAGGAGGTTGTAACCAGATGGGGACAGGTCTCTTGAATGGACAGGAAGAAATTCTCTCGAGGTGTGCCAGGGAAGGTTTAGGTTCAATATAGTGAGGAGTTTCTTCACTGAAAGGATTGTCAAGCATTGGAACATGCTGCCCAGCAAAGTGGTGAAGTCACCATCCTTGAATGTGTTCAAGAAACAAATGGATGTGGCACTTAGCACTTTTTTTGGTTGACATGGGGGTTGGACTCAATGGTCTTGGAGTTCTTTTCCAACCTTAATGATTCTGTATAAACCCACTTTACTGGAAGCTTTGAAGTTGGCCTGTGATTCACTGGTATCCATGTATAATTTATGTGGAGGTTTTATTTGGTACAAATGTCATTCTCTTAGATTCATTTTTCTGCTTATGAGTTGACCTCTTTAATGTGAGTAGTAGATATAATAATACAGTCATGATGATCCTCGGGTATGTACCTCTTTTCATAGCAATTTTTCATAGCAAATCAATTCTGACTGGCAACAGAACCTCAAATCAGAACAAGAGAAAGGTGAAGATAGACTGAGTCTGCTTGGAATAGATATCCCAGCCTTACAATATGCACACGATTCTAGAAACTAATTGTGCTTTCTCAAAGGAGTGCCTTGGAAGGAGGGCATGGATGAGCATGGAGAGACTGCTTAGAATCAAGTAATGGTTTATGGGAAATATCAAACTGCACTTAGCTGTCAAAGCTCATAATTACATCCTGCAGTGGACAGCACTAGTAGAGTTTGCACTTGTCAGGGATAACATTTGTGCTATTTCCTTTGAAGAAATGTGGGAAACCATCACATGCAGTGGAGCTGAGCATAACAGGATGCATATGACTGGTTACAGATAAAATAGAACCTAGAGGAAGGTAACCTGCTATTACTCAAATACCAGGAAAAGTTGTGCTGGAGATGTTTTCAGGGGTATGAGCAGAAGGAGTAAGTTCAGTCTAGTGAACTGAATCTCTCTAAATTGAACATTTGTTGCAATTTATATCAGTAGCCAAAAGACAGCCTTCCATGGTTATCTTCCATCTTGTCTGGGAAGTCTGTAACAGATAACACACAGAAACCAAGAAAGGAGATAATGGTAAACTGCATTAACATGGACAGCTTCCAGTGCTGCTGCTTGGGCATCAAAACTCTTAGAGGGTTTTCAGCCAGGGCATCTGACACACAAGGGGTAACAAACACATTTCCTGTAGAAACAAGTTGTTTCTTCATGATGCCTTGGGTGCTACCTTTCAAACCTTGTGGGCATTGCCATCATACATTGCCACTGCAAAGCAACAGCTTTGAAGGTAAATGGGCAAGAAGCCTCGTTAAGTTACTAAACAAACACCCAACCCCCCTCCCCTGGAAAAACAACAACCACCCCCCCAAAAAATAAACAAACCTAAAACCCCTCAAGACTGTCATTGCAATACCTACTGAGTAGTGTGATTTGGTGGGAGGAAGGTCCTACTTGAGTTGAATCCAGTAGTCAGTGTACACAATTCACATGCATAGAGAGTACTTTGTTATAATGAATATTAATGGACGCATATATTGATAGATGGAGAATTTTCTGAGAAGTAAAACACTTATTTAAAGTATTTCAAGCGTGAAATACTTTAAATGAAATTAAGTACATGAAATAAAGTGCAACATGTTGTCAACCAAGTTCTCTTGACCCTTTAGCTAAAACTTAGTGTCTGTTATTTCTGTGTCAATTTATATGGCATGGCACCTGACTGCTTTACAAGTTTGAAATAATTTTAAATATTTCTGTAAAGAGGTTTATTTTGATTTTTATAGCTTTAATCACAATGTATGTTTTGAGCACAATGAAGTGGAGAGAATTTTGTTTTCAGAAGTGATCTCCACAAACTGTTAATAAAAAAAAATGCTTAACAGAATGGCTTTTAATATTTTTTTCTTTACAAGGAAAAATAGATTTTATTTATGGCTATATATTTATATCACATCTTAAAATCTGCATAGTAAGATGGGTTTCTTGTTTGTGTTTTACTGCTGGGATTGAGAGTTTAGTCAGTTTTAAGACTTGAAAGCATTTCAGTTTGTAAGATGTAAATAATGTTAGTGTTTTCACACCTGCTACATTTAAATAGGTTTAACAGCCACACCATCAAAACTGCAGATACTTAATAATGAGGCTCCATATCAGATGAGGTTTTCTTCAACTCTCTGATAAAAAATTATCTTTTTCTATCATCTGATTCTGCATTACCAGAGAAGTCTTGTTTTGTTCCCTCAAGAAAGAAGATGTGGGGTTTGAGTATTTATTTAGATATGTTAAACTAAATTCTCCAGTCATCAGAGTTAGTGCAGGACTTGGCACCTCACAGGATTTATTAGCATAAACCAAAGGAGAGAGGTGAAGATGAGGGGTCTTATTTTGATCTTTCCTTTTAAAATAGAAAATTAACCAAAGCTTCAAAGAAGTGGAAAAACAATGCTGAAGTAACCTGAGGCTGGACTGTTCCCAGAAATTGCTAGCTGGTAGTCTGAGCCATTAACAGTTAACTAGATTGAAAGTCTCCATCATGTAGAAATTACATTTGAAGTGCATGAAAAAGCTTGTAGGTGCAAAGTTTGAAAGCCTGTAAACCAAAACAACAACCTCTTCCTGATGGTAGTGGAATTCATTAGGGAAATATGACTACATCTACATTTCCTTCACACTTATTTAGAAGGCAGCAATTTCCTGGTTTGGTTTTTGTTCTCTTATCCGTGTTTGGGTAAAAATTGAAGTGTAATTCAATGTGCTTAAAAAACAAAAGTCAACAACAAAGACTTCATAGAAATAAACAATAGAATTGATGCTGGCACTTGTCCTCCCCAAATGTCAAGGTATTCAATAATGCACTCCCTGAGAAATCAAAAAGTATAAATTGGGGGAAAATAGCTGAAAAGACAGCTTCTACAAGGCATTAAGGACAGACCTACAAAAAGGCCTAACTGAGGTGGGAACATAAATGTCCTCTGAACACAGTGCCTGCAATAGCTTTTGAAAGCCAGCTAGTACATCTGAGCTCTAGCAAACCATTAGCTGAAAGGACAACTGCATGCATTTTTAATGTGCCTCATTTGGATCCTACACATCCTGACCAGTGTTTGTGACTCCTTGAAAACACTTTGTAAAGCTATTATGGTATTTTGTTTAAGAACATTATTTCTGTTTGGAGAGAAGCCACTGAATAGAATGGGAATGTTGTTCTGGCCTTTTTAACATGTTGAAGATAATAGAAGGAGTTCCATCTTGTATCTTCAAAAAGTTTGCAGATACCTCTGCTTGAACCTTACCTTGAAAATAATGTCTTTCATGATGCAGTTTGCAGATGTTTATGTGTATGCAGATGTAAACATTCTGGAGGGTTTTTTTTTGCTGAATGCATTTGTCATTGACATAAAACTATGCAGTGGTGGAGCTGGGCATAGGCATAAGTGCAATCCGTTTTTTACCATCTCTGTATATCATTAGAAATGAGAAGACAGCAATGTCTGAATATATTTATGGTAGTATGACAAAATCTCAACCCTGCTGAAGTAAATAGAAATTTATAAATATTACAGCAGTATCAGGATTTGACTATTAATTATCAGTACTTACAGTTTGTTCACACAATGCTTTCCCTGTATAGATTAGTAATTGCTTGCTGCCTCCAAAGTCTGTTCAATTATATCTAGGAGAGAGGGGTTCCCTAGAGCAGCTAATATGTGATGAGCTCTTTTATAGAAGCTGACCAGTGTTGCCAAGGATTTCGCTTATGTCAGGTCTGATTTTTAAAAGGGATCAGAACCCAGTGTGATAATAGTATTATTGAAGGTAATAATTTCAATGGTGTTGAAATGAAGCGGAACATATCTGAGAATCTTGGCCCAGGTTTGAGTTGCAAACTGTCTTGTGAGTTATTCAGGTGAGAAAACTACCAAGTGAGAGGAATGAACTTTGGAAACTAATGAAATGAAACATTCAGTAAGAAGTAAAAATATCTCTACTGCCCAATTAAAAGGTTTTACTTAAAAGTAATCATTTTCCACTTGAAATTAACCTTAAGAATATTGTCACATGTGACAATACTTTCTATATCTAGCAGTTAGTTAAATAATATTCTTGTTTTCATAAAGGTGACAGACATGAAATCCCATCCTGATAAAGTGAAAGGGAATCTCTAAGGTTTTGTAGGATGCTGGGGTGTTTTGCTTTCTGTCCTCATCTTGGGCTTTGTTGAAAATCAGAGGGAGGAGAGTGCTTGGGGTTTTTAAAATTTTCTTTTGTTTTTTTAAAGGTTTTATTTCCTAGAATGTGTACAATAGGGAAAACTCAAACTTGTTTGAAAGACAAAATAGAACATTGCTTTTGATCTATTCCAGTAACAGCTTTCTTTTATAGGAAATTACATGCTCTTTAATGTTGAATCAATGAATCTTAAACATGTATGGATACCTGTATATTCACCCAAATGACTCGATTGGTTACTCAGGTACTAAATGAAAAGGGAAGCATAAAATATTCCAGGCTGGAAAGTTAAAATATTAATGAATCATAAGTTTCAACATCATGAGAGGTCTAAAAATATCTTTTATATATATATTTTATTCAGGTTCTGTTACAGGATTTTTGGTAGAAAGTCAATTTCTCCCTAGCTTTTGGTGCTCTCAAAGTAACTATGAACATACATATAATTTTATACCATCATCACAGAGCAGCATCATATTTAAACCAATAAAGAATCTTTTCTTAAGTTAGTGTTCTAAATATCTGAGTAATTGTGGAAACTTCCACAGTAGAAAGTGTACTTGGGTGTGATGAGTTGGACATATAGCATTGAAACTTTTGTTATTACTTAGGGTTTTATTTTTGCAAGAAGCACAATTGTTGTGAGAGAACAGAGGATAACACTAAGGATATCTGTTGGGAAGGGTTGACAGCCCCTGCAGTTTTATACTGAATATGAATTCACAAACCCACTGCAGATGAGAAGGTGCATTCAGTTGGATTATAAATAGACTGTAGTTAGCTTTGAAATGCATCCATTTTATTCTGAGCTTCCAGAAAAGTCCTACAGATATGCAGCTACAGTGAGAGTTCTAATGTTCGTAATAAAGAGGAAATGACAGGAGTTTTATTTGGAGTCTTCTGACAGCTGTAGAAGAAAACAAAATCCATATGTTGTTGTGGTGCCTTTTTTTCTCCCCTACAAACAGTGAAGGAATAGATTAAAAAACTTTCCATTCTCGGGAAACAGATACTTGTTCCCAAGAAAATGTGCTCATTGTGACTGGAAATGTATACAGTTCTTGAGCCCTTTTCTTCACTCTTCCTTTCTTGTGCTCAGATGCAGCAGTCCCAATGTAACCCAGAGGAAACCAGGTGCTATTCTTTCTTGTGGTCTAAGAGAGGTGGAATGACAACACCTATGCTTTTGTTTTTGTCAGCAGAGCACTCAGGTACCTCGGGGTGGTGCTCAGCTGAACACACTGGTCCATGCAGTATTTTCGTTTGCCAGCAGTAAAGTCAGCCCTGTATGCTGCCCAGCCCAAATTAGTAAACTTTGTGTTGTAGGGCATGACTAGGATGACTCAGATCCAAGGGCCAGCAGAATCTCTGTGGAGTTGCTATCAAAGGACTAGAACAGTGCACCCCTGTCCTAGGTGGAACAGAAGTGAATCAAATTAAGGCATGTTACTCTTTATATATTAAATGATAATTCTGTGTAATCTCCCCTGATTACCACCTGAAACAGAGGAACATTTCTTCAGCCTCCTTTTAAGTGCATATTTTAGTGACTGAATAAAGAGTCTGTTCTTCTGATATCTCAAATGTGGGAAGTTTTGAATTCAGGTGGTCATTTTTAGCTTTTTAGGATGTGGCTGAAACAGTCGCATCACCAAACATGAGAAATGGTAGTGTGTGTGTTTTGCTGCTAAACAAAATCAGAGCACAGCACTGTTGATTCTCCAAGTAATTTGATGTTGCATCAGGAGACAGTAGAGAGCTGAGAGTCTTCAGCTTGTGTCAGCAACATGTTGGTCTCCAGTTTTGGACTCTGTCTAACCATGAACTATTTTTAGAGGGGGCTTAAGAATGCAAGGCAATGCAATTACTGCCTTTGCATGGAGTGCAGAGGTCTCCAGCATTTGCACAATTCATTTTCTACACAGCATTATGGGTTTCCCTAACATCCATACATGACTGCTTGCACACTCTGGGATTTGTCTTTGTAAAGTTCAGAGAGAAAATGGACACAGTGTACAGTCTGGTTTTGTAGATACTTTGCAATGGAACAGAGAAAGGATCAGTTTGCACCAATCTGGTGGTCAGCCAAGGTCCTTCAGTATGTGGAGGACTTTCAGTAGCAGGTCAGATGTTGTATTCCTAGGCAGATAAACTCTGAATCTTGTGGGCTTTTTGCAGCACTGGTATATCCACTTAGGCGTAAAGTGAAAACAGGCAATCTGTAAAAAGAAGAGACTAGTGGTATTCCTTCTAAGAACATACATACTGTTTAACTGATGCCATGAGAGTTATTCACCTCTTGACATGATCATTTTAATAGCTTCTGTACTGATATGGATTTCCATCACAAAGTAACTAAATAAACTATTTAATTTGCTATAAATTCTTTTGTGTTCATATGTTGCTTTTTGTTTGTACAAAGCGAACTGCAAAATTTGCAGTTCTATGGGTCATAAAATCCCACATCAGTATATGAATCCAGTCATTAACACTGTTAGAAGCAAACTAACATGAAACATTACAAAAATAATCCCAAATAAAACCTAGAAATAATTATCTGTGTTCTTTCACCTCACACTGCAATCTGAGCAATTTTCTTACTCTTCCTCAAGCTTCTAGGCGCTGTTTTTTCTCTAGGAAGTCAGATTTCCAGTATTTCTGGGTGTTTATCAGTCTCAGTTCTGGTGCCTGTCTCTCTGCCTGTCTTGTTCATAACAGATGCCAGTGCTGTGAATTTTTTAAGGCAACTGCAGCCATTGTAGTTGATGAAATGTTTTGGGGCGATATGAACTCTCTCATACTAAAGCAAGAATATGGTCTTCAGTTTTCTTATCTCAAAACACTGAAAACAAAAATATACTATTGTAGCAAAATATTCTGCCAGTCTGTACAAAAGATCATATTAGCTTGAGAGCTAATAATTTCTTGTAATTATTTCCCCAAATTAACATTTTCTTTTACATACCCATGTTCCAGTGTGACTGTTCTAATGCCATTGTGCCACTGCTGAGTGTAGTGCAGTAAGTGTTTGCATACTAGCCTCCCTTGTTGAGTTTACTTTGGAAGTTAGACAAAAAAAAAAAACAACAAAAAACCCAACTATATGTAAATCAAACCCATTTGGTCATTGAGATACCATAAGCATAGACCATAATGATACCACTTTTATGGCCACATTTCAAAGCACAAATACACTTCATTTCTTTGATCCCTTTTTTCTAATAAATGTTAGCCACTGAATGAGATTCTACAGTGCCGCATTTAAAGTTGTTTTATTAAATCAAGGACCTAAGAATCTTGTTCCATTGTACAAAAAAAAATAACAATTTGACAAGGAGGACTGGAGCTTTGAGATTTTTTTTCCACTCTTGCAATAATTAATTGCAGTGCAGCATCAAAGAATTCTATTGTGCAGTTTGCAAAGAACTTAGTTGGCACTCAAAACAAGCAATGAATCCATATATTTACATTGCAATAGCTAGCGTGTCCTCATGATATGTATTTTCTGTGTATAAAATGTTTGCTTAGGTTTAGAAAACCTTCTCTCCTATTAGGAAAAAATCCTCTATTTTGATGGCCTTTGTTAGCGTGCACAGCACGATATTTAAAAGGAAGTGGATGTCCAGGGTGGGATTGAGCATTAACAGTTCTAGTAGTGAGATTTTTGACTGGAATCTTGGGGCTTGCCTGAATGGACCTTGGACACTTTCTATTTTATCCAAACACTGGATGGTGCAAAATCCAACTGCTTTGACTACTTGGACTATTTCTCTTCTCAGTATGTGACTTTTGGAGAATACAGTAATTTCACGATTATAAGCTGCACTGATTATAAGCCGCACTTCTGGGTTTCAGCAACTTTTTGGTTTTTGTCCATACATAAGCCGCACCTGATTATAAGCCGCATGTTACAATACAGAGTGTGATAAAAGGTATCTATTCTATCACCATCTCTTGAGGGTGGGGACAGTGATCCTTATCTCAATGGCAGATAATTTGCTAATGGGCCATCCATTGAAACCAGGCAAGGCATTGTTCTTTATCTTTTCACACCCCATCCTTCCTCCAGCCAGTCATTGTCTGCTAATGGCCCATTGAGTCCCACTGCATGACTGATAAAATTACTGCATCCCATTGGGAGTTGCTCCAGCCAGGGGGAAGAGCCCAACATTTCTTACCAAGATAAAAACAGAGGTTTTGGGACAATAAGGTAGCCCCTTTCTCCACTGGACTCCAGAGGAAAACCGGATTTCTCCACATCACCACTGGACCTCCAGAGGGAAACTGCACCTTCTGCAGGAGCACTGCTTCAACTGAGCCACATCTGTCACTGCAAGGGGACTGCAATCACCATTTAATGGGACTGCTACCAACACCCTGCCTGATGGTGTCAGGTTGTACTCTGACTGTGTCAGGGTTTGGAGTTTGTTCCTTTGTAGTACTGTATTTCTATTTTAATTTCCCTGGAAAAGAACTGTTATTCCTAATTCCCATATTTTTGCCTGAAAGCCCCTTGATTTCAAAATTATAATAATTTGGAGAGAGGGGGTTTGCATTCTCCATTTCAAAGAGAAACTCCTGCCTTTCTCAGCAGACACCTGTCCTCCAAACTAAAACAGCAACTTTTCGTTCTTTGTCCATATATAAGGCGCACCTGATTATAAGCCGCACTTTGGGTTCGGACCAAAATTTTAGTCAAAATGGTGCGGCTTATAATCGTGAAATTACTGTATTTTGTATTTCCTGTAAATTCCTCTCCCCTGCATGTATTTCCTTTTTGCTTGTACAAGTTAAGCAGCAGTTGACTTGAGTCCACTCAAGCATTTTTTTTTTACCTTTTCAAGCAAACAATCTTTCATCATGTCTGTAGAGAAACTTCAGGAAGGAGTCTGTAAAACAGAGAAAGGCCAAACCAAAACTGTAAGTGTGGAGTAACTTGTTTTAATATGCTACATCAGAAATAGAATTTAAATTAAAAAGACAGGTTAAGCTGTTTGGTCAGCAGAGAAAAATGCAGAGCAATGCTACACTAAATTTTACGTGTTGCATGATTTGATGGTGTTGTCACCTATTGGTTAGTCAAGGCATCATAAAAAGGCAGGAATCAGGATTTTTTTTTTCCATTCTCTTCGTTAATTGACCCAAACACGCCCTCCAGAATGCTGGTTACCTTTTCTTTGGCTTAGGAAAAGTGTACCAGTTTAGCAGGAAACTGAAGCCCTCCTGAAGTACCTGTTGATAGAAACTTTTAAGTTTTCATATGCTTATGTACTCCTAAGCATACTTCTCTTCAAATGTGTAAGTTGCATAAAGTGATGTTTCCTTTCAAGAAGGCTATTTCTGAAATTTGTTAATTTTATGCTGTTTATTGTATCATTTTTCCTCTGCCTTTGCCTCACAACCTGTTGTGAGTCCTATCATTACTATGACTATCCCAGGAAGATATGATTTCCCTGAATATTTTTACATGGTTTATGAGTTTTTAAAGAGGGTTTTAACTTCCTTTGCTCACTTTGTATTTTATCTGATAGAATTCATGCATAAGAAAAACGCTAGCTGATCCAATCTGTTCATTGTCTCTTCCTTGTACCCTGATATTGGAGAATATTTTTATGCTGGCTATATTAACGTACAATTAACCTGACTGTACTTATTCAAGAAACAGTTATGCTGTTTTAAACCCATAATTCTTGTGTATTGTAAACATTGAGTTATCTGAGACTATGACAGAAATGCCTCATCAAAGCATTAAGGACGTGTTCAGGAATGCTCTCTTTATTTTCAAGTACAGTAATTTCACGATTATAAGCCACACCATTTTGACTAAAATTTTTCTCCCAAACCGCAAGTGCGGCCTACATTCAGGAACGGCTTATATATGAACAAATTTTGGAAATTTCCAAACCCAGAAGTCCGATCCAGCAGCAGCCCCGAGCTGAGGCGCAGCCTGCCTGGCCCTGGGCAGCGGTAGGGCAGTGGCAGCGCAGCGGCAGCGCTGCCCAGGTCCGGGGGGCGCGGCGGTGGCACCAACTGGGCACAGCCCTCTCCCCCTTCCTGGCAACAACCAGGGACACCCCTCTCCCTCCTCCTGGCAGCACTGGCCGGGCACACCCCTCTCCCGCTTCCCGGCGACACCAGCGGGCACACCGCTCCCCTGCCTCCCAGAGGCAGCGGTGAGCAGGGCCGGGGCCGCTCCCTGGCGGCCACCCCGAGCAGGGCCGAGCCAGTAAACCCTGTGATCCCACGATTCTGTTACTATTTGGCAACTTTGTGAAAGTTGCATGCGGATCCTTGCTGCGAACGAAAGTGCAGCTTACAATCCGGTGCGGCTTATTTAAGGAGGAAAAACGAAACGTTGCTGACACCCCAGAAGTGCGGCTTATAATCGGTGCGGCTTGTAATAATGAAATTACTGTAATAGGAATGTTCTTTGTATTTTTAGAGTAATATGGATGCTTCTGCTAGAAAGAGCCAAGCCAGAACTTCCTTACAGAGAAAAGGCTGGTAGTTAGAAGCAGGATTGGATTTATGTTGGGAACCAAATTTTGTGTGGAGCCACTAAAGAAGAGAAATGAAAACCCTTTCCCTTTTTCCAACCCCTGCTGTGCTTTCTGTGAAGTTAAGAGCAATAAAATATTTTAAAGCTGTCCTCAGACACCCTCATTTGCCTTGGAAAGCTTTTATTGGTAAGTGCCTGCTGGTGGATACTGTAGTTTTGCAGGCTGAGTTCACTGTACCGTAGTAGACGGAACAGCACCCTGCATGCGTGATATATCACCTTGATGCTAGTCAGCCTGTCTCATAAGCTGAAGCGTTTTACTGCTTGATTTCATAGTTCATTAAAAGACTTGCATTTTCCTCCAACAGCTGAGTGGCAAATAAAAATACCACTGGGTTGCAGAGACTGTGCTGCTAAGTAATTCTAGCCTAACTGGCCATGCCTCTAGTAAGCAGTAAAATTGTTAACTGTGACAGCACCATTATTAGTAACGTCTCATTCATCTTGTATCCACGTTCCTTGAATTGAACTTTTTCCTTTGCCTGCTATTTAACATTATTTTAAGGTATTCCCTAGAAAAAGAAAAAGGAATGGATTTAATTAATCTCCTTATGAAAAGTTTCAATGCTCTGTCTTCAAACAATTGTCCTCAAAATGTAGACAGATAATAAAACTGAATTATTTACTTATTTCTGAAAGAGATTCTTATGCAAGTCTTGATTTACCTTGATTACCAGCAATTTACCACACATTTCAAAATGTGTTGCTATTATTTGCAGCTGAAAATAGAGATACCTCACAATTCTCTATTGTATTGCACACTGTCTCGAAGGCTGCAATTGCTTTTTAATTTTTGGAGATACAATAAAATTTCAATTCAACTTGGTTTTGATAATAAATAACCAGTGAAGTGATTTAGCGTTAAACCTATATTTAGTAATTTCATGTTTTATAATCACTTCCTTGGCTAATACCTTCAAAATGCATTTTTATCCAAGTAGCGTGAGGCTTATGAGACAAATATAATTTTCTTCTTTTTCTTGGAAAGGTTTAGGGTTAAACTCAAATGGTATAAGCAAAATGTTGGCTTCATGATGTTAACTAAAAGTATTCAATGCTTTTTCAAAAACCTGAAAGCACAAGTAACAGTTTAAAGCAGACCTTTTAGCTATATTTTTCTGTAAGAATAAGGGGAATTTGGTTTTATTTTTGTTGTCTTTCTTGGAAAAACACCTTCTAAAATGGCTTGCAGAGATCATAAAAACAAATGCTGGTGGTATAAAATTATAGAATTAAATAGCAGAGATTTTTTTTCTTGCTTTTAATTATTCTACTTCTCCATCTAGCACTTATGAGAGATTAACCAGAGGTTACAGTGAACCACACCTGTAGTAAATGTTATTTCACTTTAAGGTTTTGAAAATTTCTTCTGCAAGTTTGAAGGATCTCTGTGCCTGTTGTCAAGAACAAGCTATGACCATCCCTGGAGGCTGTGAAAGGCCCAAAAGCTATAGTGGGGCTCTGAGTCCAGCAAGCTTTGAGTTTTACACATTCTTAGGGAATTAATTTGTTATGTCCTAGGGCTAGCCTTCTTTCTGCACTTCTTCCTTTTATACTAAGCAAACAAAGTTTGGTGGAATCAGATATACTGAAACTGAAGGAAAACATTGCTAGCAGGTTAGGACATAATGTGGTGGTCTTCCTACCCCAACAGCCACCCTCCCATCAATGCCAAAAAGGAAAAAAAAAACCAAAACAAACCAAACAAAAACCCCCAAACAACAACAACAATAAACACCCACCTCCCCCTAAAAACAAATAAACATACCCCCCAAATCACCAAGCCCCCCCCAAAAAAAAAAACAAAAAAACAAACAAACAAAAAAAAAAAACCCAAAACAAAACCAAGAAACCAACCAAAACATCCCAATCTGCTAACAAAACAAAAATCCCCATAACGGATAAAAATTAGGATAGTAATTTTGAAGTTTAAAAGGAACAGAAGAAAGAAGTGATGATTCCAGCCCCCCCCCCCGCCTTTTTTTTTTTTTTTTTTTTTTTGCTACTGTTTTGCTTTTGAGAGGGTATAGAAACAGCTTTACTGGACACACAAACTATCATGACACCAGGTTCATTTGAGTGGGTCACTCATTTTCAGGGGCACCAGCCCTACCACTGTGTATGTGACTGCCATAGAAATAAGGTATCCTGCTAAGCTGTCCAGTGCCAGGGAGACTTAATGAAGTAGGGGCTGGGTGTGTTTTAGGACTAAGTTATCTGTACATGCATGGACAGGAATAATGATTAGGAGCCAAAAAAACCGACTTGAACTCTTTACTTTTGCTTCCTTAGCCTTGGTTTGCTTAATGATTTCTATTCCACAAACTTCCATGGGAGCAAAAAAGTGAGATTGACACAGCAACTGTGCTGTCTATAGATAGTAGCTTTTGAAATGCAGCCATTAGAAAGGTTAGGGAAATATTGGGCAATATGCTTTACAACAGGGTAATCTCTGAGTAGTGTATCATGTTTTTCTGCGTAAAACACAGTGACAAAAAATGAAACAATTTCTGCAGGAATTAAAAATTGGCTTAAGCCTTGAGGCTTAAGACTCAAGCACATATCCTAAATGAATGTAAAAGCTGGTACAAGACTGAGACATATAGAGTTCTATAGGAGAATGAATTGTATTAGCAGCAGGATAACTTCAGCTGTTCATTTTTGGTTTTTTTTCCCCTCCCAATGTTTACAGTGTTATGGACAAATTCTGTGAAGCAAAGCTTTACTAAGCGAGTTAAGGCTGGATACAGAAGTATCCATTTAAGGCCTGTAATGTTTTTAAGATTAAACAACTTTTTAAAATGTATAAGAGTTGGGTGCTTGGGGTAGTGGCAAGATCAGGGTCCTCTTATGAGATCTGGAAGATAAGCCAGAAAGAAGCCAGCATGCAACCAGAACATCATAGCAGAAAAATAAAATAGTGAACTGCCATAACTTTTATTGCTCAGAAAAGATAACACACCACAGAGATTCTGTAAATAATTGGCCCATATGCATGGTTACAATGGTTAAATAGTTAAAAAATATGGGTAATACACTGTTTCTTAGACATTCTTAGACTTTTTTTGTTTCTTTCTAATGTTGCATAGAATGAACTTGATTTTTTTCATATTAAATATGAAAATACATTTTTAAAGTATCCAGAAATAGCATTGCCACTGTTTCAAAAGTCTAGATAGAAGTAGAGATTTTGTGTTCATGTTTATCTTTAAAATGCTGCATTGAAATATGTGGATTTTGTGATAGACGATGAAACATCTTGTCATAACACCTTGTCATGGACTGCAATTGTCTTATGAAATTCCCTGTTGCTTCAGTGTATGCTGGATCAGGTTCACAGTAAAGAAACCTGGAAAAAGATCTATAAAAGCAGTTAAATGAATATTTTTTCTTTTTAAAAATAAAAAAAAAAGCTTTTACAAAGGCTTTTTTTCGTTTAAACATCAGTTGCTTTGGTTTTTTTTTTTTTTTTTTTAACTTCAATATTAAACCACCATTACCATACATTCCTTTGAATAAAGAACTTTTTAAAAAAATCCTTCCAAAAATTGCTGCCCAGTCCTATTTTTATTCCATGGTTTTCTACTTCTGCTTTAATTAATCTAGTTTTATTACTACATTGTATGTTAAAGGACAAGTAGGTTTTCATGGTTCCATCCTGATTCATTAAACTGCATCTCATAGTTCACTGTCAGTACAGAAAACTTAAAGCTGTTCCTGGGGTTATTCTGTCTTTTCATATGCTCTTAAAATAGTCTATCTCACTTAAGAGTTTTTCTTCTAGAGCTCAGTTGGAGCCACCTGCCTGGGAGATAAAATGCATTTCCTTAGGCTCAAAGCCAGCTTCTGATAGACTGCAGCCAGACCTCATTTCTTACAATTTTTTTTCAACTTAATTTTTCCTGATGTTTCTCCACATCACGATTTTTCTCATTAACTGCTCTCCAAATGGTACCACACCACCTGGGGTGCTTCAACATTTTTTCTACTTGGGCTGTGTATTCTGGGTCAGTGATGCAGGCTGATTCCCATTCATCACTAGTACAGTATAATACCTTCCTGAACAAATCCCCTATTTCCTAATGTACCAAACTACTGAAGCCCATTTTGGCTGCCTCTTCACCTTTCCTAGGCTGATCAGTGACTCTTGAGACCTCCTTTTGGCTTTATGTAGCAGAGATCTTCCTACCTGTCTTATTTTTATACAGGCAAACTAAATTGAAAAGGAGTAATGCAGGTGCCTAAGCAGGGGCATCAGAGGAATACATATAACAACGTATAACCAAGGACATTAACAGAGGCTGGGCAGCTAGGCAGTGTGATTAATGGGAGACACTTCAGAACTAGCAGCTGGTGAACACTCAGGATACTTTAAAGCACTAGAGAGAAGTTTTTAGGCTCTCCGTGACTCTGCATAATTCCTGCTCTGAATTAAAGTATTATTGCAGTTAAAGGAAACTAAAACCATTCAGTCCAAAATACACATTTGATTTGGGTTTTTTATTCAGTTATTTTAATGGTCAGAGTTGCAACACCCATTCTGATTGCAATGTATAGGCTTGACAAAATGTGTCTGCCTATGGTTAGGTCTTCTGAAAAAGCACAATAAATGTTTGAGGTATGGCGAAAGAACTTAAGGCACATAATGTCAGAAAAGAGTCCATTGGTTCTAGTTAACAAGGAAGAAAAACTTTTAATGCAGTCATTCTTTCTGAATATGTTGTGGTCCTGCACTGGAGGGAGGTAAGGAAATATTATCAAAATATACACACTCATGCACTTTAAGCCTTACTTCTCTTTAAACTCCCTTCAGCCAGAGGAGTTAAATAGCACTGTACTATTCTTAGAGTATTTAATTTTCTGGTCTTTGTACTGCTAGACTATTTTAATTTCCTGATATACCAAAATATAGACAGTTTGAAATTTCAGGTTTCACTTTCTTGAAATTGTGAAAGTATTTTTTGTAGAATCCAGGCTTTCAGAAGATGTCCTTTTTTCATAAAAGAAGATCCCAATCTTGAAGGGAGAGTGGTGGGGGAATGAATATTGACTTGTATTAATGTTGGAAATAAAGGAAGGCTGAAGCATAATTTTCTTTCAGTGAAGCAATGAAAACGAGAAGAGATGCTTAAAAAATGCTAATGAAGGACTCAATTATGAAGAAACTGCAAGACTCAAAGCACCCAGGAAATTGCCACTTATTCATATTGCAGTGAAACACATTTGTCCTATTGGGTATTTTTATTTTTTTTATGAGCCAAAGACATCATTATTTCAACTGTTTTATAGCCTTGACTCCCACACACAGCTGCACTGGTATTTGGGTATGGTTGTGCAGGAATAAGCAACACTGGCAAATATCTTTGCCAAACACGGTTAAAACAAGATAAGAACCTGGTGTATCACAGGAGAACAAGGAAAATAAGTAGGAAGAGTTGGACACACAGTGACTTCTGTGCTCAAGGTTTTGTTTAAGAGTGCTATTTCTACCCTTATATGTTGTTTCATGGAGAGATTGCATAAAATAAAAAAAAAGAAAGAAAGAAAAAAAAGAAAGTTAAGTGTTATGTTCCTTGGAATAAGGTTTTTGTTGGTGAAGTGATATTTCTGTGTTGGACAAAATGCAGTAACAATGCCAATTAACTGATACCTCTATTTTGATTATTTTCACATCCCAGTTTGAGATAAAAAAGCATTTGAAAAGGATGAAGCTACTAATGGTAACTCTAGATATGTTCATGGCATATTTTTGATGAGAGCAGAGCTCTTGTCCTTTGTTTCTACTATGGTTCTAGGCAAAGACACGTGAAAAGATTTGGCTAATTTACTGACCGGTGTTAGCTCACACTTGTTCCATTTATGGACTAGATGAAGAACTGTTTGCTGTTGTCTCTATTATTAATGACAAACACAAGCCCACAGAAGAAAGAAACTTCTAAATTATTAACGGCCTGATCAGCAACTCAGTTGAGAATTTCACTGGGTCATGAATGTTGACAGGTTGTCAGGGAAACAAGAAGAACTTAACCAACTGCCTAGGTTGGAAGAGGAAATCTTTTTGCATGGTTTTGGTGTCTAATAGCTGAGCTGCATTTGCAAATGGAAAACATGGTAATGTTTTTCATTCAACACAGGCAACTTGAAGAATCACAGAATGGTTGAGGTTGGAAGTAACCTCTGGAGACCATCTAGTCCAAATCCCTGCTGAAGCAGGTTCACCTAGATCAGGTTGCACAGGATCACATCCAGGCAAGTTTTGAATATCTCCAGAGAAAGAAACTTCACAACTATTCTTTGCAGCCTTAGACAATTTAGGTTTTAATTTAGAATCTTGATCTATAGTTCTAGTTTGATTAATGAGAAACTCCTTGCGTTTCCTAGTTTGGAGGACAGGTGTCTGCTAAGAAAGGCAGGAGACTCTCTTTAAAATGGAGAATGTAAACCCTCTCCCTCCAAATTATTATAATTTTGAAATCAAGGGGCTTTCAGGCAAAGATATGGGAATTAGGAATAACAGTTCTTTACTAGGGAAATTAAAATAGAAATACAGTACTACGAAGAAACAAACTCCAAACCCTGACAAAGTCAGAGTACAACCTGACATCCCGTCAGGCAGGGTGTTGGTAGCAGTCCCATTAAATGGTGGCTGCATCCTCCTGCAGTGACAGATGTGGTTCAGTTGAAGCAGTGCTCCTGTACAAGGTGCAGTTTGCCTCTAAAGGTCCAGTGATGATGTGAAGAAATCCAGTTTTCTTCTGGCGTCCAGTGGAGAAAGGGGCTACCTTAGTGTCCCAAAACCTCTGTTTTTATCTTGGTAAGAAATGTTGGGCTCTTCCCCCTGGCTGGGGCAACTTCCAATGGGATGCAGTAATTTTATCAGTCACACAGTGGGACTCAATGGGCCATTAGCAGAAAATGACTGGCTGGAGGAAGGATGGGTTGTGAAAAGATAAAGAACAATGCCCCGCCTGGTTTCAATGGATGGCCCTTTAGCAGAATATCTGCTGTTGAGATAAGGATCACTGCCCCCACCCTCAACAGATGGTGATAGAATAGATACCTTTTATCACATCCTGTATTATAACCCAAGAAATTGCATTTTCATTATTCCCCACTTCCTTCATTTTTTTTCCTGTTTTAACCATTCATTAAATTATTCCTTTGATATTTTGACAATTTACAAACAATTAAGAATATTGTGAAGCTCGCTTTATCTTCCAGGTATGGTGAGCCAAAATTCAAGGTGGTTCAGGTGCCATCGTTTCTGCTCAGACTTTTATTTAGTCTACTCCTTTGCTAACCATATGCCCTTCAGGACCTCTAATAGGTACTTCCAATGGCTGAGGCAGTTTCCTTTTGTTCTGGGTCATAAAACAACCACCTGGAAAGGCAAGTTGAGAATCATAGGGAGGAAAAAACAAAAGCTGTGTTTGACTGGGAGTAACATTCAGTCTAGGATTTGGAGAGATAGGGTTGTGATTGGCAGGATGACTTTCCTGTCTGCATTAGCACTCAGGCTGTAGAAAGCTGTGAAATGGATTCTATGGCTCTGAAACTCTCACAACTCTCAGTGACATGCTCATTATAATGATTGCTAGTCCATAAATCTTACCTGTTCTCCTGAGTATTTGTTTATCTGGAAACCATCCTTCTTGAAGAGAACTAAAACACCTGTTACAAAAGAATATTTGTATTTCAAAACTTCATCTGCTAGGATAACTAGTCACTCTTCAATCTGGTTGTTTCCTGGTTCTTAGTGTGTATGCTAGCCCTGGTTAGGGAAATGAGGCAAAGGTTTTTCACTCATTTGAGCTGTGATTGGACATGTAGAGAGTAAGACGGTATATGACTATCAGTGACTACAAATCAGTATTTAGCAAGTACTAAAGGATCTGTTATTTAGCAACCAATCTCTTGAAACCTTTTGTGTTATGTAAGAGCTATCATGCCACTGAACATTTATTAATACAGGTATAATTCTCAAATCTCAGAGCAATCTAGATCTTCTGGGACAGTTTGCAAGAAATACAACTGATGGGAGGCCTAAAATCAAAAGGCATGCAATAACCTTTGACCAACGAAATATCAAAGATGTGGTTTTAAAGTTTTAGCTGTCTCCAGAATTTCAGATTTAACCATGTTACATTTACACAGTAGGCCCTTATGATATCTGAAGCCAGGTTTTCCTGAATTGTCGTCATTGTAGATGGAATACTTATCAACATTTTTTTTCTTTTCCTTATTATTTAATAATTTTTTGTACCAGTCTGATATTCTTGGAGTGGATAGATTAAAATACCTCGGAAATCTATGTCCTTAATGCTGATCTTTACCATTCAAATGTACAGTAGAGAAAAGAATATGTTGCTGTTGTGACTATTCCAAGCCACTGCTTCTCTTTTCTCACCCCTTTATGTACTTCCTTTACAGTGCTTGTAAATGCTTTCTGTCAGCATAATTCTGCTGTATTTCTTATTGTGTGTATTTCTTAATGTGCCTTAGAGTTAGATACATAGTAAATACATATGTATTTCTGTTTCTTAGATACAGCCCTAACAATGGAGAACAACTTGACTTATTTCACTCAACTGGTTGTCTAAAGCCCCTCTGTAATTGCTGGGGGGAAACAAGCAAAAGGAAGCAGTTTTTTCTGGTATGTAAATACCTGCCTTTGAAGCAAGTCTGCTGACCTCATGGAAATGCACATTTCCTTCTACCAGCTCAGATAACTGAAGTGTTTAAATCTACATCTGCGCAGATTAAATGCACCAAAATGACGAAGTGTAGGTAAAATTATAGCTTTTATTTGGATAGGAAAATAAAACATGGCTCAGACTTTTTCAGATCCTAAAGCATTTTCTTGTGGGTTAGAAAGCTTGAATGAAATTAATATTACAGGTAGCAATCTACTATTTCACATATCAGAAATTTCCTTTGGTATGTATTGTGATATTACTGTACATTACTGGATCCTCTTTCAGCTACGCTTCTTTTTTGTTTAGATTTTGGGGTTCTGTTTGCTCACTTGTTTAAGTTCTAAGCAAACTTATTCAACCCATGGTCACTAAAGAAAATTTCACTTTCTTGCCTAGACTTCTAGAACCCTCTTCGTGTAGAAAAAAGTGTACTTCCTCATTTTTCTTTCTTAAATGTAGGAACAACTTCCCTTTTACATTTATTAGAAGATTAAAAAAATTGCAGTGCCTTTTGGTTATATTTTTGTTTGGTTCTTTTACAAGCAAACCTTTTACAAATGTAACGCCAGTAAAATAAAATCTCTACATTGCCTTTTAGTAAAATGGGGGAACAAAACTGTACCCCATAGCGTTCAGGATCTTCAAATCCCTTTTGTTCTCTATTTTGAAGCAGTGGTTTTTGGCTGCTAATGAAAGCATTATAAAGATTGACTTCAGAAGGGGGGAATAAAACTTTAATTTTTTTCTGCTCATATTCTCTCTACCATCAGTTTATGTTTCAGAAACACAACCCTTTTGCTCTTCAGGACTAAATTAATTTGATGCACTATCACAGTGCATTCAAATTATCAGAGTCTCATTCTTGCCCTAAAATATGGTATTGAAGTGAGAATACTGATCTGCTTGTATTTCATGGATAGCTAGAAAATACTGAGCGACAAAACTGCAGATGAAATTACTCAGTTTCTTCTGGTAGGTGATTATCTTTTTTCCCTTCCTACCTTGTATTAAAGTATATTTCCCTGTAGGTTGATTGTTTTCCCGTCTTGCTATCTAGTCAAAAGCTTCAATTTTTTATTCTCCGCAGGGATCACTTAAACTGGGGGCACTGGGGCTTTCACAGCTGAAGAACAGCTTTAATATCATATACAGTTAGAGGAAGCTACAAAAGCCTTGCATACAATAGGGACTCAAAGAAGAATGCAAAAATATTTATTAGTAGTTTTTAATAGGAGCTCTTTTGGAAACTGAAGATCAGATTATCAAATGAACTTTGATTTCTTTTTTTTTTCCCAGAGTATCACTGAAATATAACACATGCCTTTTATATCAACCTGTAACTCTGGTAATCTTCACAATAGAATTGTGGATTAAAGAGGAGCTAGACTATATATGCATCTGAGAACAATGGGGTCATCAGCTTCTGATGTTTTTCTCAAATCTTCATGTTTGTCAACTCTCTCAAGTTTTATGTGCTCTGTAGAGGTATTCCTGAGCACCTAGTGTGACTCAGGGGGTAACCTAGTGTAACTGGGTAACAATAGCAACGAATTATGTTGATACACACACACACACAATGTCATTTAATATTTCAGCTTGCCTCCACTAGTGTGTAAATGGTGAAATGCTTTTGCCCTATGTAAAGTAACAACTTGCGTGACTTCCATGCCCTTCGTATTTTGTCTCTGGTACTCAATCTCTGCTATCGAAGAACAGCACCTCACTGGAAAGAGAACTCAGTATTTAATTAGAATTAGTGATTTTCAAAGCAGATAAATACCTACTAAGGATCAGGAACTGCAGAGGTCTTCTGGCAACTTAATACCATTAATATACTCACTTATATGCAGCCAACAATAAGTGCTCTTGTGTCAATTGTTAGTGTCTCTTGAGTGTGTGTCTCTAAACCTCTTGGTGGTTTTGGTTGGTTGGGATGTGTGCCCAAAAGAAATGATTTTTTTTTTGTCAAAAAAAGTTGAAGTGGCTTATTGTTCATCAGTGGTGGCTTTTATCCCTTTGCAAATAAGTTTTTTTTTTGTGTCAACTGATACCAGCTACTCAAGAGTAACTTAAGTAATAGAAAAGCATAGTAATAGAAAAAAATCATTAAATAAAATCTTTAAACAGGAATTTAAAGCCACACCATTTTGACCAAAATTTTGGTCCGAACCCAAAGTGCGGCTTATAATCAGGTGCAGCTTATTTATGGGCAAAGAACGAAAAGTTGCTGTTTTAGTTTGGAGGACAGGTATCTGCAGGAACTTCTCTTTGAAATGGAGAATGTAAACCCCCTCCTTCCAAATTATTATAATTTTGAAATCAAGGGGCTTTCAGGCAAAGATATGGGGATTAGGAATAACAGTTCTTTACTAGAGAAATTAAAATAGAAATACAGTACCACAAAGAGACAAACTCCAAACCCTGACAAAGTCAGAGTACAACCTGACACCCCATCAGGCAGGGTGTTGGTAGCAGTCCCATTAAATGGTGGCTGCATCCTCCTGCAGTGACAGATGTGGTTCAGTTGAAGCAGTGCTCCTGTAGAAGGTGCAGTTTGCCTCTAAAGGTCCAGTGGTGATGTGGAGAAATCCAGTTTTCCTCTGGCGTCCAGTGGAGAAAGGGGCTCCCTTAGTGTCCCAAAACCTCTGTTTTTATCTTGGTAAGAAATGTTGGGCTCTTCCCCCTGGCTGGAGCAACTCCCAATGGGATGTAGTAATTTTATCAGTCCCACAGTAGGACTCAATGGGCCATTAGCAGAAAATGACTGGCTGGAGGAAGGATGGGTTGTGAAAAGATAAAGAACAATGCCCCACCTGGTTTCAATGGATGGCCCATTAGCAGAATATCTGCTGTTGAGATAAGGATCACTGCCCCCACCGTCAAGAGATGGTGATAGAATAGATACCTTTTATCACACTCTGTATTGTAAAGTGTGGCTTATAATCAGGTGCGGCTTATGTATGGACAAAGAATGAAAAGTTGCTGGCACCCGGAAGTGCGGCTTACACTCAGTGCGGCTTATAATCATGAAATTACTGTAATTTTTATGCATTATTAGTCCTTGGTGGATGACGCCTAGGGAAGAATATTCTCATTTGTGTCGACATTTTCTGCAAAAGAAGGGAAAGATACTGTGAAGTACAAACATGACTGTCAGTTTTCAAGGTCTGTATGCAAAGCATGATGTGCAATTAGTACAAGAATGCTTTGCATAAGGCACAAATATCAAATGAATTTTTTGTGTGGGAAAGACCAAGAAGTTGCACAGATGAAGAGAGATAGCATGAGAAAGGGGCATTTTCTGTAGCAGCATTTAATAGTTACCAGTGCCTACAATGCAGCAAACTTGGTAAGAACAGGCAGTAGCACTTTTCTTATACTGAAAAAGTGAATGGTGCTATTAGTTCATAGCTCAAAAGCTGAGTCATCGGCAGCTGGAAGATTTCAAGGAAAAGCAGTGGTGTCTGGCAAATATTTGGATTAGAGGTACCATTGGTGCCTTGATCTGTATGTGCTTACTCCAAAAAAGGCTCCCAAGAGATTTTTTTTTTTTGTACTTAAAAACTGCTGAAAATCCTTTTATTTCTATACCATAGTGCTTAGGCAAAATAAAGAAATTGGAGCTTTACCAGTTTTATGAGTTATTATTTCCATATTTATAATTAAACTCAAAAATTATGTATTTATATCATCATCAGTAATTAATTTGTGTCTTTCTAGCATAGTAAAATATTCAAACTTGGCATGTTTAATATCTTTTTCTTATGACTAATTAACCAAGTGACAATATTCACTTATTTCAGTTTTATGCAGGGAAGTGGCATTATGGCAAAACACTAATTTATCATTAATATGGGTAGTTGAGGAGGTTGTTTCTTCATTTTATAATCCTTTCAAATTACATATTACATCATATTAATAACATGTTACACTGCTGTTTTTACAGCTACTTTAAGGTAGTCAGGAGACATCCCAGTTTATAGTCCATATACTCTTTGATCCTTGGCACTCATGCTTCTCTTCCTGGAAATAATTTGGAGGGTTAAAAGGATCAGGATCCTTGCCACCATTTGTTCCATTGTATTAAAGGATAAATAAGTGAATAAAATTGGTAGCTCTGGTAGTTTTCAATTCAAACCTTTATGAAAGTGACATATTCCTTGCTTCTGTCAAGCTTTGGAAGTTTTTTTCTTTATCTGCTGGAGTTCCTTAATTGCAACACAAATCTAGACCAATATTAAGAAGTTTTTGGACTGTGGCCTGTAAAAAAATTTGCTCTTTCTTTTCCACCCTTTTTTATCACTTTCTTGTATAGAAAATACTGCTGTGTATTTGCTAAAGACTTTGGGAAAACGTTTTTACTTCCAGTGAGAGAAAGGATTTTCACTTTTGGCTAAAGAGGCATTTCCTGGTCCTGTGTGTGTCTGTACTTTTTTTTTTTTTTTTTTTTTTTTTTTTTTTAATTTTTGAAGTTCTAGGATGGCTTAGCAATCGACAGACTCTGAGGGTGTATCCTACTGGGCTTTTAAATTTGAATAGTTGAGGGCAGGTTTATTTGTTTATTTGTTTGCTTTTTCCCCTAGGGGGTGACATTGGTGGTTACATTCTGCTTTCTTTAGAAAAGCTTCAGTTGGCCTTCAGATTGAATTTAGTGCTTACAGCCCAACTCTTCAGCATCTGAGAGGAACAGCCTCAGGATATCTAAGAACACCTCTCTTGGGGTTTACCTCCTAATCTCCTTTATCCTCTATAGGAATTAGGTTCCCTTCAGGAAGCTTCTTATATCTGTAATGAACTAAATAATAATAAAGTGGAGTAAAAAAAATTACCATGCTAGTTTTGACATGCCATCCAAAATGAAAATTCTCTTTTAGGGCCTAGGGCCATGTTCCATGGACACACTTTAAAATGGCAAGGCACTGGCCCCTGAGCTTTCTCTGTTCAACAGGATGCCAGGCTTGATTCATGGTAGTGGTTGGTAGCAGTGAGATATGGACTCATGGAAATATAGTATAGTGCTAATTGTTTATTGCAATCTTGTCAGAAAGATTAAATTATATCGGCAGTGAAATTCATTCTTTGGGTTGTATCTCTTTGGACAAAATGAATCAGTTTCTACTTTTTGTTATCATACATGTTTGTTCTTGTCTGAGCAACTGTTGCAAACCTCAGGCATAAGAGCTTAATTTTTTACTGATAAAAAACAGGGATGGTAACCTGGTAACATTTGTCTCACTCCGAGGCTTAAAAATGAAGCTAAGTGGTTCTTTTATTGTGGCAGTGATTATAGTGTTTCAGTTTATTCTCTTTAAATTGCATTTAACTCATTTTTAAGGAATTAGAATTGATATAATGCAATTTTCAAAATAATTAAACCAAGATCAGGATTGCCACAAAAATTCCTTTCCTTTTTTTGCCTATTTCTCTCCACCCAATATGAAAATAGTACGTAAAACATGTTAGCATTGTCATGAAAAGCTGCTGTGTGCCTAAGTTCTGTTTATCTCATTGCAAATGCAATAGAAGACAACATTTAGCCAGTGAGTGCTCTCTTTTCTATAGATATCTAGATACACACAAGTAATATGGAATGATATTGTTGCTAATTCCTCAGATATTTAATTGTCTTACTTTGATAAGTAATTAATGAAATTCATGGGGTTTTCTCTTTTTTTCCTCTTTTTGCAAGAGTTGGAGTCTTTAAAAAAATCTAATTCGAGACAACATCATGACTTTAATGGATTTCAATACCTACACAGGCTTTCATCAGTATTACATTTTGGAAGAAGCATTCAGCTTTTTTTGCTAACAAAATTTTCAATACAAAAATTTGAACTACAATTTCTGGCTGTGTCTTGTCTATTAAAAATGTTCTGGCAAGTGTGTTGTCCTACAGTAAGGCAAAACTTTTCATTCAGAAAAAAATGCTACTTAACATACTTCACTGAGAAAACAGCTATTTCCAGGAAAATATTAAAGTCTTTCAACAGTGACCTATACCTAACTATTTTGTTGTGTCATGTTGGAAGCACTTTGGAGAGATGCAAGAGGAAATGAGAAGGGAAAAATCCTTTGAATACTTAAGTTTGGGGATTTTTTCCCCTTTTCCCATTGCTTGCTAGGCATCAAATTTTCTTCATAAAGATTAAATGTTTTTTTCTTATTTACACGAGTAAATTAACATCATCTAGGAATGAATTAATAGTACTAGATAGAAGGACTAATCTGTTAAAGTATAGCTACTCACCTATGCTTTGAAGCTCATGCCTATTTAATTTATGAGTGATGACATATGATCAGGTTTTCCTTCCCAACAGATTGTTTTAGGAATCCCTAGATCCCACTCGCTAGTTTAGTGGTCCCACTGAGATTCTCTAAACCACTTGCCTGCCCCCCCGCCACTTCCCCCTCCCTCTGCAGGGGATTGGAGAGGAGAATCGGAGGCACAAAAGATAAAGATCATGGATTGAGATAAGAACAATTTACCAGGACAGTAACAGCTACAGTATGGATGATGAAGGATACAAGAAAGGAACAATTTACACCAAAACCCTCCAACAACTGGCAAGACTGATGGATGGCTCCGTCTGCAGGTTCACTCGACCAGAAGGAGCCCCTTCTCTCCACACCTGACAATGAGGTGAGGTGGGATACAATAACATCCAAGCCATGCACCCTGGCTGCTGCCAAAGTGAACCCAGTCCTGGCCAGAGCCAGCACACAGATAAACCAAAGAATCGCTACAAAAAGACTAGAAAATAACTTTTTAAAAGACATTTTGGCCACTCATTCATAATCTGTCTTATTTAGAAATGGCGAAATGTTAATTCTCCACATCTTCCTGCCCTGATATGTTAGTTACATTAGAAATGATGCTTTTGTAGTGTCTATAGTACCATAAGATTAATAGATTTTCATTACAGTATAATTCTAAAAGTGATTAGAGAACTCTAAGGAAACTTTATTGCATGGTCAAAATAATAACTCTAATTTATATGTGTGCTTATAAATGTGCTGGGAAAAGTCTCAGTGTATAGGTAAATAACTTGCCTTTCTAGGCTTGAATGAATAATAGAAGCTGCTGTGACTGTGAATAAAATTAAACAAAGATGTTCATTAACACATGGAAGATAGGGAGCAAAAGTAATTCATCTAGGTCATAAAGGAGATAACCATATGTGGAGAAGAGTAAGAATGCTAAGACCAGTAGGCTGATTTTACTTGTGAGACAAGTAGTGTCATAAAAACTAGCAGAGCATTAAGTGCATAGACATGAGAAATATTGAGTTTAAAGCAGTGTGAGATGTTTCATTTCTAGAGGGAACAAACCCTTAAAAATTACTTGCTTTTTTCTCCTACTAGAGCAAGACTGTGAAATCTTGATAAAATAATATTTTGGTAAAGTAATCCAACACTGAAGCATGGTAATGTGAATTACTACAAGATGGATCTAGTTATATAACAGTCCTCTAAAAGAGGGAGACTTTTTTTTTTTTTTCTTGCAGATATTATACAAAGCTAGAAATTTTCTAGTAACTTTAGATTTTACTGATATTATCCACATTTTGCTTATTGGTTTGATGAGAGCTCAGACAATAGTAGAGGAAAATAGATGATGCCTATTGGCCAGCTTTAGTCTCCTTAAAAATAAAACAAAAAATTTCTACTAATACATTGAATCTAGATGAAATGGAAATGCAGCAATGACTTCCTGGTCATTAAGTAGATAATACTAAGCGTATTAACAAGTATATGCTATTCTGTCCTTGTTTTCCAAGCAGATCTCTCTTGAGTGATGTCACCTTGACTGTTCTGCAAGCATTGATGCCATCAGGCTTTGGGCTCTGAACATTTGTAATATTCAGGTGACAATGAACAACCAAACATTTTTTTATTCTACACAATGAGTGTGGGAAAGGAGGTTAGTGTGCATGTACTAAACAGTTGTTGAAGTGGGCTTCTCAGGTACTAACACAGATAAGCAAATTTAAAAATGACTCATCTAGTGAAGGTGTAGGATCCCCGATTATGCTGTACAAAGCAACAGGGCTGCTGTGATCAGAAACAGAAAATTTCATACATTTAGAAAAAAAAGAATCTGAAATACAGAATATTTAATCCCTCTAGCAAATTTCTATAAACTCCACAGGTGAAAGGATCTTTGTAAGGGATAGATGTCAATAGTAATAGCAACACCAGCGATGTAGGTGTAACTCTGTCTGTAGGGGAATTCTCTCTGAAACAGCAAGCTAATACATGACTGTACTTCATTCAATGGCAGTATTTCCAGTGACTTTAGTGGTTTCTGGATGCAACCTTCTATATCTGCCTTAATCTCTGCATTAAATTAATTTCCAATTTTTCTAATTGTCTTAACTTTCTTCATTTCAGAAGGGCGGTTCACCTTGGACCTCATGAAGTAATGACTTTGTTATGGATCAAATTAACATTTCCTGTCACATAGCTTGCTTGCTGAAAAAGGAAAAGATCTTCTAGGATGAATAAAATCAAGTGTCCATCTAACCTACTTTATAGGCAGAAATCTCCTATCCTCAGGCACATTGCAGCTCTTAAAATATTTCCAGACCTTAATTATTTCCCTTTGTATGGGTATGGTATATTTAAGCAGCATGCATTTAGTATTTCTCGTGTGCCACATAGAAATTGACATTTAAGTACTGAAAACCTTGCATAGCCTCTCTCACATGAAGTTCAGCTGGCTAGTCGGCAGATCCATATGGATCCCTGTAAGGAACATTGATCATACTTCTTCATATAGAATAAGCTCATTGTGTTCTGCATTCAGAAATTGTATTTGGGTGAAAAGATAGAGAACTGTAAATGCATAATAAGCCATTTGTAAATGCATAATAAGCATGTCAGCAATTCATACAGAGAATATTTGTGGTCACTTTCTCAAACAGCTATTGCTCCCAGGGTCTCATGGCTTCCCACATTGTGTGAGACTTTTTCAACCCCATGATTGGGGCTGGGTGAGAGCACTGCTGACACCCCAGAGAACAGCACATTTGTAGTCCTATTACCTTTATCTGAGGGAACTTACTTTCCCCAGGTTATGCACAGTTAGGATCTGTCCCTGGGTGAAAAAAAAAAGATCAGAAAATCCTGCTGCTTGCAGAATTTTAATCCATTGAAGACATAATACAGAGTTTTCTTTTTCTTTCAGCTCAGAATGTGCTATGTCTAACACAGGCAAATAATAACTGTATCATTAATCATTAATAGGCCAGTAGCAAAACACAGGATCAACTTAATCCTTTTGGACATTGATGAGTGCACACTGCCACTTTAAATAATGGCATAAAAGGCATCATTACTACCCAGTATGGATTTACCACAGTAAATGAGTTTGAGTTACTGTATATATTTTGCACTCCATACCCTGTTATCAATAATAGTCCTCATGCTTCACAAAGGGCAACATGAGCAGGAAAAGAATAATTGCCATTCTGCATGGAGGCAGTTTATTGATGAGGTGGACAGAAGTAATATTTTTAGCCTGCTGGGTGTCCATCTGTAAGCAGTTTCCTGGAGCTGCCACTTCTCCTTTCTCTGGAAACTGTTATGGCTTTTTCTGTCCAATGAAAATAATGAGATCCATCTATCAAACAGTGAACAAACAATAAACTCTATACCTTCCAATTAGTTTGTTTTTCACCTCTGTTTACCAATGTGCATGCAGTTAACTATCCATTGTATTATATGCATGTAAAGAGTACATTTCTCAAGAGGTTGAATCTATTAACCCTTTTGCTAGAAAAATATATCTGCGTGCCCTCCAGCTAAACAGGAGACCAAAAAAAAAATCAATCCTTTTGAAGTGCCAGAACATAACAACATAGTGTGCTATAAAATCATAGCATCCAATCTAAAGTCTGTATCCTCTGTTATGTTCATAACTTATAGTCCATAAAAAGCCTTTTCATGGCAAAAAAATTATACATTTCAGTCCAAATATGCAGTATTGAGTAATTTCAGGATATAGTATGTTTACATTAAATGTAGAGATTCCTCAAAAATGGCTGTGGTACTTGAAGTCAGAGTAGCTTCTCATCACATTGTTGTAATATACTTTGTCCTAGCTGTATTCCCCTCTCTTAGATAGCTTTCCACTGCTTTTTCAGGGATTTTCAAAGACTGTGGGATTGGCTGTACCACACTATGACCAAGCTGTATACTCCTCTTGGCCACTGATGTGGTAAATGTGTTGTTTTTGTCAGTGTGATTTTTGGATTTGGGTTTTCTTTCAAAATATTGCTCTGTTATGGGGCTTTGCTTTTGTGTCTACAGCATTTCCATTTGTATCATTAAGAGGGCTTGAATTTATGTTATTCATTTCCTTGAAAAGGTTTGTATGTTATTTCCATGTGTGAAAAATGTGAGTTCAGCTTACCAGGACACAGATGGCACATCAAAAAAAACTAAGAAGCCAACTAGACAGAAACACTGGCTTGTCTACCACCAGACAAGCGTACACACACACACACACACACACACACACACACACACACACAAAACAACTGAGGAAGTCAGCTCCAAGGTGCCAATTTTTTGCTTAAAAGCCTCAAACAATGAAGATGGTTCAAAATAGTGCAGTCATCCTTCTGAGACTATGTCTGAGGAAATTCTTAGTGGTAGAAAAACTAGAAAAGGAGACATATTTTAGGTCTTGAGAACCTGGCTGGCTAACTACATTCTCTATGAATGGCTTAAGCACTGTATCATTGCCATTAGCCACTCTCAAATACGGTAAAATTCCACTAGGGAAGAATTTGCTTGCTTTTTGAAAAAGAGAGGAGTCTATTGAGTAGGAAAGGGTTAACAGGCTTCAAAACTTGTGTGGCAAAAGAAAAATAAGATGACAAAGAAAGTAAGAAAGCCAAGAAGAAAATGGCTTTCTATGTATTTCTGTCTAAATCAAATCAATTTCAAATCAATTTCTAGCTGCCCTAAGTTAAACAATTGGTAGATGACATTTTATGCAGATGAATCAATGTGTTCCCAATTATAGTTGTATATGCAACATCTAACATGCAGTCAGCATCTTAACTAGTGTTTTTTGTCAAGCTGCTCTGAGCTGACCCACAAATATGTTGTAGAGAGAAGTCTGTACTTTTTGAAAAGGTGTGAATTAGCAAGGCAGTTGTATAAACTGGGAAAACTTGTAGATTCATCTTTCTTAAAAATGGATGTGTTCAGCATTGCCTATGCTGAAAGATTTTTCTTTGTGCCACAAGTCATCAACAGCATGATAATAACTCACAAATGAGCCCAGGTTCAGCAAGAGATAATGTGTATAACTAGTCCTGGCTTCAGCTGTTGGATTTGGTACATCTTTAAGGAAGGAATGTCTGATCTGGTGCTCTTCTGTTATTTCTGTCTTGATATTGGGCAGCCACATATACTCAGCTAGTATAAATTGGTTCAATTTGATGATTTCTTAATTATATTTTAAAATAACTACAACTAAAAAATTAAAAAAACAAATTAAAAAACCCCAAAACACTCAAAAAACCAAAAAAAAAAAAAACCCGAAAACAAAGCTAAAAAAAATCCCAACTAAAATAACCAACAACACTCTACAGCACAAAAGGTGTATTGGTCATAAGTATGTTATTGAACATCTGTTTTATTAGTCATAAGTATGTTATTGAACATCTGTTTTATGAAAAGTTCTCCTCTACTTCTCTGCATTTTGGCCTTTTTTTCCTCCAATCTGGTTGAGATTTTAACTTCTCTCATCTAATAATGCATGGTCACTACTGTCACTCTGCCTTTTTCTCTGGTTTATATATATAAAGCCAGTACAACAGTCCTGGACCCCAGTGTAGTTCATTCAGTCTGAATTTCAGCACAGTTCCTTTGAAGCCCATCCATACAAAATCCTTTCCAGCAGGATCACATTTATTTCAGTATTTAGGGCTGGAATTGTTTGATGGTGTAGATGTGTACATACACTTCACAGTGCCATCTCCCATACATCCATTGCAATGTATCTAATGTATCTAATGTGCCACAGAGGATTTTAACATTCATTGCTATTGTTGTTGTAATATCTCCCTGGGTAAAGGTTGCTAGTAACACAAAGTGCATGTATACTCTAGACTGACAAAAGGCTGTTGAACTCACTAACACTGCTGTGGAAATGTGTGTTTTCAAGCAATATGTTTGGAGCATCCAAGTACTTGGGTCCTAGCATTTCAGTGTCAAATGGGGGGGATGTAATTTACTGAATTTGCTTGCATAAATTTTATATAATAGGCAAGTTCTCATAAAATGAAATGTAGAAAGTAGATGTTGATGGGACCCTTTTTGCTAATAAAAAAGACTACAGCTAATTTAGGTAAATTTTATTGACAATCTTGTCCAAAGGAAAAATATTTTTAAGACCCAATTCTTTTCTGAGATAACTGAAAGCACTTTAGCGAAACCTAAAGAAGATACATAAATTCATACTTTCCTGGAGTATGGATTACCTTTTGTAAAGGCTTAGAATATGACCTGGTGAAATAGGAATTTGGCTAAAAGATATTTCTATAAGATCAATCTATTTCATATGGTCAGCCTCGTTGAAGCCAGAGTGCTTAACAATTCAATTCCCTTACTATTTATAGTTCACTTCAGACCGTAAGCCATCAAGTAATGACCAGAATTTTTTCTTGAGTTACTCTGAACTGACTGGTTGCCAAGGGTTTATGACACTTGATGAAATTTTACACATGATGTTTTATATCCACTAGTCAAGAGTATGACTAAACTTGCATGCATCTACTGTTGAAATGTAAAATTATGAGCACTAGATGTATGTTGCCACAAAGAAAAGATTATTAAGTGTGATTTGTTTGGGGTTTCTTTGTAATTCAAGATAATATACAGAAATAGTGCTTAATAGGGCAGAAGTGCTTCACTGCTGCCTAGAGACAGTATGTAAAAGCACAGTATTTGTGTAAGGGTTCTCTAAGGGGAGAAATGTATTAATTTGAGGAATCAATGCTTGTTTCTGAAAGATTATTATGGTAAAGGCTTTGCAGAGAATTTTAATGTGTGTCACAGACTTTCCAAAAGAAGGCAAACTGTGACCAACTGGAATAGTTTGGTGTCTCCAGGTACCATAACATTATGCTGTGGGGTTTTTTTGTTTGCTTTTTTCTCCCCCAAGTGCTTTACATATTTCATAATTGAATAATACGGCTGATAAACTTCAGCAAGTAAATGTGTAAAAAGAAGCTTTTCAAACAGAATGTAGACTCTTCAAACTGTGCAGGAGTTGAGCTGCCTAGACACACTCCACTAAGGCACTTAAGGATGCTGCTTCATACACCTAGGAGTTCCCTCACCTCATGTTTTAGGTATGACATCACTTGCATCAGGAGGACTACCTGGATACTTAACTTTATTAACATGCTGAAGTTGTTTGGTAGATTGGGATAAGTTTTAGGAGCCAAGCCCAAAAAAGTGCTTTCTTTAGGGAGAAAGTTCTCCACTTTGGGAGGGGAATGGGACCATATATTAATCATTTGTCTTCAGAATGAAGTAGAAATTTTCTGTAGATGCTAAAGCAAGAATTTCTGTAAGAAAAAACAGATCAAACATTTAAAAATGGATGTGTGGATGTACTTGCTGTTTTTATTTTAGTTTGATCCTTTTACAGTTTTAATTAGGTGCTCTAAAGGATATCTTAAAATGTGTCATGAATGATCCTTAAGCAATATCTATCCACTGTTGCATGATTAATAATTTTCTAAACTAGAAGATTAGATGTGGTATTCAATGTGTGATGAACTGTGAATTGTCAAGAGAGAGTCTTTTAAAATTAAAAATGCAAAAAAGAGCATAATTTTGTTATGAATAATATTCAGATCTATTTCAGATAATATCATAGTATATTAAGAAAAATTAGAAGTACAACCATCTTCAGTGGCTATTTCTTTCTTTTCAAGTTTGTTTCTTGGAAATGGAAAAATCAATCTTTTGGAGAAATGCTTTAACAGAAAAAATAGATTCTTCTATGAACATGAAATCTGATTCTTATCTCCTTTTTAGTGATGGTAATTGTAAAATGCTTTACCCAAGTGCGGACTGCCAAGAGACACTGGAGAGCCATGGTCCACAGCATATTGGCAAGAAACTGAGGAAATCTAGTGAAAAACAATAATTAGATAAAAGTTTTGTTCAGTGAATAAAATCTTGTAAAATTTTGTAAAAAACATGTAGATGTGTAGAAAGTATGACTTTTGGGAGATGGAAAGATGTTCAAGCATCAGATAAGGTGGCAACAAGACAAGCATTGCAAGATGGAAGAAAATCTATAAAGAGCCATGTCTATAGTCTTTTGTAGTGTTTTGTGTTTCCATGTAGGTTGATGCTAATACATCTGTGACACAAAATCCAAAGTAGAGAGTACTTCTAAAGAAAAGAAAAAAAAAGTACTTTAAACCTAATACTAACCCTGATATTATGTATATGACTTAATAAACCAGGTCAGTAATGGAATTAGGAGCTGTTACACACCTACATGTGACTGCTTTTGGGTTTAAATAATAAATTGCTTTTCAAATCATATAAATAATCATGAAGTGCAAGTGCTCACAAAAGGATATGTGAACATATGCAATACAGAACCTGAAATGCATATTTTGCTGATACAACTTTGTCAGGTAGACAAGCCCTGGCTAACTCTGTAGTAGGTGTTAAAATGACATGGTGGGACAAGTTTTGTAGCTGTAATTTCATCACTTTTTCAACAACAATGGTCATTTTCAAGCTGATTCAGAATGGTTAGCTCATTTTAAGAAAAAGTCACAGGAGAAATGACAATGCTTAGCAGACAAGTGGAAAGTAATGGGTCATAAGTGTACAGACAAAAGGACATGTATTTTGTTAAGGACATTAGAAACAGGAGGGCAAGGAGAAGGGCTGGTTAACAGCTCTGCTTTGTGTCCTTGCTTTTTATACTTCATCATTATATTTTGGAGTAGCAAAAGGCTCTACCTTACTGGTGATGATTCACCAGTATGTCAAAAGAAATTTGTCATAAGGAATGAAGAAAATAAAGTGCTATAAAAATCAGCCCCTAATGACAGTTTTCTCTCTTACTTTAATGGTCAGCAGGTGCTTACAAGTTGCACCTGTCTTTGAAATTTGTTTTTTAGACATTAACACTTAACCATGGAATTAGGTAATTTTGAAGCTGAAGGTGTTAGGGAAAAATACAAGTCCAAACATGATTTAAATAACAAGAGAGTAAAATTCTTGGGTAATGGAACTATGATGCATAAAAATTACCCCGTTCAGATTAATTTAAGTGTCCAAGGTACACTAAAAAAAAATAAATTATGATGTGAGTATGACCAATACTCACTGCAATAAATTCTGTCAAGGAGAGCAGAAGCAAAACAATTCTGCACTTAAAGTTGAAAACACATATGCATAACTTCCTGTGAGGGAGATCAGGTCTAGTTTCCACAGCTGTTGTCCACAGATGTTAAAATAACTAGAGTTTGGTTTACATGCATAATATTTGTATTCTTGAAAG
This sequence comes from Catharus ustulatus, assembly GCF_009819885.2. Classification (NCBI taxonomy): domain Eukaryota; kingdom Metazoa; phylum Chordata; class Aves; order Passeriformes; family Turdidae; genus Catharus; species Catharus ustulatus. The sequence goes on along the minus strand of NC_046223.1, from coordinate 64,976,665 downwards.
AACACAGAAATCAAATTTTTCCTTTGGAGGTGTTAAACTTGGCTGGTTGGTTAACAAAAGTTAATGCTCCTGCTATTCCCACCAGGGCTCAGGCTCATGCTAGTCACCTCTTAAAGTAATTATTTTCTCACATTTACAACTGAGACCTCATCTGAGGTGAATTTATCCTTGCAACATCCCTTTTGAGACCTGGTGATCCAGACCTGAGTTTACCCCCAAATTATTTTAAATGTTGTTGATCTGCAGGAGCCCTGAGAGACTAATCCTCCCTTCCTGAATAGAGGAATCCCACTGCTTTTCTTGCCTGTAAGGTTTTATGTTTTATGAGAAATAGGGCGAATTTTACCCACAGGATTTGCTTTTTTACTTTTCAGAAAAGATGAAAACTTGTTACTGAGCATATTTTATAGTCATCTTTATATCCTTTTTCTAAGGTAGATTTTTCCTGTACAAAGCAAGGGCTAATAAAAATTTTATTTTCAAAGAATGAATGCTGTAGATATGAAATGGTGCCAGCAGTGTCAGTGCTGTGTTATAGGGTTTTGAAAAATGAAATAATATACTCAAAGCAATTAACAAACATCAGATTTTTATTCTAGATGCTGAATGTGATTAGAAACTGTAAATTAACAATTCTTCATTCCAGCTGTTCTGGGAGCAGGTTTTCATGCACCATAGCCACATTAAGCATAACTTTACTGCTATTTACTTGCACAACCCATCAAAACAGCATTTTGATTAATAGGCTTTACTTTTTTAGAGAATCATAATTATAAACTATGGTTCTCTTTATTAAAACAGAAGAATCTAAATCTGTAATGTATGGTTAAAACTGTAGTGATTCTGTTTGCACCAAAAAAAAGTCTTTGGACAAAATTCTATTAAGCTTCTATTTAAAAGTAATGTTTCAAGGTGCATGTTGGTACTTTGTTTCATGGAATAGACAGTTTTTATGTGTATAGTTTGCAGTGGTAATTGCAAGAGGATCTAAAGTTTATTGCCTTCCAATTCTCCAGCGTAGTGTGTTTTCACTCACTTAAAAATGGTTTGTTAATTGTTTGGGTTTTTTTGTTTTGTTTTGTTTTTGGTTTTGGTTTTTTTTTTGTTTTTTAATATCAAACTCTACTAAAAAGAAAAAATGAAACCTTCTGACATATTTTCTTTTTATGGTGAACAGTCTCTGCTGACAGTACACTGAAGAAACTGGTTTCAGTAAGAAATTGAGGAATGTAGCAGTCTTACAAAAAAAAAAAAAGAATCATGGACAATCTCTTGTCATTGCCTAAGATATTTCAGGTTTTAGTGCTAATCTAGTCACACCTAAGTGATAAAGTCATGGTAGGTTTTTTTTTATGTTTTCATTTCTGTTGATTATGTGATACTTAAACTACCAAAAACTATATTCCCATTTAAAGTAGTGCTATCAGTTTGGAGGTGGGAATTGAAGGTTTTATACAGAATTTTTCTCCATGTACTTTTCCTTCATGTTGAGTGTATAAAAGAGCTTTTGTATGAGTGTGCTTCTAGGGCTTTAATAATTCATGGGCTTCCTTGAAAGCAGCAGCCTCTCACTTGGTCATGTATTATCCAAGTGACATTAAGTAATTTCCATATTAACTTTCCATTTGCTTATGATAGCTTTATGAATGACTGTTGTGTTGATTCCCCCCTACTCTCTCTCCCTTCTCCCGACCCATCTTTTCATTAGGCGCAGAGGTCAACTGAGAGCCTGCCTCCTAACACAGTTGTACTGCTCCAGAAAGCAAGCTAGGGCTTCCCTTGTCATGGAAGCTAAAGTTTTATGCCATTAACTGTTTCTGCTCATTGATAGATCCAATTAGTAGAGAATTGCAAATGTGTTGGGATATTTGCATCCCTTTGTGCTTTGTACTAGGTTTTATTCTTGGTTGTTTCTTTTGTTGCATCAATGCAAATGGATAGACGTACCATACAAATGGAAAAAAAACGTATTTAGATGTGTAAAGTCATAGAAAAAGACATGATTGACGCTCATCAAGTCAATCATTCTGTCCTTGGAAAGCATCATATCTTCATCCATCTTACTTGTAAGATCTTGAAAGCCTCTGATGTTGGAGACGGTATAACTCTACGCAATCTGTTACGGTACTATGGAGTGTTTGTCAGTAGGACATGCACACATGTATCTATCTATATATGAGTATGATTGTACATCCACGCAACTTAAAACCCCTTCACAGGATTTAAAAGTTCCTTTGCTACTTGTCCTTGGAGGATTGAGAGAGCAGTTAATTCTCCTGATTTAGCAGCCTTTTTAAATATTTAAATTTGTTGCTATATCTCCAACTGACATCTTATGAACTGGCCAGTTCCTCTCCTTCATGTAATTTGATCATAAAGATGGAAACACCAGGACATATTAGGTTTCAAATTGTGAGGTTTGTTCGTGTTTTAGTTGTTATTATCACAAAGCTGAGGGGAGTGGCCCATCCTGAGGGGTATATGCAGTCCTTCAGAAGCACTGCAAGAAAGCAGAGGGATGAGCCGAGAATAACTCTGAAATTCAGTAAAGGTGTCCTAATTTGGAGGACAGGTGTCTGCTAGGAAAGGCAGGAGCTTCTCTTTGAAATGGAGAATGTAAACCCCCTCCCTCCAAATTATTATAGATTTGAAATCAAGGGGCTTTCAGGCAAAGATATGGGAATTAGGAATAACAGTTCTTTACTAGGGAAATTAAAATAGAAATACAGTACTACAAAGAAACAAACCCCAAACCCTGACAAAGTCAGAGTACAACCTGACACCCCGTCAGGCAGGGTGTTGGTAGCAGTCCCATTAAATGGTGGCTGCATCCTCCTGCAGTGACAGATGTGATTCAGTTGGAGCAGTGCTCCTGTACAAGGTGCAGTTTCCCTCCAGAGGTCCAGTGGTGATGTGGAGAATTCCGGTTTTCCTCTGGAGTCCAGTGGAGAAAGGGGCTCCCTTAGTGTCCCAAAACCTCTGTTTTTATCTTGGTAAGAAATGTTGGGCTGTTCTCCCCTGGCTGGTGCAACTTCCAATGGGATGAAATAATTTTATCAGACTCAGTGGGCCATTAGCAGAAAATGACTTGCTGGAGAAAGGATGGGTTGTGAAAAGATAAAGAACAATGCCCTGCCTGGTTTCAATGGATGGCCCATTAGCAGTATATCTGCCATGGAGATAAGGATCACTGCCCCCACCCTCAACAGATGGTGATAGAATACATACCTTTTATCACACCCTGTATTGTAAGCCAAGACAAAAGGCAAATGCAGGGCAAATGCACTTTGGGAAGAATAATCCCAGGGACCAGTACAGCCTGGGGGCTGATCTGCTGGAAAGCAACTCTGCAGAAAAGGACCTGGGAGACTTGGAACAACAAGCTGTCCATGAGCCAGCAGTGTGCCTGTATGGCCAAGAAGCTATCCTGGGGTGCACTAAAACACCATTCCCAGCAGGTCAAGGGACGTGATCCTGTCCCTCTGTTCAGCCCTGGAACAGGTTGTCCAGAGAGATTGTGGAGTCTCTGTCTCCACAGCTGGAGATATTCAGGAACTGCCTGGACACAGTCCTGTACAATGTGTCTGGATGACCCTGCCTGAGCAGGGAGGTTGGACCAGATGACCCACTATAGTTTCTTCCAACCTGACTCATTCTGATTATTTTAATGCTGCTTCTCTAAAAACAGTGCTATGTTATAATAATTTGCTTATTGTTAAAGCATTGACAAGCTATTTGTAAAACTTGACTTCAGAAGTAACAGGTTAATCTCATTGATCAAAAATCTTGGGGTTTCTTTAAGAGATTCTGGTTGACTTGGTTATTGTAATTATATTTGCAAAAAGTAGAATTTTAGCACAGAGAATAATTATGTACTTCTTGGCATCTATTTATGCGTACACACATAGATACAATATGGTTCACACTGCTTCATTTTCATATTGAGTTGGACAATTAGTGAGTCTGAAAAGAGAGAAGCACAACCTGTGTGCTCCTTTCTCCAAAAATAATTTATATCATTAAATGCTGGCTCCTTGTTTCAGGGGTGTCTTGAGTGAGAGCAGTGGATGAGGCACCAGGTGCTTTATGGACATGGGGGTTTCTGAGCTCATTCACAGCACCTGGTTTCCTCATCATACCCCTTCTCCTCCTGGACTTCCTGACTCCCCTGTGTCTGGGAGCCAACAGCACCAGAAAGAGGGGGAGCCAGTGGTGCTGGGGAGCCATGTCTGGGAGATGGAGGAACAGAGCACAAGCAGAACACTGCTGTGTTTGCACCTATGCACCCACTTCCTCCCAGATGACAACCTTTCACTGTATAAGGAATTATTCTTTAGAGGCTTGCCTTTCTTATGCTAATCAACAGAGCTGATGCTATATTCTCCCCTTTTTGCTTTTATCATCATCCGCTTAGCTTATTTTCCTCTAGCATCAAACTCTCTCCAGATCTAATTCTTCTCTCACACAGATAAATAGAAAGCTGCAATTATTTACAGAGTGAGAGGAGGAGGGAGGGAAGCACATTAATTTATAAATCATTTTAAATTTACTATTCATTAAAGGTGGAGTATGAAGAGCTCTGGCCTCCATCCATTCAGCATGACCAGAAAACAACAGACCTGTTTAGTCAGAAATAGTGCCAACTATTCCAATCTCTTCCAACAGCAGCCTTGTTATGCAGGGACCAGCTGAAAGATGAGGTCTGCATTTTCCTGACCCTGCACAGTTTGTGGCTTTGCTATTGGAAAAGTCAATACCTCTTCTAGTTCTTACATTTAGGCTTTTTTCTTTCTAGGGGACTGAGTTGTGATTGTCAGTATGTTTTGCCTAGACCAGAGAATCCCCTCAGTGTTGCTTTTGGAGTGGTTAGTCTGGGGAGTGGTGGCCAGGAGACAGACATTGGAATCTTTTTTATAGGGTAATAAGACTGCCTATCGGGTTTCTCAGTGGGACTGGGAGGTGAGGGGCAAGAAATTAGCACATGTTCTTAGACTGTATGCCATCAAATTATAGAAGAACAGATGAATAGTGTTCTGAGATAAGCAATGTGCAATGAACATGTGTGGAAGGGAAAATGTGAGTGTTACCAAGGCTGTGATTAAAGCTATGGACCAAGGAACACAGTGGTAGGAATGGTTACTGAAAATATTTATTAAGAGCAAGTGGAATAAATACTTCAAAATTACAAGTAGGCAAATTTCCTTGCCCCACAAACTGGGTTTGTGTGGCAAGGTTTTAGTAATGGGAAAGCTACAGGGCTGGATTCTGTGAGAAGCTGCCAGAAGCTTCTCCAGTGATTGACAGAGACAATACCAACAAGCTGCTCCAGACTCTGAAGCAAAGAATCCCCTGCATCCCCTGGTGCAGATCGTGGTTGGCCGCCTGTTCCCCTGCAGCCCATAGAGGTCCATGGAGGAGCAGAGATCCACCTGCAGCCCATGAAGGACCCCACACCAGATCAAGTGCATGCTCAGAGAAGGCTGTCACCCAGAAAAAGTCCGTGGGTCAGGATCTGTGACCCCATGGAGAGAGGACTCCACACAGGATCAGGTTTGCTGGCAGGACTTGTGACCCCATGAGGAACCTATGCTGGAGCAGTATGTGAAAAACTGCAGCCCATGGAAATGAATGACACCAAACAAGTTGGTGGAGGACTATCTCATCTATTAGGGACCCCATGCTGGCGTGAGAGAAGCATGTCTCCTGCTGAGGAGGAAGAAGCACCAGAGACAACACATGATAAACTGACCGCAACTCCTGTTCCCATCCCCCTGCATGGCTGGTGGGGAGAGGGTATTAAATTAGCAGTGAGGTTGAGCCTAGGAAGAAGGAAGAGGTGGAGGCAAGGTGTTTCATGATTTAGTTTTTATTTTTCGTTTTCCTACTCAGGTTTGATTGGTAATAAATTAATTTCCTCAAGTTCAGTGTGTTTTGCCCATGATGGTAACTGCTGAATGGTCTTTTCCTGTTCTTATCTTGTCCTGTATACCTTTCTTTATACTTTTCCCTTCTTTGTCTAGCTGAGGAGGGCAGTGATAAGTAGCTTTGGTGTTCACCTGGCATCCAGCTGGCATAAAACCACCACAATCCTGTAACATATGGAAAAGAATTACAAATATATCGCTTGCATGTGTAAGGAGCCTAGGTGGATTGAAGTGAACAGCTGTCTTCCTCCTGGGTTTCACACAAAGCTCCGAAGACATTAAGAAATATCCAGAAGAAACAATCATCAGCCTTGGCATATATCTAGATAGTTGTGTGGGCTTGTGCAAAAGATCGAAGACTTGCATGTCACGTTCAGAGAAAATGTCAGGAACCTGTGCCTTTTTGGCAGCTTTCTTAGACTGGGTCCTGGTTCTGGCAGCATCTTGGTGGTGGAGTAGATGTCTGCCAGCCCTGCACCCCTGCCTGAGCACACGCTGTGTAGTCAAATTGCAACCTTGAAACATGAAAATGATGATAACAGCTACGGTGTTACTCATGCTGGTGATCACTGTGATAATCTGGTTCCTTCTTCCCATCTTTATGTCCATGCCAAAATGAGGTTTAATTATTGTATTTGCTTTGGGGTAGTCCCTTCAATGGCAATATGCCAGTATCCAGGCTACCAATGCCTATCCAGTTCTCCAAACCTTATCTTAAATGATTTTTTTCTGTCCCAGCCTTTCATGTGGGTGATGGTGAGGGATGGCCAGTGCCATGCTCTGTAGCAGTTTTAGCTAATTTTTAAATTACTTGGATTTGCAACATTTCATCTCTAAAGAAGCTTAGAAATTAATACAGGGACAGGTGCGGTCTTCCAAATTCAGCTGTGTTCACTGCAGACAATACTCCCCAACTGCTGGTTGATGTTGAGTGCCTAACTTTTACCACCCTTGGAGCTCTACAGTTTAAAATTAGCTGATCTGGTTCATTTGTGTCTGCTGATAAAGTAAATGAGGCGTGCTGGTGAGATTTCTCCCTGCAGAGTTGCATAAAGGCCCTCTAGAAATGAGATAAACATGCAAGAATACCTTCTCTCTCTTTAGTCCACATACCCTTATGGTCTTCCACTCAGATGTGACTCTTGAAAAGCAGGGAATTCTTGTTGTGTAACTGAGGGAAGCTACACATTTGTGTCGTCTGGTTCTGATTTTGTACTGCCTAGAAGGTGTGCAGAAGCCTTTGGGAAAAGCAGTGTAAAATGGGGATCATCTCAATGCTGAGACTTACTGGTACTACCAATAAATCAGTTCTATGAAAATAAATTTCTGTGGTATACTCATTACAGGAGCCTATTTTGCAGCTGTACTTCAATAACTATTCTCCTCCCTTCCCATCAACAAGAAAAAAAAAAGTAAATAATACTATGGAAAATGGAGCAGTGGATTCTGTAGGAGTGTTAAGCCTAGACATCTAGTGCAGGAAGAGAGGTTTGAAACTCAAACAGTGCACCACGCTTTTCTAGATGGGTCCCTGTAGTGTCATAATAGGAAAAGAATGACCTGCAATGGACAGTAGGGGTTTTCCATAAGGTTTAAGTACTGCAACCTGTAACTAGTAGTATTTTTAGAGTGCTGTTGATCTCTGTGGAACATTTGCACATTTTAAGTACAGAATACTCTTAAATAGTTTGCAAGGGAAAAAAAAGGGTAGTATGTTCAGGATTTAGTAATTTGAAATCTTGGATCAGTACTAATATGATACAAATCCATTTGTTTGGTTTGAGTATTTTGAGTTTCTTTAAGGATATGAACAGGAAGTAGTTTTCAGCCTTTATTTTGGGAATTGTGGATTTGTTTTAATAATGTGAGTGCTGGGGTGCAAAAGGATTCACTTGAGAAAAATAATGAGTAATCTGGTGGGGGAAGTCAGAGTATATTCTTAACTAAAGTGACGTTTTATGGTGAAAACATTTAGTTAAAAAAGAGTTAATTCTCAGCTGACAAGATTAGAATTTTATAGGAAGATGTGCATTAAAGGGTGTATTAGACTGTAGTTTTGCAACATCATATTTTATAACTAAATTGCTAATGCTGGTCATCTTATAAATGCTGTTAGAGAATTGGTGTAGAAGTAGTATTATTACTATTTTCTTTCTTTAAGATGGCAATCTAAAGAGAACAATTTATCAGCCATAGTCTCCATTCGAGACTGTAAATGTGGGGGATGCTACTATTTTCATGTCCTGATGTGCTTTAAAAGTTACTATATTAGCTCTCATTCTAGCTAGTTCACCTAGACCTGGAAGTCAATTATGCCAATACACACCTGATCATATAACTATGCAGTAATGCTTCCTGGCAGGTGCCTCAAACGCTGGAACATTCTTTTCCACTTAAAGGAAAATACTTCCTATGGTTTTATATAAAATTTTAAAATCTGATAAGATGACAAATGTGTTTTATAACTAATTTTACTTGAAACATCAGTTGTACTGAAGTGTATTGACAGAAATCACTAATTGTGCTGATAGAAAATAAACTATAAAATTTTTAAATGTCATGAAATTCAAAGCAGAAATCTAATTGACAGCCAACAGCAGAAACTTCAGTTTTAAAACACTGAACTATAAATTCTGAAGAAAAAATAATATCTATGGAGACAAAATTGTTTACTACAGGAACTAATGAGAGAGTATGTCTTATAAGAGTTGCCCATTAATGCCAGTTTTTTATCAGTTCTACATCCCGTTTCCACAAATTAACCATAGATAAGTGCAAATAGTATATTTTCATCATCCAAAAGTATTCAAGTTTTAAAAGAAATTATTAGAATGAAACTACACTTTTTAAAGTGTTATTTTAATCATGTTCACTAAAGGTTTTGTTAAATCAGAACTTTTATCTTACCATTTGGCTTTATGTGGGCAAAACCAACAAACCTCTTCCAGCGTGGATTTAATATAACAGTTTGAAACTGGTTAAAGGGCAGGCAAAGCTTCTCTTTCCCACTGCCTCAGTCTTACACTTTGTGGACTTCCCCCTTGCTTGCTCTGGAATTTATCATGGGCTTTACTGGGTGCAATTCAGCTCACTAACGTTTTTCAGTTTTTGTGTTCAATAATATTACTAGATGAGCTTTAAAGTTTTGTGATCCTATGAAATTCTGAATTTTAAGAAGCTGTATTTTAGGGGGTTGCCCTAACTTGTTCCCACTACCTTTATTACTCTACCCTTTCTTTACTACTATGATGTAGGTCCCAAACTGTAAGTGCCACTGTCTGCTGTACTTGGTCTTCTGAAGCATCTCTGAATTTGAGGCACCAACCTATATTCCTCCTGTAAGGAATTCCTTGACCTACTATGGCTGTTCTGTCTCTTGAGCTGCTGTGATTTAATATGATGAGCATAAATGGCATTTGGAAGACCATCTCTGAGTTTTGAGATTTCTTCCTGAGGAACAGAAGCTCCATGTAATACCCCTTTCATGGAAGGGTTTTACGAGACACTGATCTGGCACTAGCTCACACATTGCTCAGCTGACTAAATGACTGGCTGCCAACAGAAGAAAGAAATTCCTCTTCCCACTCCTGTCAGAACTGTCTTACCCAGTGGGCTGTGCAGGTCCCAAAAGAAAAGTAGCAGAAATTCACCTGAGGAAATGCGGCAAATTTTGAGGGTAGATGAATATGTAGAATTCAAGCACTTTATTAAAAATAATAGATACAAGCAACTGATAGTAATGAACAAAATTTGTTGAGGTGTAAGGGTATAAGGAGTGGAGTGGGCAGGTGAAAACCAGGCAAGGTAGGTTTCCATGATACAGAGCCATTTGCTCAACTTCAGGAGGCACTGTAGCTGAAGAGAGTGTCCATGCTCTAGCATCTCCAAAGCAGCATTTTGCAAGGTAGAGTGCTCACTATAGAAGGAGGCAAAGAGAGCCAAGAAAGAGCAAAAAGAAAGAAAATCCTGCAAATTAAATCTTCCCTCTGTTTACCACTCTGACACATTCATAATAAAATTTTTCTCAGTGTTTGCAGATACTTGTGCTCCAGTCTTATTCATGCCTCATGTGCCCTGTCTGTACAATGGTCTTTGTGTAGAACTTGTACTTCAAGTAGTAAAATGACAATCTCTTTGGTTATTATCTTATCTGAATATCTCACTGGCTACGGGGACTTACTTTAGTAGAAGTATGAGAAAACAGCTGAGAGTATTTGTGTGCTCATTTTCCATTCCTCTCAACTCTCTTTTTTCTCTTTTAAAAAAAAATTATGATGATTATCTACTGCTTTAAACTCATTCACATCGCCGAGGTTTATATGGATTGTGCTGTCTCACTGTTAGTGTTTTTCTTACTTGAAAGTGTGACCATTCTGGTGAATTGTGTCCATTGTTCGATCTTGGGAGGCAATGGACAACAAGATATTTTGAAATTTGGGTAATGAAATACTGCCAACAGAGACCCTTGAAATTGAGGTGACATTAAGAAATAAAAAAACAGTTGGAATTTTATTTTATATGCATATACATATATTTCTGTGTGCATGTACATGTGTGTTTACGCATCTACACAGCTTTTTAAAAAGTTTTTAACTTTTTAAAAGTTATAGACATAAGCACCATGCATGTAGACACTGGGCTTCTAATTTGTAACAAACCTTAATGACCTGACATGGTCATCAGCTCTGATTATAATCTCCAAATCACAAGGCTTACTTTCTGACCTTGCTCTTCAAGTAAAACAAAAAAAAAAAAGCATGTTTAGAGTAGAAGGCTAGTATTTTCAAAGGATCTTTGGATGAACAGTACCTCTGAAATTTAGACTGGAATAATTTATGCTTTTCTAATGATGCATTTGAATTAGTTTAGTTTAGGTATTTGAATTGGAATATTTGTCTTAGTCTTCCTTTATCTCTCCAAGATATATACTAGCACATTTTTCAATTAAAAAGAAAGATTCTTGGGCTGAGTTGCTAAATTTCAGTATAAAATTTTATTCTGAAATTATAAGCCCCCCAAAATAGCAAGGAGAAAGATTATAGCTATCTGATTTACCTTATCTGTATAGCTGAGAACAGCATCACTACAATAAAAGAAGATAGCAGTGTCTCCCATTGATTGTTGTTTGATGAATGTAAAGCAATTTACTGGAATGCAATTAGCATTTGCAATCGCATTACCGTGGGGATTTTTTTTTTATGCTGGCTCTGAATTGAAAAATCTATACATTTTCTGTCCGTGAATCACTTCTTAGGAAGCTTTCTTTCTTTTGTAAGACTGTGCATTGCTGTGGAATTGGCTTTTCAGAGTTTTTATAAGAAGAAATACATCTCTTGGGAAAAAGAAAAAAAAAGGCTTCAAAATAGGAATATCTTAACAACCTTAAAATAATTTTATAAATGTGTAAATTAAGAAGCTTGAATTGATTAAGATTAAATAAGCAAAGCATTTTCCTGAAACAATAAGACATATGATGGCAGAGTAACAATAGTTCTAAAATAACAGTGCTACCTTTTAACAAACATTCAGATTGCAGATAAGAAATGTGCATGCATGCAAGTGCTCAGACACACTGTTCTGTCTGCACTTTAAATCAGTGTAAATTTTATTATTTTTACATCACACAAAGTATAGAGAGATTTTAGGAAAAAAACCAAAACAAAACACACAAATGTGTTGATTCCCAGTTTGGATTTTCTGTGGAAAATGTAAGTGAATGATTTTCAGTGCTACAGGAGAAATCAATCCCAGCTGATATGGAGAGGGTATCAATGAAAAATGTGTGTGTGCTGAAAGGGGTAGTCAACATCCTCCTGATGCTGACACATGCATGCAATAGCATGGTTTCTGTATGTTATGGACCAAGGGCTACTATCCTACCTCAAAGACAAACATAGGAAAATATTTCTGTAGAGATCTATCTGGGAATGTCTATTGCTTTAAAAAACACACTTATTTTTAACACTATCAGCTAAAGTATTCTTCCTGTAATTGTATATAATGCACCTTAACCAGTTTAGGAGAAGTTTCTCTCTTATGTGTTTGACCTTAGAGGTCTTACAAGGTCCCATTGTCTATTGCATTTTGTGTACCTTAATTTCTGTGAGGTCTAGAAAGAATTACTACTGAACTCTTAGAGACTATATTAGTTTTCCCAGTGGGGCATTATCTTCTGAGCTTTCTAAAGATTTTCATTTATTTTTAAATGAAAACCTTGAAAGAAAGCAGAAGCTCCTTTGTTCCTGTTCCTGTTATGTCTTTATGCATATAATAAAATGCAAGACCCTATCAGTTCTTTTTTTTCCCACTGAAAACTTCCTTCAATTTTAATGGGTACAATGGCATTTTTAACTGAGGTTGGCATTAATATTTTAGTGGATTTGGAATTGTCTGTGTGCCCTGTCGCTACTTTGCTTAAGAAAAAAATGTTTTTATCCCCATTTATCCACATTCACTGCTGCGATCGGGCTGCGCACTGGAATGTCTGCCATTTTTGGGAGAGGCTGGAGGTTTTGGGACACATCTTGTGCTGGTAATAAACAAAGCACCACCCTTCACTGTGGTGGCGATACAGTGCCCACTTCCTTCAGATTTTAATCTGCTGCACTTTCATTTAGCATCAATAATCAGTTAAATACTTCATATTCTCACATTTTGTCTTTGAGGAAAAAGACTAGATACTTTTGCTACATTACACAGCCTCAAGTTTTCTGTTATTTTTATGAAGATCTAAATTGAACATGAAGTGCAAGATGCAAGGAACATAGTAAAATTTTGACCATATGAACAGAAGTCTTATTATTTTCTAAAAATAATACAAAAATTATTTTCTATTCCTCTGGCTGAAGTACCAGAGACTTGGTAGTGCTGAGTTTCAAGGCTGGATATGTTCTGAAGATAATTATTACAGCTTTCCTGAGGGGGAAGATTTGTATTCTTTATATATAAACTTCTTAAGTTAACCTCTTTATGCCTCTCCTCTGTGTTGCAGTTTTCTTCTCGTTGCATTGCTGTATCCTTGGTTGCCTATCCAAAGAGTGCTAAGGCTAAAAACAGATAGTGGCTTTGGCCAGTATGAGGCAAAATGTTGCTCTTAAATGTTGCTTTGTGTTTGTAAGGCTGGTCTGGCACTTTCGAATATATTAATCTAAATTATGTCAATATTCATCTGCCATTCTTCTGGAACACAAGTATTTCCTGGGCTTTAGCAGAGTTCAATGTTTGAGCAAGAAACTGCTGGGACTGCACTCTGAGTAATACTGATAATTAAGTGCTGGGTAGTATCTACCCAGTTTCCAGATGAGAGAAGATGCTATGCCCCTGGTTGTTTTGGTTTTTTTTTTTTTTTTTTCTATTCTGTAAGCAGTGAAATATTGTGGCAAGAGTGTTCCAGGCAGCTGTTGAAGTTACTCTGCTCCTGTGGGATCAATGCCTCCTGGTTCCTGTTAACTGACTTTACAGGAAGCGGTGCACCTCAGGTGACAGGAGCCGCTGTTCGTTGTGCTATTGATTATTTGGTTACTGTTGTCTTGGCTCTGTGAAGGCAACAGTTCGTGTTCCATGAAAGGGTGGGTCTTGTGGCTTCACATAGAGCTTTCTCACTGGGGCAAAGGCTGGTCTGTGGCACTGTACGCAAGCTCGCTGACATTTTGGGAGCTCTCGCTCTTTTGAAGGAGGTCAGTTATCAGTGGGAACCCAGAGACATTGCTCCACATGGAGGCAGGAGTGTAAAATTCATATGGGAGGGAATATGACAGGCATGCAGGAATCAGGAGATCCTTCATGGTAGAATTTAAATCACTCCAAGAGCTTATGAAATGTCTTCCCACTTCCATGTGAGGCAGGCATCTTAACTTAGTAGCCTGATGCTGCTTTCCTTCCACCCACCCCATGATCTTAAATCATTGTGTACAAGGATCTTTTTGACATTTTTGGATTTTAATCCTATTAAGGATGTTCACTAGAGGTTAAAGGGTGACAGCTTGAGGTGCACTTGTAAGAGAGAAAGTCTATGCTCAGACAAGGCAAGCTCTGTGCAGCATTTTGATTTAATTTTGACTCTGGTTTTAAAATCATTGGAAATTACTCAGAGGAAAGAATGCATTTTAGAGGTCTTACGCCTCTCTACCAACTACTCTATCCTGCTCAAGGCAGGGAAGGCTGTTACACAAGGAGTTGCCAGACTAGAGGTATTTCATGTGGAAGCTGGAGGATTGTCATTCTGGCTAAGTGATAAGTCCTCAAAACTGGCCAGGAGGCTGTGACCCTGTGGGGAGCCTGTGCTGGAGCAGGCTCCTGGCAGGGGCTGTGGGCCCGTGGAGAGAGGAGCCCACAGCAGAGCAGGTTTGCTGGCAGGACTTGTGACCCTGAGGGGGCACCCGCTGGAGCAGGCTCTTCCTGAAGGACTGCGTCCTGTGGAAAGGACCACTGGAGCAGTTTGTGAATAGATGCAGCGTGTAGGAAGGACTCACGGTGAAGAAGTTGGTGGAGGGCTGTCTCCTATGGGAAGGATACCATGCAGGAGCAGAGAAAGGGTCTGAAAAGTTCTGTGGAGGAAGGAGGAGAAAAGACAAGGCATGATGAACTGACCACAACCCCCATTACCCAAAAGAGAAGGATACACACCTGAATTGTCATCTCCTAAAGGATCAGGTGGATCATCTCATAATGGAACAGGTGGAAATCTCTTAAGGAATGTTAAACAGAAATACTAGGACAATATTTCACAGACATGAAGGAGAGACAGTGGCGTAGCAGAATGCTGCAACTGTATTTAGTCTTCACACATTAGGTGTCTGCAGAGCACATGGAAGGAGATTTAAGGTGTGCTCCAAGAAAATGAGGATTTTTTTAGGAAATGACTTGCACCGAGACTTCCTTGAATTTTTTTATTTTGATATAAAACCAATGAAATCCCTATTAGCCACTCCTTCTCTGAAAAAAGTTGCACGTTTGCTAGATTTTTCTAATGAATTATCTGTAAGCATGAAAAGATGAACTAATATAAACATATGAAAGCTCTTGAAAGGGATATAGTTTCAGAGGGTTTAGGATTAAGTGTCATTAAAAATAAAGGATAACTAAGATCATCTTTGACACAGTACTGGTTTTCTTATGGTTTTTGGGGTAAAAGTTCCCAATAAAAAAAACATAATGGACAGACCAATATAATCAGTTTGTCATATCTGAACTTAAAAATATTCTTATTTCTCAATTTGCATTGGATTTGGGTTTCTGTTTGTTTTTGCTGGGATTTATTATATCTCAAAAGCTTTTCACAGCTTCAAAGGTTTTAGGGTTTACTTTTGTTTATTGTAAGGGTTACAGCTTTAAATCCAGTTTGAGCTGTATTTCCTATCTTAATGACTGAAAAGATGTGTGACTTAGTTGGTTTTGGTCTGAGTAATATGAATCATATGAATATGTAATGTGAATATCATATGAATTTCAGTAGTATAAAAATATCCTTATCATTATCCAATATATAATAAGATTAATCACTGTCTAGCAAAGAAATGCAAAACATGCTTTAATGTCCAGATTCTTGAGCTTCTACATAGCTTAAAAAAATAATTTCTACCTTGATTACAAACCAGAAAATTCTGGCTCCTTTGGGGTTTTATACTTCATTAGATGTAATCTACTTCTACAAGAATATGAGATCACACCACTTGAATTGTGTTTGTGTTTTGGTTTTGTTTAGCTTTTTTTTCTGTAATATTAAAATTGTATTTGGGTGTTCTGGGGTTGTTTTGAGAGTTTTTTCTTTTTTTGTTTCCTGATTGGGTTTTTGCTGTTGTTATTTTGGTTTTTTTCTGTTGGTAATATTTTAAAAAATCTTTCTCTGTTCCCAGGAGAAAGAATATGTGGGCTTTAAAAGAAAATGTTTAACATGTGGAAACCTTTATGCATGCAGAAGGTGCTATGAACCTGTTTAGTGATTTGAAATGTTAAAACAACTCTCATGGGAATGAGTGAATGAGTGAGCAGTTGATTTTATCAGGCAGGTAGAAGACAAAAATTGTACAAATGTGGTTAATCGTTGTAAATGCACCCATACCCTCAAGCATCTACTATCTTGTTATTGCCTCCTCTTGTGAATTTGCACTCTATTGTTTAAGAATATATAGATCTTTTACTGAACCTTCCTTCTTCTGTAAGAGTAGGATGTGAAGCATTTGGTCTGTCAGTATACAGGAAACAGCTATTAAGAACTCCGGTTTTATTCTCTTCCTTTTGGAAAAAGAGTAGGAAGTGATCAGATTTTTCAGCAAGCTGCTTTGTATTAAACATCAAATTGAGGAGTTCCCAGGGGTGCTGTTAGATGTACTGTGATAATGGCTGCTGTGCTATTGGAGATAGCAGTTGGTGAAGCTGCAGCGTGTACGCGGTAACGTGAATGTTCCTCTTTGTGTGAGCTGCTGCACATTCATACCCATGCACGAGCATTTTTCAAATCTCTGCTCGTCCTTTGATCATATCGCTTTCACAGGTAGTTTGTGAACCACACAAGATCAGTTTTAGGAGCTGGATAGGCTTAGTTTAGAAAACACAAAAGAAAAAGGAACACCATCACCTGTACCGCTCTCATGCCCCCTCAAAAAAATCAAAACTAAATGCAAACCAAAACAAAACTACCATGAAACAAGTAAACAAAGATGTTTGCATGAATAAGTCATTGCTCTATTTGTTAAACTGATTGACAGAAGAAATGAAAGTGATATGCTAGAATTGCAGTTTTCCTCTTACCTCTGATGTCATACAGTACTCTGCCTTGCATTAGATCATGATGGACTGCAATGTTGTCTTTGCAAACTCTGAAACTCTTTGTGAAGTTGCTCAAGTTGTTGTCTGGACTTAAGCAAATTAGGATACAGAAAGTGATAAGCAACTGTGTAGCACCACCTGCCTGTTTTTCAATTAAAAAAAAAAATCCTGATGCCTAGACAAACAGCTCATGCTAGCATACATTCACAGCTGCTTTTTTAATGGAAAATGACTTTATGCTAATTGTCCTGTTATAAAATAGGCCAAGGCAGTTATTTGTTTTACCACAGAACATACTGTTTCTTGTTTATGGACTTACATGTATATTTTCTTTGTCATTTAAAATTGCACCATTGAATTAAGAAGAATGTCCCACCAGTGCTACTTTTGCTCAACATTTTTTTTGTTTCTAAACTGTAGCAAAAATAACAAGTACAGTAATTTCACGACTATAAGGTGCACCAGATTATAAGGCGCACCTCCAGAAGTCGGCAAATTTCGCAACTTTGTACATTATATAAGGCGCATGGGTTTTTTTTGCAGCGAGACGCTGCGCCACGCACAACAAAGTAACGAATTACTGGCAGGTGCTCAGTTTGCAAACATTTTTCACAGATCAGTGTAGCCTTTAAACGCAGCCCCAGGCGCCCTCCCCGTGCCACGGGCTCCGGCACTCCTGCTCGACCCTGCGCTGGCTGGCACGGCTCCCGGCTCCCACGGCGCAGCCGCGCTGCGTCCCCCCGCCCGGAGGCTGCGGCGGATCCGGCTTCCCCCCGTCCGGCGGTTGTGCCACGTCCTAGTGTCCCCCGGGCCGGTGGCCGCGGCTCCCACGGTTCCCGGCTCCCCCCGCGCAGCCTCAACTCCCGAGGGTCTCGGCTCGGCTCGCAGCTTGCACTTCCGGGTTGGCAAATTTCCGAACTTTTGCCCATATATAAGGCGCACCAGACTATAAGGCACACTTCCGGGTTCGGACCACAATTTTAGTCAAAAGGGTGCGCCTTATAGTCGTGAAATTACTGTATTTAAGATCCATGGATCTTAATGGATGTTAAAGTCTCAAACAGGAAATCTTCAATAGGAGTACTTTTCCTAAGCAGCATGGTGATACTTTCTGACATGGGCAGAGACTAAACGCTCATCTTTTGATGCACCCTTGAAGGTGGGAGAAAATCGAGAAGAAAGTATAGGTGTAAAACATAGTTCCACTGGCCTAGAAAAAGGATAGTTTTTCTACCCAATTTCTACTGCATGTGTATTTTTTGTGGTTCTGTAAAGCCTTTCAGTGAATGAAAAATATGACCTTTTAGTAAGTGGATACTGACCAGCAGTGTGTGAAGTTTATCAAAAGCTCTTATGACAATCAGACATAAATTTTCATACTTGTTAAGTATAAAATGAAAGGTTATAAATCCATTCAAATCTATTAGATATTTGTCTAAGTATTCTGAGAGTTTAGAAAGACAAAGTTGTTTTTAGACAACTTTACCATGTCTCATTTCAGGACAACTTTGCCTAGGTATAAAGAATTCTTTTGGATTTTGAAAAAGTTCCTGAATTGGCCCCAGGCTGAGAATGAAAGCACCTGGCTTGGTTTTACAGAGAACAAGCTGTAAGATACCAAAAGGCTCCCAAGTCTTCAATGCTGCTCCATAAAAGAGAGATAAACTTGTAGCTATATCATAAGTCATTTGTCATACTAAATTGCTATCTGCTGATTGAGACCTGTTGAAAACAAGCCTTGCAGATGCTTTCTGCTTCCAGCTCATTTTCCAGTTGATCCAGACTCCTTGCTTTCTGTCCATTCTCAGGGCTGCAGGAAACCTTTTACTTCTCAGAGCAACTGTCCCAACTGTGACCACAGAGCACATTGCCTGCCTCCTTTTCTCTTCTTATCAACAGCCCCATCAGCTCTGCAGAAGTTCTCCCAGTCAGACATGCCCAGTTTCCTTCAGAAAAGAGGTCTTTTCTTTCTGCCACTAAGAATTTCAGCCTAGTAAAAGAGAGATGGGAACAAGGAAAAAAGATGGCTGCTCTGCCTTGTTGCCTTGTTTTAAACAGTATATGGCTAATCAAGCACTTGTAAATTTTGCACTGGGTATGAAAAAAATTATATTGCACCAAATTTTAGCTAGATGTAGTGAATATGTTATTCTTTCTTACCTGGGTATCTTTATCCTTCGTCTACTGTTCTTAGTGGTGGCATTCAAAATCCTTTGACAATTTCCTTAGCCCGCTGTGTTCTGAGAACAGCATGTTTTACAGTAGTAGTGTGTTCCATTTTTCTATGTAATGCCTAAGTTCTTCAAATACAAACCATCACAATCATTGCAGTGTACTATTAGGTACAGAGTTTCAGGAAAGAGTCAGTTGTTTAAATCTTATTTCATATTTAATGACTATTTTATATGCCACCTAATTTGTCTTTTTTTTTTTTCCCATCTGCAGTTGATTTTTTTTTGCCTCCATATGCTTTACAAATGCTTCATTATCTTATTGTAATCATTATTTGAATAGTTAAACTATAACTGATTTGTTCTTCAGAGTATCTGAAGTTTTCATGCGGATTTCTTCTAGGTATAATTCATAATCACAGGACAACTGAATGGTTTGGGTTGAAAATGGACCTTAAAGGTTATCTAATTCCAACCTTCCACGAGACCAGTTTGCTCTAAGCCAATTGATCTTGAATACTTCCAGGGATGGGACATCCACAACTGGAAAAGAAAGTTGAAACATTTCTTAAAAAAGTAAATAAACATGGTGCTTCTTCTCTTAATGTGCACAAGCTGCAGATGAGGTGTGGTATCACTCCATAATCTGACCTGTCAGCTGGGCTGATTTGGCACCAGCAAGTCTCCTGCACCATATTGGGATTGCACCAGTGGTGGCTGTGTAGCAGAGCCTACAACCAGCAGGCAAAGCAAGTCTCTGTGCTGATAACTCCAGTTCTAGCATATATATTCTGTGCTGCACACCTCAGTCTCGCTCATGTTTTCTTGGTATGGCAACTGTCTGATTAGTATAATTAGTGAACTGAATTTGAAGTGATAAACATTGTATCATTGAGGAGAGTTTTCATTTTCAGGTAACGGGGTTAACTTTGAGTTGTCTCTGGCGGTTGAAGTGGCTGTAACAGCCCCTGACAGCCTGCCTTGCTCAGTTCTTTCCCTGGAGCAACAGCTGTGCTGCTGCTGTCATCCTCAATGAGGGGGCAGATTTTTTGTGCTGATTGAAGACCTGTTTTCGCAAAGAAAATGCACTAAAAATCTGAAAGCTGTTTGTCTCTCTTCTGCACCTGGTGTTTTAGACTTCCACTGTGTAAATTGCAACCTTTATTTGCTATGTCATTATTTTCTTTCCCTCCAAAGGCTTAGCCTTTTGAATTTGAATAATAAAAATCATAGAACCAATTTGCCAGTGTCAGAAATAAAATGAATTCTACAGAATATCTGTATTCCCTATAAGTCACCTGTAATTGCATAAATTAAAATGAGCATTTTTACTGGTAGTTATACTAGTAAAACAGTCATTTTGCTATATTTAAAT
Organism: Catharus ustulatus; assembly: GCF_009819885.2. Lineage (NCBI taxonomy): Eukaryota > Metazoa > Chordata > Aves > Passeriformes > Turdidae > Catharus > Catharus ustulatus. Next base: position 64,956,428 of record NC_046223.1, on the reverse strand, counting down.
TACTATTTTGAATATTTGAGAGTTGTGTTGTCTTTCAAGTTAACTTTGTGGGGGATATTAATGCTATACTTAATGAGTAGTACCTATAATAATTACTATAGATTGACAAACAGCTTCATTGCAGTTTCAGAGATTGGGTTAGAAGGCATCAGTGTACTCTCAAGTTTCAATGAAAATCGAAGCTCCTCCTGTTTCAACAAGAAACAAAAATAGTCTAAGGAACTTCAAACCTATATCTAATCCTTACAGTAGAAAATTACAGTAAAAGGCTAATTTTCAGCCGGCCTATACAATTTTTCCCAGGTATGATATATACTTCATAAATAATACAGAAACACTGCCTGATTTCTGTGTAGAGTTGCTCACTGCTTGTGATAGTTGTACTTTGGTGGGGTATTTTTGGGGTTTTTTTCAGGGATTTTTTCTGTTTTGGTTTTTTTTTTTTGGGGGGGGGGGCTGTTTGTTTTTTGTTTATTTGTTTTTGTTGTTGTTGTTTGTTTTTGTTTTGTTTTTTACAACAAGACTAGTGCTTTTGCCACTTATTTAAATTATGTTTCATAGTTTATTTGAGCAATATTTTAGTAATGAAAAAGCTTTTCTACCTGATCTGGAGTTGGTACTGCACTAATATGATTTCATGGAACCTCCAATGAATAAAGAAAATGCAATTGTGAAATTAGACCAACAGAATTTTGGCTGTGCTGAAGTTTTAAGAAAAAAAGCCTGTCTCACCCAAAGCAGTCAAGTAGTCGAAAATGTTGGTGTAAATAACTGCTAGAGTACAAAAAGCATGATATACCAGAGCCATCAAAAAATGGGCATCTGAACAGATGAGGAGAAAGAGTAAATGTCACTGAAATAGAAGAGATAATGGCTTTTTGCTGCCACATAAAGGCTGAGGCCACAAGGTGAATCAGAAGAAATTTCAAAACAGGCAGCATTGATCCCATGATAACAGTCCCATTACCATGATTTCATTTCTTTGACACTGCTTGATTGATACAGATGCAATCATTTAATTTCCCATTTGCTGGTGCAACAGAAGGGTGTTTCCTTAATGCGTGCACAGAACCCCTTTGCTTGCACAGCCAAGCTCCCACTCCTATCTCTGTACCAATGATAGCACAGCAGGATATAGCCTGATGAAAGAATTAGCTTCTATTTTGCTTTGAGGCAACCATGTGTAATTGTGTGTTGTGTTTTTATTGCATATTTTTGCAGCCAACTTAGATGCTTCCTGAAGTTTCATAATCCTTAAGTTGCACTGTTAGTAAATTAAGGATGTGCATCTACCAGTATGACAAGCCATAAATACTGAAACTGCTAAGAAATGTAAAGCAGTCATTTTGTCAAAGCCAAGCCCATAAAGGAATGAAGAAACAGTTTTCAAATGGAGGAAGATAGTTAAACCAGAGAATTCACACCAAGCTATTACGCTTCATTTAAAAAATTGTGTTTGGGGAGTATTTTATTTTTATGTTTTATCTTCAAAAGTCCAAAAGTAAGTATTATCTTTCTAAGAAGTGTTATTTTTCATCATGAAATCAATAATTAAACATCTGACAAGCATTTTAATGAAATGTGGATTGTGTATGTGTTAATGTTTTTTTATGGAGTGAGTAATGACTATATAGATGTGATTGTTTAACGATATAAGTAAGGAAAAGCCTGTAAGGAATCTGTATTTTATTAGAGCAGCTGATGTAGTTGGAGGTGGGAGTCAGACAAGACTTTGGGCACACAAGCCTGCATATGTTTTTCCTGCATATGTTTCTTCTGTCATTCAGAAGTGTGGTTCAGAGATTAAAAAATATGCCATACATCTTTGCCAAAGTGTTTATAGTTTCTATTTAAATTTCATTTCTCTAGATTTTAAAAATATTTCAACTTCCAAAGACATTCAAGATATAAAATATCTTTTCAATCTTAAATTAATTAATTTCGTATTTTGTCTTATTAAAATGACTAGTAACTATTATTAAAAAAAAAAAATAAAAGTACTGGACTTATTCTGGTGCTCCTGTTCATGTAGTAGTATTTCTTGAATTTCTGTTTTTCCTGACAGTCTTGCTGGTACTGCACTGAAAGAGGACTAGGAGAAAGAGATCACCTTTTTTGCCTTAGTGTAACTCAGATATAATTCTGGCATCTCTGGATGGCACCTTAGGACCAATGAAATCACCACACGAGAGACTCCCAAGTAGCTTGATAGGTACAAACTCAGAATAAATAATGAAAGAATATGAACCCCTAACTTATAGGTTAAGTGTACCTAGTTGTCCACACTTCCATTATTATAAATAAACAAAGGCATTGGATAATTAGACTTCTAAATTTTTTCTCTTTTTCTCCCTTGCAGTGGGGAAGTGCTAATTACTGCATTAAAAGTATTGTCTGGATTAATTAGTTAGTGATTATTCAGTGCTATAAAGAGTATTATTGATAGTAGGCAAGCATGAGACTGAAGTTATTTAGCATTTCTGTTCACTAGAACATTTACAAAGAGAATTTATTGTGAGTATACAGGTTCACTTTGGGTTAGTTCCCATTCATTCTAGACAAACCAATCAATGAATGGAAGATTAAGGCATTTGATGTGTCAGAAATTTGTTGACGCTTTCACACAGGAAAATTGAAGCTGACTCAGAGTCTGGATTTTGATGCTCGTCTGTTCTGGATGTTTGGCTTCTCAAGGACTATCTACATCTCAATATATTACTGGAATTCTTATAAAAGAGAAGGCATTTTTGCTATTCAGGAAGCACTTACACCGTCGTTTTAATTTCATGTGAGGCCTCATTTGCTCGTCTTTTTGCACATCCTTCTTGATATCTAAACTTTACCTTTTTTTATACAAATGCCAAACTGACCTCAAAAATAAATATGATCTCTTGAAGATAGTCTGCATTATTTTGTCACTGACTACTCCATCTCTGTTTACTTTATATACATGTTTATAAACCACTGGCCAAAAACTAAATTGCAATGTCATTGGGAGTAGACCTTTGTGCCACCATCCTCCCTCACACACACACTTTTTCTCCTTTTTTTTCCCATTTTCTCCCACATTTTTGTAGCTTATTAGAAAACATTTACTTTTATGTCATCTTTCTCAAATCGTTTTCTTTCTTGAATAAGACTCCTTCCATCACTACAGATCCTCTAACAATTAAGGGTCATGTACAATGCCCAAAACAAAGCAAAAGACTGAGGTTTTTTCCCGTAAGTTATTCTGACTGCCCTCAGTTTTTCCAGTTTTTTTCTTTGCCCTGCGTCTGTGTCAAGTGCCCTAATCCCATTTAAGACTGTGTGTGGTCACAGAAATTTTACTCTCATTTAATTGTCACCTTCCACAATCTCATTAGGGACAGTGTGAGTGAAGTGGGAACAAATCTTGTAGCCATACCCATTGCTTATGGTCACTTGCATGGAAGAGTATTTGAGGTTTGACCCTATCTGAGATAGCTGAATTACTGATACCTGCTGAAATTATCAGTGGTGATTATCAGTTGTGAAGTTTGGTTTTGTCCCAGTTCAGTAACAGACACTTTACTAAAAAGCTGGTTAAGAATCACCATATATTATATTATTACATTATTACATATTCAAGAAAGACACTAACAAGAAAATGGAATTCAAACAAAGCATCTCTTTTTGCCTCCTATCACAATCAAAAAACTTTCTTTTAGTTGAACTAAAGATTATTATGTTCTTCTACAGTAAACATGCTACCTACAAAAAAAACTGTTCCAGATTCACTTTTCATTGAAACTAAATTCTTAGTGTTTTCCTGTAGTTACACTTTTGAATTCAATTTAGCAACAACCTCAAAATGAATTCATTGTCAATTGTAGGAGGGAAAAATCTGAAATGCTTTAGCTGAATCCAAGCAACAAATCAATTTGAAAGACACATAGCATGACTTTTTCTTAAATTTACATCTTCTAAAATACATAGTCAACCATTAATTTAAATTAATGTTCTCAGTTTTTCTTCTGGTGGAATCCTGAATTTATCCTTAATCTAACTGAAATTTTGAATAAGTTTCCAAGCATGCTGCTCAAGACCACCATGTCCTAAAATGCCCTTTGCATCATTATTGTTGCTATGGCATTTCAGGGGCTGACATTAAGTCCTTTTGCAGAAATAACTAGAGCACATTTATAAAAGGCACTTCATACAGATAAGAGCAGTGTATAGTGTTGAAATGGGTATACGTTTTCAAAAACATTTTTCCTGTATTTGGAACATACATACTCTTAGGAAAAAAAAAAAATGAATCCCCAGATACTGTTCCAGAAAATTTCCTGTTACCTTTCATAGAAGTAGTCATGTATGTGTTCCTTTGAGGTTTGCATAAATTGTGTGATCATTTTCACTAATATTAATGGCAATTATAAAGAGCAAACACCTACATTACTTGGAGATAAGCCTCTAAACATAAAGCAGAACCTACAGGCTTAGAGTTAATGAAGTATGTACATCTGTATGTTGCACCACATAAGCTGAATGTGATAAAGAACCTGGTGAGGTTTCACCTCATCAACAGAAGAATCTTTGGATGGAAGTGAAGCTTTGAACTGATATTAGACTGTGTTCTGCATGCTTTACTAAAGACAGTTTAAAAAAATGAAAGTTAAAATATTTCTGAGGTATAAATACACCAAAGGTATTTATGGTTTTAAAAACTTTCAGTATATTTTATGTCTGATTTTTAACACCGACACTGTGTTTTAGCAGATGACAAGCAAAACGGGTATTTTGCACAGCATTATTACAGCAAAGAATGAAAAATATGTTGCCAGGACTGCTATAATTTGAGATAACTTTCCTATATGAGATTTAGATTTTCCCCTGATCCTAGCCTCATATGCTGCTCAAATACATAATAAATAGAAGGAAGGAAAAATCACCAAATTCATGGTATCTCAGTAGCAGAGCTGTTTCAACTTCTAGGCCATTGTTTCATGAAAACAAATATAGTGGGGAAATAGGCTATAATTTTCTCATAACTGGAATATTTCAGAGAACTGGTAATGCCTAATATTTTTGCCTGTTGATGACAAAATCTGAGGACAAAGAAGTCACAGTCAAACCAGTAGAGCAGTCAGTAAGGCAGATATAGTGGTGACACACGTGGATGCTAAGGGCAAAAGTCATTGGAATAAAACCTGCACCTCCTTAAGCTCGCTGTGTTTTATTTGTAGTAGCATCTGAGAAGAATTTTGAATGTTGTTCTGTAGTTTTAGTAGTTAAAAAGAATTAACTCATTTAAGTAAGGGATTAATTTTTTTCTACAGGGCAAGAAATTTTTCCCACTAGTCATCATGGTAGTGTATTTAACAAGGAAATATAAAATAATTTTTATTCTGAATGTGTTGTACTAGGCCTCGATTAAGATGTGATACAAGATCCCCATTCAGCAGATATTTTTCCTTTTATAATGTGACCCATTGCACATTATAAGATTATGAGATATAAGGTTAAAAGCTCAGGTTGACAGGTACCTTTTTTAAAAAACTGATTACAGTTTTTAAATTAGTATTTATATAGGTTGTGCTGAATGAGTGTAGATGCAAATCCAACTAAGTAATGAGGCATGCATATATTCTTAATAATCTATATTTAAGAACTACTTTCCTTCATGAAGGCAGGTTGCTGTATTGCTATTTATAGTGGGGTTGAAAACCTATGAATATTCATTATATCTGCCTTATATCTGATTATTGTGAAAGAATTACAGTTCCCATAAATAAATATTTAAATAAGCAGATGAACTGCAATAGAAGTATAATGCATATCAGTGTTCTCCAAACAACAGTGAAACAGGCACTTCTAGTGAAAGATAAACCTCCAAACAAAACTTCTGTTTTTAAACATCTCTTATTTCTGAACAGAATTATGATTATGATCTAATTAAAATGTGAATATAGAAAAATAGTCTAGAATCACATAAAGAACACATATTTCCTGAAATGCCCTAAAGTTGCTTTTTAAAAAAATCTATATTGCCTGTGTTGTCTATTGTGTTTCAAGCTGCATCATAATTTGTATCATAAAGAGGAGTTACATTAATTTTTTTGTACCTTGATAGGCTCTAAATGCCTAAATTCAGGACTGAATGGGAGATGATCTCTTGGACCATAAATTGAAAGCAGATGAATGTTTTGAAGTATCGTCACCAGTAAAAATAAAAGGAGCTACCTGTATGGTACTCCCATTCCTAAGCAGTATAGAAAGCCATTTAGGAACAATTTAAAATGTGAATTTGTACACAAAAATGCAAAAAATTGAAAAGAAAAATGGATCCTAAAAAGCTGAAGAAAGCAATTATGTTCCTGTGGGTGTTCTGAATACTTAGGGTTCTAATAGAGCACTGCAAATTCAACTTAAATGTAGTTCCTCTAGATGCTTTCAGATCAAGCAAACCTGAGCTAATGGAAACTGTAAGTTACTTCCAAAATCCTTTCAGTGATAACCATGCACACTCCACTTAAAATATTAATATTTCTCTTCTTCTCAGTTCTTATTTAAAAGGACTTTTTGGAAAAAAAAAACTTATGGTTTGGTTTTTTGCTTCCAGTGAACTAAGCAGAGTTACATCTTTTTTTTTTTTGAGCTAGTGACTGCAGAATGAAGTGTTACAGTAAATTAAATGTTGGTTTTTTTTTTTTCCTCTTTAGAGAAGGAGGCCAGGGTTTTTGCCTCGTTTCTTGCCCATTTTATCTTGTGAATGAGATTAGCACAAGGGATGCCTGTGTCTCACAGTTTACTGAGGAGGAGCAATTTTATCGTTATTTGTGTTGAGTCTGTGCTGTAATACTCCTTAACATTCTGTTACCCATTTCTGCTGACAGTGGTAAGAGGAAACTGGAGAGTCTGGGGATAGATCCCCACCAAAGAGCTGGCTTGGCAACTCCTGTGGTCACTGCACTCCTCCAATATCCCTTTCCCTTTGGGAGGCAAAGAGCTCCTTTCTCAGCCTGGGAAGTTAGGGTGCTTTTAGGACACTTGCTAAGAGTCCTCCTGTCTCTGCCTTGTTTGACCCAGCACTTTATGAGCCTCAAGCAGACACCATCTCTGCATCTACCAGTTCAGAGTGTTTAGTGCACATCATGAGAAAAAGCCCTTGATATGTACAAAAATAAATTTAATGAGTTGATTTTTGGAAGAATCCTTGCTACTGCTGGCCAGATTGAGCTATTGGCTGATGTGACACCTACTTGAATCTTCTTTTACTGCTAGCTTGACACAATTAACCTAGCATCAACTTAAATACTTCTACCAAATACAACAAACAAAAGAAAAAAAATCAGAAAGACTAGTACAGTGGGATCCTATTTTAGGAAAGCAGTAACTTCTTTATATTCAGAGTAGCTAAAGTTTGTTTGTTAATTTGAGAGGATAATTTTCAATTCAAGTTTCTAGCAGATTTTATGAGAAAAATATTATGCAATGGAAGTAGTGATCACTGCACTTCTGATGCCAATAAAAGCATTAGTTTCTGTGTTCATCTCTCCTACTCTGTTGCTGCTCTCTGTATTCTACCAGTTTTTGGTTTTTTTTGTTTTTTTTTTTTTGCTAATATGAAAAGCAACACTTTTTAGATTTTATGTCTGGCTTTGTTTTGTTAATGTTCAGGTCTAGGTCCTTGATTCCTCTAAAGTGATTCAGCAAACATTTTAGTGTTGCGGCAGACCTCTCATTAAGGGTAGAAATGACCCAAGGCACAGACTCTCATTCAGCTACATAAAAAGGGTCCTGGTTTATTCTTCTTTACAGCTTTGCCATCCTGACAGACTACAGCAAGCTCCTCCTGCAGGGTCCAACTACAGGCTTTGACTGCTGGCTATTTCCTGCTGGACTGTGACTGCAAGGACTGCTTTGCAGATTCTGAACACATCTTTCACCCAGCTCAGCTATGATGCAGGCTCTAACTCCATCAGATCCAGACTGACCTCATAGCAGATCTTTTACTGCAGCAACACTCTTCCTTGTTTCCTTCTTCCTCAGGGCTCCTCAGCCCCACCTCAAGAATTTATTTCTCAAAGATTGTCTTCATGCAGGCTCCCTCTAACCAGCCAACCCACCCCTTTTATCACACTTATCTTTATTAGTCACTGCTGCAACCCATTAAGAGCAAAGTTATTCCTCTTATTTGGTAATTAGTACAACTGTGACTTATCAAGGGTGAGGTTGCCTGTAATCTCTTCTTCTACACCTACATTTCAGAATCATATGAAGCAAGAGTCACTGCCTTGTGTCTTCTCTGAAAATATTCCAGATAGGATTCACTCATATGACCTTTAACAAGTGCCCCAACCTAATCCTCTAGGTAGAAACGTATTGTCCTTTGCGGCTACACAGGGAGTCCAGAGGTCAGGATTAAAAAGGATGTCACTCTAGGAGAGCTGAATTTAAGATCAGTCTCCTGGGTTTTTTTCAGTATTTACTCCTTCCTGATTAATCTGACTTGCAGTGTAAAATACTGACATGTAGGGGTTAAGGGCAGTTCATTTTTATTAATGGAGGTGCTCTTAGGAGTCAGGCTTCTCTCCCACATTTGAGCTCTCAGTAAGGCAACTGTTTGAAGAGCCCAATTCTTCCTTGTAGACTGTGTCTATCACACACACTTACCTGTATTGTTGTTAATAGCAGAAACCTAGCTGTTGTTTTAGCTATGGTCCCCGAGTGCCACTACTGCTGTAACATCACTCCAGTTACTTTTTAACATTTAGATGTTAATTACTTGCCTCTCTTATTTGTGTGGCTCTTTTCTCACTAAAACTTGCCTTTTCTATTCCACATTCACTTACATCTGTTTCAAACATGGCCACAGTATTCATCTTTTTTCTTTTTTTTTTTTCTTTTTTTTTCCTATTTTAATGCACTTGCATATAATTCCCAGTAATATTATAGGGTCTTAAACATAAATGTAAAAAAAATAAAAAAATAAAAAAATAAAAAAGGAAAGCAGTTAGAATATCTTTCTTCTCTTGCTTAGAATTTTTTTCTGTTTCTACCACTTGATTCTGTGGTTCTTTTAATGTATTATTTTCTTCTTGCTTTTTAAAGATAAATGCAGCTGTCTAATAGACTATGCTGCCTTCTCTTAGTACTTTAATTGGTATTATACCTCCTTGACCCAGAAGAACAAGGGCACTTTTTCTAAAGCAAGCAAATTATATACTTCAGGTTGTGTAGCAACATGGTGCTGATGAGCAACTCCTTTAAAGCAGTTCTGCAGGAAGCACTTTGAAATTACAATATACTGGAGTAATAAAATCTACATTTTTTAGCATGTCATTCTTATGTTGCTGTTAACAAAGCAAATCTAAACCCACTTTAAAGTAGTACAATTTTCTATTCTTAAATTTAGATCTATAACATTTCAAATAATTTCCAAAATACCATAATAAAAGTAATTATTATTAATATTATTTCCATTATTTAAAGTCATAGAGTATATTTTAAAAGTGCAAGATAAAACAAGATAATAATAAAAAATGACAATTAAGTATAGGGACAAAGATAGCTGCATAGTACCGTTTATAGAAATTATCAAGCTCTAAACACCTGCAATTGGGAGTGGAAATTAATGTGAACCGATACTTCTTATTTATGGAACAAAAGTATTGTTGGTTAATCCCAAAATTTTGAAGTGGTTTAGCAGCAGCGTGACAGTTCAAACCATCTCTTAAATTCCAAGGGGATCAGGGCAGTGATTAAAGTCCCTCCCATTCCTCTGAGGTCTAACCATTAATTCCTCTTTCATTCTAGCAAAGGCAAGATTCTCCTTCATGTTGCTCATAGCCAAAGACCAGCAGAGCTTATGGTCTCTGTAACCAGGGCACTGGATGTGGGAAAACAAGGGCTTTGGCAACGGGAATAAATTGCCTGCCAGCATGGGACTGTAATTGAAGCACAAAGCCAGACAAAGCTCACCTTCCCTCTGCCCAGCAGAGAGCCATTGCCAATGCTCCGTGTCAACTAGCACAGGGGTGGAAGAAGATGTCAGCTGCACCTTTGTTAATGAGGTGCTGAAGGCTAAAAATATTCTCCTTGTAAGCGATGGAAAGACAAGATAAGATACACGCCCTGACTCCCACGTGCTGCAAAACTAGTAAGGTTGTGTTTGCTGAATGGCAATTGAGTTAAGACTGGGAAAATGTAACTTCAATGCAAGCATCAGAAAGAAAAGCCAGAAAGAACTGTACATTTTACTTGCGTACAAAAAATTTCACCTCCCACACAATGAGCTCTAATAGCAGCAGCATGTCCTGGTCCAAACCTACAGATGGGGTCATAGAGATCTCTTCTGCTCTCTCAACTGCAAACCATTGAGACAGCTGAATAATTCCACAAAGGAAAGAGAACTATAGTTCTGTTAGCAAAGACTTTCTGTTACCTTTTGAAACTATGCCTTCCTGTAGCAATTCAGAGGCACTTGAAGCTGGGAAATGGTATGTGCATTTTAGAAGGAATTAAACTTTCTAAAGATGTGTAGCATTAGGGAGCTAGCAAAAACTCCCATATTTCAGTTTTTTTTAAAAAGACTGAAATAATTGTGCCATGGAAAGTCACTTGGCAGAAACACATTTAGAACATTGTATTCTTGCTGATTTTTTTGTCTAGTTTAAAATCATCTCAGATACTCTGTATTGAAAGGCACTACTGTTTAAACTTGAATGTTGCTTTATTTGCATTCTATTCAAAAATGGTCTAAATCAAAACAGTGGAGAAAATACCGAACAGTGTACAGTAATTTCACGAATACAAGCCGCACCAATTTGACCAAAATTTTGGTGGAAACCCGGAAGTGCGGCTAATATTCCGGGGCGGCTAATCTATTAACAAAATTCTAAAAGCTGCCAACACGGAAGTGAGAGCCCGCGGCAGCCCCAAGCCAAGCTGGAGCCCGGCCGGCCCCGGCAGAGGTGGGAAAGCCTGGCAGAGGCGGGGCCAGCAGTGTCAGGGGCGGGCGGCAGAGCCTGAGCCAGCAGGGCGGGGGAGCCCGGGAGAACTGGGGCTAGCAGTGCAGGGGAGCATGGCAGAAGCAGGAAGGCCGGCGGGTGGGGCTGCCTGGCAGCGGGGGAAGCCCAGCATAATCGGGGCCAGCAGCGTGGGGGAGCCCGGCGGTGCGGGGGCCTGCAGTGCCGGCCAGGGCGAGGAAACGCGGCGGCGGTGCAGACGGGAGGGGGCGGCCGGCGAGCCTGGTGGCGGCGGCGGCAGCCCTGCCGGCGGGGCGAGCGAAAGCGGCGCTCGCGAAAGCGCCGCCCGGCGAGCGAAAGCGCCGCCGCTCGCCGCGAAAGCGCCGCCGCGAGCCGCGAACCGCGAACCGCGAGCCGCGAAAGCGCCGCCGCGAGCCGCGAACCGCGAGCCGCGAACCGCGAGCCGCGAGCCGCGAGCCGCGAACCGCGAGCCGCGAGCCGCGAACCGCGAGCCGCGAGCCGCGAGCCGCGAGCCGCGAGCCGCGAACCGCGAGCCGCGAACCGCGAACCGCGAGCCGCGAAAGCGCCGCTGCGAGCCGCGAACCGCGAGCCGCGAACCGCGAGCCGCGAAAGCGCCGCCGCGAGCCGCGAGCCGCGAACCGCGAGCCGCGAGCCGCGAACCGCGAGCCGCGAACCGCGAGCCGCGAAAGCGCCGCCGCGAGCCGCGAACCGCGAGCCGCGAAAGCGCTGCCGCGAGCCGCGAGCCGCGAGCCGCGAGCCGCGAGCCGCGAGCCGCGAAAGCGCCGCCGCGAGCCGCGAGCCGCGAACCGCGAGCCGCGAAAGCGCCGCCGCGAGCCGCGAACTGCGAGCCGCGAAAGCGCCGCCGCGAGCCGCTGAGCTGGGCCACCCGGCCCCGTCGGCAACCATGAGCGGGCCGAGCCTGCCTGGCCCCGCCCTGAGCCAGTAAAGCCCGCTATGCCGCGATCCTCTTACTAATTGGCCAATTTGTGAAAGCTGCGCACGGATTCTCGCGACGAACGAAAGTGCGGCTAATATTCGGGGTGCGGCTTATCTATTGACAAAGACAGCAACATTGTCGAGGCACCGGGCGTGCGGCTTATAATCCGTGCGGCTTGTATTCGTGAAACTACTGTAATTTAAAAACAAAAACCACAAACAAAAAACCAATCCTCCTTCCCCTACCTCTCTCAATTTATTGATTCCTGTGGGAGACTTAAGCAAAGTTATGAAAAATTGAATGTGTTGATGGTGATCTTTTCCCTTTTCTGACACTAGCTGTCTGGTTACATCAGTAGCTACTCTGTCAGGAGGATACTGAAGTGTGTGATCTTTCAGGTCAGCTTTGCAGCAGATAAATGCTTCACATGGTCCTTTTCTTTAATATTATAAAACATTAACATTTTATTTACACACAAGCATCAGTGTTTGACCAGAGGTAGCCCATTAGGATGCAAGGCAACAGTGTCATCTAATACACTCACATTATGTTAAATAGTCATGGACACTAAAGCTAATAAGTTCTGGTTTTGATATACGTCTTCCATGCAGGACAGAGTATAACCCAGCTAAAAACCAGGACATGCTTTCACTTCAAGAAGGAAACCACTAAGCTATCAAGCAAATCAAACTAGTTATCTTCATGTAATGTCACATCCCAGATCCAATGTTACAGACCTGTGTCTACAGGTTGTGTTTCTCATGGGGATGGCTGGTATATTCAAACCTTGATGTATTTTCTACCTTTTATACATAGTAAAGAAAAATCTCAGGGGAGAAATATGCTCTTAAAACATAGAAGCAGAAGAGTTATCTGAACGGTATTTATGCTGATCCTGATGTTGGTTTTGTTTCGAAAGGCCCTTTTTTTTTTTTTCCAAAGGTGTAGTAGGCTCCAGAGTTGGATGGATAAGCACAGGAAGTTCCGAAGTTTACAGCCAAATAGGAAATGAAAAGCAAATGTAATCAGATATCAAAGGTTTCAGATTAGAAGAAAATCTCTCTCTCAGGGTTCAGCATTGGTTTATTTGTGTGAGTTGCTGTTTTTGTCTGTTTTCATTAACATTTTTAGTGACTTTAAAAAAAATCTCTATCTTGTCCATGTACTTAACTAAACAGATTGGGTATTTTCCTGCATCACTGCAAATTCAAACTGTAAGGTACCTGAATCTACCTGTGGTGACAAATTCTAAATGCATTCTAAAACCTTTCCCAATACTGATAGTTCCACCTGCTCTGAATAAAAAATGCATTTGAAAGCTCTGCAGCTTTAGCTGATTTCATAAAGTCAGTGATGGTAAAGTCAGTCAGACCCATATATATGAAAGTAGAATTAATCCCTTCAAAGTGCCTGTACAAGGTTTTGTGATTGCTTGTAATTCTCAGCATCCATTAGAGATATAACCAGTTGCACAGTCAACATTTTTTGCTACATCACCTATATGCCCTTGTGTCATGGAGTCTTTCATCCATAATAATTAAATCTTTTCCTTGCTGATAATCTAAATACTTGTTCTCTTTCCACTCAGACCTTCTTCGACTAGGTGATTTTTTACAAGAAAAATAAGAATGTGTTTAAAATTTTAAAAGACTCATA